>NW_024070211.1:84748833-85139895 GCF_014754425.2 Oryx dammah
CCATTTCAACCATTTATAGATTCATTTCTGATTCTCCTCCCTTGTTTTTCATAAACCAAATAGCCACAATGTCCTGCATATTAGGTTAAAGTGAATGAAAACACAATATAAATTTCCTTAAGAAAAAAAAATAAAAAGAAAAAAAACATTGGTTCATTTACCTGAAAATTTCTACTTTGTGGTTTAAAATCTGTTTTGGGGCCTTCTCAGGAGTCTTTCCATCTCTTAGCTCTGCTTCTCTCTGTGTTGTTTCTACTTATGGTAGGTTCTCCAGTTAGGTGGACAGAAGGCTGCTGACAGCTCTAGACTCATGTTCCATTCTCTCAGCAACTGCAGCTGAAAAAACGTACCTCTTCCTCAAAAGTTTTAAGCAAAGAATCTGAGATTCTAAATTTACTCTCTCCTTGTCTCTGTTTGGTCTGAAGTAAGTCAAGTGCTAACCCCTGATCCAAGCGGCATGGGTAGAAGGAGGCAGTGATCTGATTGGCCAGTCTGAATTACTTTCCACACCTGGAATAGGGCTGCACTCAATCCCACTAAAGGCACAAGGAGAACTGTGAAATGTTAATAGCACAGAAATTGAGGTGCTTTACCAACAAAGTAGATGTCAGCAGGATATTCCAAGAATGTGCATTTAAAATTTTTTTCCTAAACATGAGCAAAATATATATATATATAAAGGGTGAGTATATTAAACTATAATCTTGATGTAATGTTAATGATACAGTGGGGATTGATGAAAAGTAGGCATGTTTTGGAAGTCATCTGAGTTCCCATGGAGAGATTCTGTTTGTGCTTATCTCTTGAGCATGTAACAGTTTTTAAGTATAGCAAGACTAGATGGTTTTATTTTTTCAAAATCTGAAGTTTAACAGTAATTAATTTAGATTTGCCTAACAAGTTGATGATAGTTCAAGAGAAAGTTTGAAAGTAAGAGGAGAAAGTGTTTTTTACTTTGAGGAAAAAAGTCAGAAACAACTTAAATCATGGACCTTAAGTATATAAACATTTTTCATACTAATTTTACCCACCAGCTGTTCTTTTCCACTGCAAATTAAACAAAGAGAAAAGCTTAATTTGCAGAAAGAGGATTTAGATTAGGTGTAAGGAGTCTGATGGTTCCATGCATATTGATTGCACCTGTGAGAGCAGACCCTCAGGTAGTTGTGCGCTGGAATCCTGCTGGCTTCCTGCAATAGACTAGTGGTAGTTTCTCACTTCATGCTCCTCTCTGATCCTTCCTGAGTTGGGGGTGCTAAAATGCATTCACCATGGGAAGGAAGTTATGCCTTTTTCTTCTGCTTCATTTCTTTTAAGTTGGGAAAGATGCTATCTGCCCCAAATAACTTATAGCAGAGTTTATAAAAATTCAGGAATGGGAAACACCCAGAGATCTCATTAAAAAACAAATGGCTGGGCCCCACCCACAGAAATTCTGATTCAGTAGGTTTAGAGTGGGCTTGGTAATTTTCATCTCTAAAAAATTTCCAGGTGACACGGAAGTTGCAGCGTCAGTACGAGAGTCACTAACTTTGACATTGCCCTATTGTGGCAAAAAATATTTGAGGTTTCTTTTAGAATTAGATGAGTCAGAAATACAAGTGCTCAGATAGTCCCATATAATTAAGGAATTATTGTAAGCATCTATAAGCAGCCTTTTCTTAGATTTGTTTGATCAAACTGGGTTCATGTAGGTAAGTTTCTGCACTTTTTCTTAAAGTTTTAAGGGACTGGAAATCTTACTTTTAGAGATACTGGCTTCTGACCTTTTCCCCAGTGATTATTTTCCTATTGACCAAATTTCACTCTCCTGTCCTTTCTCCAGCCAACATACATCCCATCTTCAACTGAAAAATGTAGGCTTAACCAGAATTTCAGAGAATAAGGCCTAGGCCTTTTTATTCTTATTTGACCTCATACTCTGGAAAGTAAAGTGCCCAAACGGTTGAATGTTTTTCCAGTGGGTCCTTGTGGTTAATATAACACATCCAGCGACAGTATTACACAGATTCAAAACTGCTGTGTCTTAAGCCACTCAGATGGACATGGAGATGGGTTGCTTTGGGAAACTAAGATTTTCTGAAAGTGGTTCTAGTTGTGAAGAAGATACTGCAATAAAAGAATCACACAGGGAATCTGAATACAATCGTTCTGTGACTTGTGAGCCTGAGATCAAAGCAATGTTTCTAAATGGACATTTTATAGGAAAGATGATTAGAGTGCATGAATAATAAAATTATAAGTAAATTAGATACATCCACGAAGAAAACAAATTCTCTAAGTGAACTCTCTTTTTCTCTTGAATGAACTGGCTCCTTGGCTACCTTGAGCTGTTCATGCCCCAAATTCCAAGGCACACAACTGTAGTATGAATTCCAGTTGGGTTTGAGAAAAAGTGGGAACCTTTCTGTTTTAAGTTGATAAAATTCTCCCCTTACACCTTATCTGATATGCAGTGTTTAGACTTTTCCCAAGGGCACAGAGAACAGGAGAGCCTTGAGTGATTTATCCTACTGTTTTCTTATTCTCACATCCCCCAACCTTAGAGGTTGTAGGGCCTTAGTTTGTGGATAATACTTTAGTGATGGCAGAAAAGTCTCCTGTCAGTGTGGATCTTGCTTGTTTATATTGGCAAAAAAGATATCACTCTGCCCATTTTAGGTATGAGGAAATTAAGGTTATGAAAAAAATCATTGAGATAATGCATGTAAATCACTCCTTTTAGGACCCATTACATAATAAGCTGCTATTGTGCATAAAGTAGAGGACCTCTCTTCAAGAATTTATACAGATTGGATGGCAAATAATCCATGGTGGTATTTTCTGTAAGACAGCTACTCACTCAGTGTGGAGAGGTCACAAAGGGATCCTCAAAAGAGGACTCCTGAAGCAATGGAGGTTCAGGACATGGTATAAACTCCATATTAAGTGGATGCATAAGAACATAGATTATTTCACCTTGAAATTTAGATCAAATGATATGCTATTCTGATGCAATATAAATAGATTTATATTGTCAGAACTACTTTTTTGGTTGAATTATAATTTTTAGTTAGTGATTCCCAAAGGTGGTGATTCATCAGGAAAATAGAGGAGATGCTAATAAAAACAAATCAAGATACTCTGAGAATTCCAATTCAATTTCATAGATAAGAACAAAGGTAAGCATGGAGCAACACAAGGAGCCATAGTTTTACAAAGTTCTTAGGTGTTTCTGGTTATCAGCAAGGTCTAGAAACCATTAATATACCTGTTCTCCTCCCTGAGTGAACACTGGAATTACCTGAGGCCCTTTAAAAGCTACCCAGACCTAAGACCCATTCAAAAAGTAAAGTCATGGCATCCAGTCTGATTACTTCATGGGAAATAGACGAGGAAAAAATGGAAACAGGGACATACTTTATTTTCTTTGTCTCCAAAATCACTGCAGATGGTGACTACAGCCATGAAATTAAAAGATGCTTGTTCCTTGAAAAGAAAGCTATGACAAATCTAGACAGCATATTAAAAATTAGAGACATCACTTTGCTGACAAAGGTCCATATAGTCAAAGATAACTTTTTTCCAGTAGTCGTGTACTGATATGCGAGTCATACCATAAAGAAGGCCGAGTGCTGAAGAATTAATGTTTTTAAACTGTGGTACTGAAGGAGACTTGAGAGTCCCTTTGGATAGCAAGGAGATCAAACTAGTCAATCCTAAAGGAAATCAGTCCTGAATATACATTGGAAGGACTGATGCTGAAGCTGAAGCTCCAATACTTTGGCCACCTAATGCAAAGAGCCTACTCAATGAAAGTGTCCCTGATGCTGGGAAAGATTGAAGGCAGGTGGAGAAGGGGATGACAGAGGATGAGATGGGTGGGTGGCATCACCGACTCGAGGGACATGAATTTGAGCAAGCTCTGGGAGTTGGTGATGGACGGGGAAGCCTGGCATGTTGCAGTCCATGGGATTGCAAAGAGTTTGACATGGCTTAGCAACTCAACAACAACAACAGACCTAAGCCCCACCTTACTTATTATTAGTTTATTAATTCTAAAGGTAATTGTAATATGTAGGTAAGGTTGAGAGCCGCTAGTTGAAGCCTGAATATACAACACTTAGCAAAAGGAGAGAGAAAAGGGAATAAAGTAATTGTTGGAAATAACAAGATACTCTTATGGAGGCTTTATTATAAATTATTAGTACTTTGAATCTACTTTTGCTACTACTGTTTTACCCCTCTCCCAATCTCAAATTTCATAAGGACAGAGATGAAGGCAGATATTTGGTTCAAAGCTATTTTCCACTAAGCCATCCAAACACATTTTTTTTTCCAGTGAGTGCTTATAGCTTGCAGTGAGAAAAAATGAAGATGCATTCTCCATATCCTCCCAGTCTAAGATAAAGCACAGTCTCTGTCCTTTTCATACGAAGTGGTAGAGTTTACCAAACATTTTACACTACAAATTACAGTGTATGGGCAATTGTCCAGTGTGTGGACAATCCTGATTTTCACTGATGTCAAATGTATGTTTTGGGGAAAATATCTTAAATTTCAGAATTTCTTTTTAAGAGTATCTTGTCAAATTCATTTTTTTTAAGAAAGTCAAGGTGAGAGATAAATGAGCTAATCATCATTCTTTCAGATTGCAAGTTTTGAAACTCAAGTGGATGACATACTTCAGAAGTTTTCTTAATTCACTTATGGAAGACATTTATATTTTAATTATGTATAAATAACAATTGAGGACAGATCTTTAGGTGAGGTGGGTCCTTGATGATTCCTCCTTTGGGTTGATCTCATGTAGGATGAATGAACTAATGCTTTCCTTCAGTTTGAATGTCCATGGTCCTATTTCTGTTTTTTGGCACATAGAAACATGTAAAGGGTTTGCATAAGGAAAATAAAATAGGTATTCTATTTATGGTTGTTAAGATCAATTGAATTAAGTTGGTGGTTCAAATGCTACCATGAAACAAAAAAGCAAAAAGTTGTTTTCATAAAGGTTTATCTTCTGTAATTCTAGAGAGCTGGAAAAATAAACTCATAAGTAGATGTAAGTGATAGAATGACAAAGCTTTAATATTTATGGTGTATTGATATTGCTGACACTATTCCCAAAGTGAATAATATACTTAAGATTAAAGTTAAGCAATATTCCATCAATCTTTTATCATTTGTATAATTCCTTTTTTCCTTTTTTTTTTTGAGCAAATTTGCTACTAGTTTATCCTGGGAGTTAACTGAGAGAGCTTCAAAGTTAGAGAATCACTGAATGTGTGTGCGTGTGTGGGGGGGTGGGTGGGTGTATGAATTAACTATATATGTATTTATGCAAGGTATTTTTGTCATTCTTGAAAGCATTCTCTTCTCCCTTTCTCTGTTTTAGAGAACTCCAGTGTCTATCATTATAGGTACAGTTGCACTATTTTAATCCAAGTAAAATCTGAGGTAGAGTGACATTCTTCTGGCTTTTGTCTGAACTTTATTTTGATGTTTCTGCTTTAATGAGCATACACTTAAGTTTTAAAGCAAGGGAATACTCTTGTGTGTGTTTTGTATTAAATGCCAGAAATCTTTTACATAGGTCATAGACTAAGCCTGAGTGTAAGCCATTAGTTACTAGCGAATCATATTTATATCATGTATCATTTATTTATAATATATGAATGTTTTATGTTGTATGGAGGTACTATAGCTGCTTCCTGGTTTATCTCTATGATTAAATTTCCTGCATGATCTTGTAGAGGTTGGAATGTAGCACACTCAAATGAGTGGAAACATTTATCTAAGTCATGAATCCTATCCCACCTCAAACCACTTATTATAATACTTCTCTTCAAGGAGCTTCTTATATCCCATTATATAATTAAAGAGAGGGGTTGATTTATTTTGCTTTGCTTTATCTATAATGACCTTAAAGGAGGAAGGCAAGAAGGGAAACAGAATGTTGATCCTGTTAATAACTATATGTAGTCTTTTACCATAGTTTAGTGGAGTAAGAAGAGGAAGAACTCAATTTTCTTCTTCCTTAGAAGGCTGCTTGGGGGTGAGGAGAACACTCTAGATTGGTCCTCAACAACATCTTTTTATTCTCAGCCAGTGTCAGACTATTCAGACATATTGCCTGTGTCCATATAGATGGATACCTAATTATGCGTGTGCATGTGAGTGTATCATATATAAACAAATTACCTTATAAAGAAATCAAAGACAGTAAGACTTGGAAGGAAAATCAGTTATTACTACTCATCTGGTGTGATCAATATTCTTCCTTCCAGAGAACACATACATTTTAAAAATCTTACCTGCCTCATATTATACTAGTACTGAGAATCATTCCAAGACTCAGAATCATTCAGTATTCTAAATTTTGATTCATGATTATAATGTTTTATGAAACTTTAAAATAATTAACAATATGTATTTATGACACAGTATACTGTGAAATTTGACAACACATTTTACCCTTTGTATAATATTAGAAAACTACTTGGATCCAAAGGTTGTGAAGTTCTCCTACATTTTTCTTTTTTTTCCTACTCAGAAATTTACCACAATCACCATGTTTGGAGAAAATGTTATTTTTACTTTGATTTGCCTTTGTGTAAAATGATTTCTTACCCATTCATGACAAATGATACCTAAAGTTTTACCTCCTCACTGAAGCTTTGATGGATATTATTTGTTCATTCACTCATTCATTTAACAAGTATTTATTAAATACTCAAGCATGAGTTCTGGCCTTCCCAGGTGAAAAACTTGGATTTCTACTTCTGATGTGTGTAGTTACTCTTGCTCCTTGTATCAACAAAAGCCCTATGAAAAGTAAACAAACAGATAAACAAGCAAATAATATTCCCAACATTTTCCTTCTGATCTTTGTCCTATCATCATAGGGGCTTCCCCTAGCTCAAGTTAATTTTCTTTAATTGCTCCTTTGGATGTCTACCACATTGTTTACACTCACCTCTCATACACTGATGGGGAAGAAGACCCTTTGTGAAGCCCCAGTTTGCCATTATGCTCTATTATTATATTTATGTGTCTTTGGAAAGTGGACCCAGAAACCCATAATGATGGAACCTCCTGTATTAGTTTCCTACAGCCACTGTGACAAAGTACCACACACTGGGTGGCTTAAACATCAGAAATGTATTGCATCACAGTCTTGGGCCCTAGAAGTCTGAAATCAAGGAGTTTCCGGATTGGTTCATTTCAGGGCTGTGAGGGAGAATCTGTTCTATGCCACTCCTCTGGTGGCTTGATAGAAATCTTTGACATTCCTTGGCTTGTAGACATATCATCCCTATCTCTCCCTATCTGTACACACATGATATTCTGTGTGTACATGTGTGTATGTGTGTGCCCTAATTTCCCTATTTATAAGGACATTCTTTATATTGGATTAGGGATACACTCAACTCCAGTATGACCTAATCATAAGTAAAGACATGTACAATGATCCTATTTCCAATCCAGGTCACATCCCAAGCCCCCAAACACCTTTCTATCAATTTTGAATCACAGAAAAATGGTGGAGGTAGAGATCTCTGTGTGTTCTTTATCACCTCCTCCTGCTGCTGCTGCTGCTAAGTCACTTTAGTCGTGTCCGACTCTGTGCGACCCCATAGACAGCAGCCTACCAGGCTGCCCCGTCCCTGGGATTCTCCAGGCAAGAACACTGGAGTGGGTTGCCATTGCCTTCTTCGCACCTCTTCCCAATCGTCTTTTATAACAAACTGTGTCTTATCTAAATTTCTTCACATTTTTGGAGATACACAAGAATACACTTCATCGGGAAGGAAGGTAACTAGAGGTTACATTTTGTTTGAAGAGATAGAGTGCAACTTAGGACATATTGTCACATCTGTATGGGTTTGTCACTGTTAATCTTATAATTATGTTTTGATCAAAAAATTTCTATTGAATAATTTTTATTATATTTTACATAATAAAAATATACATCCATGGTAACATATACATGCTTCCAAAAATGTGGTAGCAGTAGGTATGTATCATGCTTAGCATGTGATCATTTTTACCTAATTCTCATGATCCTAGAAGCTGCAGAGCGGGAAGGAGAATTAGGATCACATGTCTGCTTTGCTAACTTCATAGCTATTTGGACTTACTTTAGTGAGACATCAAAAACAATTCTAAACAATTTCTCTTTGTTTTTCTGAAGTTTATGTGAAAACTGGGTTATTCTGGATGTTGGCATCAAATTAGGCTTTAAATATTTGATTTCATTGACTTCCTTCTGTGTTCTATACCTTAAAATAAAAAATAATTCAATAAAAATTTACCTTTATTTTAACCATGTAGACACTTGTCTCTGTTACTTCCAGTAGTAGCTGAGGATTTTAGTATTGCAGATTATTAAAAGATATCCTCCAGAAAAACATTTATATGACTTTTATGTTTTGGACTTCATGGATTATTGTTGACTGTGTGTGTATGTGAGAGACAGAAAGTGAGAGAGAAAGAAAGAGAATAAGAGAATCAGTAATTTCACATGACTGCTTTTGAGAATTACTAAAACCACAGAACAGGATGTTTCTCTATAGATTCTTTTGCTTGCATTTGCACATATCTTAAGTTTGTTACACTTGGGGATCTTTCACTGTTCTGTTTTTACCCAGAACTATAAACAGTCTTTACCCTGGTCATACCCTTCCCATAAAAAGGAAAAAAAATAAATAAAAGAAGCATACTGTATTCACATGAATATAGTTACAGTATAGGAGATTGTGTCTTGCTTTGCTGTAAACCAATGGTTGAAATCTCACTGGAAACATTTCAATGCAAAATAAGGCTGCAGGTCTTAGGAAACAAATCCACAGTACCTTATGCTTGGTATGTAACATAATGACTGTGCTGGTGAGGATGTTAGAAGACATGTGTGTGTCAGCAGGCAGTTGGACAGTTCTTTCCAATTCTTTCACAGACTGGCTTCACTACAGTTTGAATAATTTTTTTTCAAGATAGGAGACCACTACAGACTGATGTATTTTTTTATTTTTGGTTTCTTTGGCAGTCAGCAATGCATCTCTTTTCAATAGCTTTGGAGTCCTTCTTATTGTTGTCATTTTTGTAAGTTACAATGCAAAAATTAGGATAGAACTAAGAAATACATTTTGCAGTGTTTCATGAGGTCTTCTGGAGGCTTAGAAAGCTGAGAAAATACTCTTGAAAAACTTGTCCCCGGACCCAAAACTTTCTATTCCCGTCTCAGGAAATCAAACCATAGATTCTGAACTAAGCCTGAGGTTTCTCAGTTTACTTTCAGCTTTTCAGATTTGCATAGTAAAATATCTGATTCAAACAATGAAAGAATAGGATACAAGCTTCTTTAAGGAAAATGTGCTCTGGGTTTATTTCTTTGTTTGTTTACTAGATTTATATAGCACCTTTGACCCAAGGTCTAGGGCACTTTCTTAAGGTCAACTCTATCTCCACCTTTTTAAATCTGATCACTTGAGATGTAATCTGTGAGTCACCTCCATGACTCCCCACACGCTCACACTGGCATCACGCACTTGCCGCTGGTGTCAAAACTACAGAAAACTACAGCATGTCAGTTTTATACAACACTGGCTCTCTGTGGAGAAAGACATTCTTCATTGTCTTATTGCAACTGACGCCCTCCATGGGAATTTTTTTGTTGTAGAATTGTGGTCATGAGACTAAAAAAAAAAAAAAAAACAACAAAAAACTCCACATACAAAGAGGGGCAATAGGTTGTTATTTCACCCTTTTCTATTTCCATCAGAGAATAAATATATTCGCAGAAACTATACACTGTGTTACATCTCTAGAGCTAGTGCTAAAAAGCACACACATCTTCAAGGAGGCAACTGATCCAGTTGAAACCAAGTGAGAAAAAGCAAATCATGAATTTGGGAAGAGAAGAGTGGTGGGCAAAGCTGGTGCAGGCTTACTTCTCAGGGCAAAACTACTTTTCTGATGAGTAAGCTTTTTCTCCAAAACCCCTCTGTTTGAAAAAGGGAAGGATGATGGAAACTGCCTTGTTTAATTGTCAGCTCACACCTTTATTTAATGAGTTTCCTAGAAGTTTATGGTTAAGTTACCCTGGTGACTCAGGTAGGGTTTCCGTCAACTCCAGCTGAGGCTGTCAGAATAGGAAAATGGGGGTCCATTTTCTGATTAATGAAAATAATAATTATGTACAGATGAAAGCAAAGAGAGAAAGCAAAGAGCTTCCATGTTACTTTAAACAAAGAAGAGTTAAGGCCTTATCTTAACTATGCATTGGCACTGCAATGCGAAATGGTCATGCAAAATTAATTTTTAATGTGTTCAATTTATATTAAAAATTTCTGCAAGTGTGTGAATTTTTTTTCCAAGGCTGGAGTGCTACTTCATTTACAATATTCCCTGAAGGTGTTTTTTTTTAAAGAGACTCTTAAACTGAAGCCATTTTAAGGGTTTTATGAGACATTATGTGAGCTTTCATATGCAAGTTAGTCGTTAAGTACCAGATATTATATTCTGTAATATGCTTAAGTGATATTAGAGGCTGTATATAGCCTGCAGTAATGGCTATTGCTGCTTTTTTAATTTATCAAGAAAATGTTGCTTAAATAAGGAGCAAATCAATGCTGGGTTGTACAAAGTATAAATGTAAGGAAGTAACAGTATTTTTTATATACTTGCTTCTTCCAGCTTGACTAAAAGGGGAGAAAACATACAACCTACTTTCAGGGCTTATATTGATAGAAATTGTCAAAAATATAACAGCATATTTAGAATTAGAGAGCTGCTAAGAATATACAGAATGACATTGAACCCATAGCTACTCAGTGCCTCATGATGGATATAAAGATGAATTTTATGCCCTTGATAATTGTTTTTTGTATGCTTTCTGGCATTCAGACAGAGTAAAATCTCTTACTTGGATTTAAACCAGTTAAGACTTTGACTATTCTTCCTACAAATGGAAATATTTGTATTAAGCTGGATTCATTGGTCAAGCTTTGAACAGCATGGATAAAGCCCCCACCTGATGAGTGACATTGACTTAAAAAAAAAATTAAAGAGAGATTCTTGTACAAGGTTCCTCCAACTCTGCAACCTTGTCACTACCACTGCCACTACCTATTTCTAAACGTTGATAATTCTGTGAATGTCTAAACGGTTTTTAAATATTGTCTTGAATTAAATTTTTCATTCGACAAGAAATAAGACAGGACCAGTTATTGACAAGCTATGTACTGTATCCAGGGGATTATCATTATGGAAGTAGGACTAAGAAATAAAAATAAATTTCTTCTTATTTAAACAAAAAAAATCTCAAAATAGTGAAAAGCTCTAACCAAAATGAAGATTCCCTCAATTTGTCATGAAATTTATTTTATACTTACATTTTCATATCAAAATAAAATGATTCCTTAGCTGTGATTATTCTCTTGAACATTTTCTCCCATTATGGGCATTATCACCATACCCTTACATATATATTTTGGATTTCTTAAATAGTATCTTAAATACCATCAATGTGCCAAGGAAGATTCACAGTTTGAATTCACATTACTCAGAATACAAAAAATTTAGTTGTGCTTCCTTGACACTATATTTTGTAAGACAAATAACAAAATATGATGTCAATAAACAAAATAACTTTCAGAGATTACAACAGACTTGATTTAGCCCTTTCATATCTCAAATATGGGTAAATGATTGGTTATTAATTAATTTTTATTTTTATTCCACAAATATTAACCAATCTCTAACTATACTTCTGAAATAATTCTCTGAGGTTCTGAGAGCACCTAAATTGCCTTCAAAATCACTGACCAAAAAAGTGCATTCTATTCACTTTAATTTCAATGGTCAGTGTATTTTTGGTTTCCTAATTCTTAAAGAATGATAATACAAATCTTTTATACATGAGATAACCATCTGATAGTCAGAATGTTTGTTTTTCTTTGAGCACCCTATGGCCAGCCAATACTTTCCTGTGTTTTCTGCTGCTTTTTCAATCTTGGGAGGAACCTTAGTTACTAACTATCCTTATTGTCATTTTAAAAAAATGTCAACATGGGCAGGCAGAGTTTTCTATTTACAGCCCCTTGAAGCTGTAGAATCTCTGTGTATTCTCGAGTTTCCTGGTCCCCCTGGGTCCCAGTAAACCCAAAGCTGCATGTTTAAAAGGAAAACAGTATTCCAGCTTAGCCCTCTGCCTTCATTGGCCCAGCTGCACATATCTCTCCTTCGTGCTCTACTTTACATTATGATTAAATACATTTAAAATCAAAATCATCTTTTCCACTCACTTTTCCTCTCCCAGCTGCTGATTCCCACCCAATCTTCTTTTGGAGTCAGAATTAATACGAATATTTAAAATCCTTGCCCTAGCCCAGCAGCTGCAGACTCCTACTCCCTGTACTATTCTGTGTCTGCAGCTCACCAAAATGTTGCTCAGAAAAATAATCTGAAGATGGTTTTTCCTTCCTAAACTGCTAGTGCTTTCATGGCCCTCATTTTAACCTGATTCTTTTATAAGAACCATGAACCATGATCTTGTCAGAAGTTAAGCGTGTCAGATTGTAGCTGTGTGTCAGGGATAAACTTGCTTTACATGAATTAACATTAGATATCGACATGTGGGGCTATCTGTGCCATTCATTCTTACAGAACATATTCAAACACATATGTACATGCTGTGTATTTTAGACCAATACAGAAAAATAAAACTGAATAGAGCTTAGCTCTACCAGATCTTAAAATAAATATTCAGAAGAAATAAGGAGAAATAAGCAAATAAAGTTTTTTGGCAGAGAGTTTATTTATTTAGCAACAGCAATGCAGTTGCTTACACTTTCTACAAATGTTTTATCTCTTTTTCCGTAGCACCTGTCCCTGAGTGAATAGAATCACATCTGTCTCATCTTGGCATAACAAGTACACATCTACATCTGTGAATGATGATTCCATTTTTGAAGGAAACAGTGTATACTTTTGCACTCCTGCAGTCTGGTTAAAAAATAAAAATGCACAATGGATATTGTGTCTTGCAGGAAGTCTTCTAAAGTGAATAAAAAGTTTGGAACTGGTACAAATATATTAAATTTGCAATTCTGAAAAGCAATGAATGTTACCTATATCTGTATGTCCATATTGTACATGTGAATGTACATATTATTTAACACAAAACATCAGATAAAGGAATCACTTAGTAAAGCCATAATTTAAAAAGAAAATGCTTTAATAAACACTGCAATATTTTACAAGCTTATAAGATTGCAATGGCTTGTGTACTGCTTCAGAAATACTTTCTGAAAGACAAAGATCAATTTTGAAGAAGGAAGAATCCGGGGTCTTAACTGATACCAATTACAGTTACTGGTTAGGATAATTTAGAGCATTTTGTGTTTTGCACACTTCAACTTTAGTAGAAATAACAAGTCTCTTTGTAGAATCCTCTAAAAATTAACAAAAGGGTTAAGGGGAGGTAAAAGATCCTGGTAGCCATAACTTCAGACAGGTGCAAAGCAGAAACTACAGTTCAGAAGATACACAATTTTTCTTTTCCCCAAACTTACACTAATTCTATGGTGTCTATCTGAAACCACATGTAGCCATTGTCCTTCTGTATTTCCCTTTCTTTTCCTTATATCCACTCCAGTCGTAGGCCCAGTTCATTTTACTCCATTCTTCTACTATGATGTTGTCATTTACCATCATTTCTTCACTACGTTCTACAAAGTCCTCAGAACTGACCTCTGGACCTCAAGATTATCTGCACTCCAACCTCTATTTCCACTTCACCCCAAAATTGCTTGTTGTCATCATTTAGTTGCTCAGTCACGTCTGACTCTTTGTAACCCCATGGACTGGAGCACGCCAGGTTTGCTTCTTAACTATCTCTCAGAGCTTGCTCAAACTCATGTCCATTGATTCGGTGATGCCATTGAACCATCTTATCCTCTGTCATCCCTTGCTCTTCCTGTCTTCAGTCTTTCCAAGAATCAGGGTCTTGTCTAGTGAGTCAGTTCTTCGCATCAGGAGGTCAAATTATTGGAGATTTAGCTTAAGCATCAGTCCTTCCAATGAATATTCAGGGTTGATTTCCTTTAGGATTGACTGGTTTGATCTTGTTGTACAAGGAACTTTCAAGAGTCTTCTCCAACACTGCAGTTAGAAAGCATCAATCCTCTGGCGTTCATCCTTCTCTATGGTCCAACGCTCACATCCATGGGTGACTACTGGAAAAACCAAAGCTTTGACTATATAGACCTTTGTGAGCAAAGTGATGTCTCTGATTTTTAATATTTTGTCTAGGTTTGCCATAGCTTTTCTTCCATGGAGCAAGCGTCTTTTAATTTCATGGCTGCAGTCACCATTTGCAGTGATTTTGGAGCCCAAGAAAATAAAGTCTGTCACTGTTTCCATTGTTTCCCCATCTATTTGCCATGAAGTGATGGGACTGGATGCCATGATCTTCAGTTTTGAATTACTGAGTTTTAAGACAGCTTTTTCATTCTCCTCTTTTACCTTCATCAAGAGGCTCTTTAGTTCCTCTTTGCTTTCTGCCATAAGGGTGGTATCATCTACACATCTGAGGTTATTGATATTTCTCCTGGCAATCTTGATTCCAGCTTGTGATTCATCAAGTCTGGCATTTTGTATGATGTATTCTGCATATAAGTTAAATAACCAAGGTGACCATATACAGCCTTGACGTACTCTTTTCCCAATTTTGAACATTTCCCAATGTTCGGTTCTAACTGTTGCTTCTTGACTTGTATACAGGTTTTGCAGGAGGCAGGTATGATGCTCTAGTATTCTCATCTCTTTAAGAATTTTCCACAGTTTGTTGGGGATCCATACAGTCAAAGGCTTTGGTGTAGTCAATAAAGCAGAAAGAGATGTTTTTCTGGAATTCACTGGCTTTTTCTGTGTTCTAGCAAATATTGGCAGTTGATCTCTGGTTCCTGTGTCTTTTCTAAATCCAGCTTAAATACCTGCGAGTTCTTGGCTCATGTATGCATACTAAGCACAGCACTTTAACAGCATCATCTTTTAGGATTTGAAATAGCTCAGCTGGGATCCCATCACCACCACTAGCTTTGTTTGCAGTGATGTTTCCTAAGGCCCACTTGACTTCACACTCCAAGATGTCTGGCTCTAGGTAAATGATCACATCATTATGATTATCTGGTCACTGAGACCTTTTTTGTATAGTTCTTCCGGGTATTCTTGCCACCTCTTCTTAATATCTTCTGCTTCTGTTAGGTCCATACCATTTCTGTTCTTTTTGTGCCCATCTTTGCATGAAATGTTCCTTTGGTATCGCTGATTTTCTTGAAGAGATCTCTAATCTTTCCCATTTTGTTGTTTTCATCTATTTCTTTGCATTGATCCCTGAGGAAGGCTTTCTTATCTCTCCTTGCTATTCTTTGGAACTCTGCATTCAGATGGGTCTATCTTCCTTTGCTCCTTTGCCTTTTGCTTCTCTTCTTTTCTCAACTATTTGTACGGCCTCCTCAGACAACCATTTTGCCTTTTTGCATTTCTTCCTGGGGATGTTTTGATAATATCTTCCTGTACAGTGTTACGAACCTCCATCCATAGTTCTTCAGGCATTCTATCAAATCTAATCCCTTGAACCTATTTGCCACTTCCACTGTGTAATTGTAAGGGATGTGATTTAGGTCATACCTGAATGGTCTAATGGTTTTCCCTACTTTCTTCAATTTTAGTCTGAATTTTGCAATAGGGAGATCATGATCTGAGCCACAGTCAGCTCCTGGTCTTGTTTATGCTGATTATATAGAGCTTCTCCATCTTCTGCTGCGAAGAATAAAATCAATCTGAATTCAGTATTGACCATCTGGTGATGTTCGTGTGTAGAGTCATCTCTTGTCTTGTTGGAAAAGGGTGTTTGCTATGACCAGTCCACTCTCTTGGCAAAACTCTGTTAGTATTTTCCCTGCTTCATTTTGTACTCCAAAGCCAAACTTGCCTGTTACTCCAGGTATCTCTTGACTTCCTTCTTTGCATTCCAGGCCCCTGTGATGAAATGGGCATCTTTTTTTGGTGTTAGTTTTAGAAGGTTTTTAGACTTCAATGGTTCTGCATTGCCCTCAGGAGACGCTGGAACCCAACTCTTCTCAGTGATTTAGAGAATCCTCCAGGATAGGCTTGGGCAGTCTCATATTTTTCTTCTTCCTCTTCCCCTTTCCCTCCTCCCTGCTTTCAGCCATTGGCAAATTATTTTCACTTCCGGAAACTCTTTCCATTGTCCTCTCTTGCTCCCACATTTGAGTTTCTTCTTATGTTACTTCTTGCACCTGCAACACTTTTTGCTTCATCCTTTCTCTCCATGCTACTTTACTGCTCAATATCCAGTGGGGATGGATGGGTAGAGCTATATAACAGGTGCTACATCCGTGAAGAGAAGGACCTATGAACTCAAACTTGATGACCTCCACATTGTTGTGTGTTGATGCCTGTTTATTGTTTGCAGAACACTGACTTACTCACTATGAAAGTACTTTTTAAATGCTGTTCGAACTTTTGGTCAATACATTTAGGTACCTTGAACTGATACAAGCAGAGTGCACTTATACACAAGATAGGAATGACACAAGCAAGGTGTACAGGAAATAGAAATTATTTCCCTGTTTGGAGCAAAGAGTGAAGGTAATTCTTTTGGAATATTACTATTTTTTTTCTTTCTTTCTTTTTTAATATAAATTTATTTATTTTAATTGGAGGTTAATTACTTTACAATATTGCATTGGTTTTGCCATACATCAACATGAATCCACCACAGGTATACACGTGTTCCCCATCCTGAACCCCCCTCCTTCCTCCCTCCCCGTACCATCCCTCTGGGTCGTCTCAGTGCACCAGCTCCAAGCATCCAGTGTCATGCATTGAACCTGGACTGGCGATTCGTTTCATATATGATATTATACGTGTTTATTACTATTCTTGATCTTACATTTCCTCTCGCTCACTTTTTCCCATGAATGAAATAGCCAGGGTTTGATAATGCTGATATAACAAATGAACGCTTTCAAAAATAGTTCTGTAGTTGATTCCATAATCTCTCTTGTAACCATTTCCCAGAGTTTCACAGGTCGTGCCTTCAAGAGTCTCAGCTCTGTTTCCTGGAAGTCTATTTATTTTTTCTTGATCACTCCACAGTGAGAAGCAAGAACAGCTGCTCTCCATGGCTATGTCTGTTCATACCACTGAAGAGTCCTGTATCTCACCTATCCTTCAAATAGCACTATGTTCTTGAAAGAAGCACTGCATCTGCAGACTTAACTGTGCTTTGTTTGGGTTTCAAGGACACTGCTTGTCCCAGGGTGGTTGCTGCACTGCTGCATGACCCCCTCCCCGTGTCCCCTGAGACACGCCTCGACTGTGCTCCTGGCTTTCTGTGTTTTGCATCATATACCATGGGGGGAACTGTCTGATGTGCTGGCCATTGGCATGAACCTTTCTCAGTATTTTTTTTTTTTTTTAATCTAAAGGCGAGAAGAGCAAGCTGCATAATTTACCAGCACTTCCTGGGTGGCCACACCTTCTTTTCTCTCCTGTCTGGCCTAACCCAGCTGCCATCTGTTCTCCTAAGCACCCAGGGCCCTCTTGTGCTCGACAATACATGGCCCTGTTACATGAAGAAAAACGAACTGTGATGGGGATCTGAAATTCTTTCTCCTTCTATAGTGTGTCCAGTTTCCTGTGTTTTGTTGATTGCAGCCAGTTTGTATATACATGCTTGTAAGTTACCTTTGCTTAGTTTTATTCCAGAGAAAAAACTTAATGTAAATAATGTGTATTATTTATTGATAGCACCCTGGATATTAGATAAACATATAGGCATGGAGTTTTTAGAAAGCATGTATTATACACTCAAGAGAATAAAAGGAGTTGTTTCAGTCTAGTAGGGAAGTTATATATTTAGGGAATTTTTCAAAATATGCTACTCCAACAGTTTCACTGGTCAATTGACTCTGCTTTAAAAGCACATTTAAAAGAATATAGATAAGAAGGATATCTATCTGTTAGACATATTCTAATTTATATGTTATATATGTCTAATGTTATATATGTCTATCATTTACAAACTCCTTAATTTCTCAGCTGATCACTGCTATTTTATTTGGAGTTCACATTATTATCTAGGAAAAATATACAATAAAATACTCAATAATTAACAATGAGTATTTATTTTAAAAGTTGAAGTAGACTTTTGGGGTTAATTCTTTAATAGTCAATGTAATTTTAATTCTGATAGAGAAAGATGCTCTTGTGCCAGTAAGCACCACATATACATATATGCTATTAGTAACTTTTAACCACAAATGCATTGATTTCTATTGCTTTAATTCAAAATGACTATATATATTCAAATAAGAAATTTGATTCATCAAATTTTCTTGGAAAAAAACTTATATTTAGTAGATCAAACTTTTAATTTTTTCATTAAAATTTTTAATTTAATAGTTTCATTAGATTTTTTTTTTTTTACAATTTGGATAATAAGCAAAAAAACTTAGAATGATTGGCATTCAGTTTTGTATTCAGGAATGTAATAAATAAATAATCTTAAGTCCACATTTTTTTGCTTTTCAGCAAGGGAAATTTGAATATTTTAAAATTTTGAATATCTATTTATTTCAGGTGTCTCTAAAGTAAGGAAGGGAGAGGGTGAGGAATAAGAAAAATTAAAATCAGAACTATGTTAGGTAAGGCCCAAAGATGTCATATTGTCCTAAAAAGAAAATGACTTTTTATTAGCTTGCAACCATGAAATAATTTCCATTGTATATTATATATGCAGTATTATAGGTATAAATAACATATATCTATGGGTTTATCCACAAGATATTCCTAAACCAGCTAACACTACTGACATTCCTATTATCGTTAACTATTTAGGGTTTATCAGAAATGCTCTGTATTTATATCGTGTTTACATGGGTCTACAGGGTTAACTGTAGAAACTAGTTAGAGTCTATGCTTACTTGGTATATAACTTTGGCAGATTTACTTAATTTCTCCAAGTCTCAATTTCCTTCTCTGTAAATGGAACTGATACAAGTTTTACTTTGATAAAGTCAAGGGTCAGCAAACTATAGCCCACAGGCCAAATCTGATTTGCAGCCTATTTGGGAGCAGACAAGGAGGCCAAAATAGTGTTTATATTTGTGGTGAGTTGTAAAAACGAAACAACAAAAGCAATGTAGACTATGAGACCCTGCTGCTGTAGCTAATTCACTCTAAATCGTGTCCAACTCTTTGTGATCCTATGGACTGTAGCCCACAAGGCTTCTCTGTCCATGGGATTTTCTAGATAAGAATACTGGAGTGGGTTGCCACGACCCCTTCCAGGGAATCTTCCCAACCCAGGGATCAAACCAGACTCCTGCTTGAATTATCTGCATTGGCAGATGGATTCTTTACCACTAGAGGTACCTGGGAAGTGACCCTATGTGACTGTAAAGCCTAAAATATTCACTATCTGGCCCTTTATAAATAAGTTTTCTAACCCTTAAATTATATCACATAGTTATCTTAAGATTAAATGAGATTATTCGTGTAAAGAATTTGGTAGGAGACCAGGCATATGGAAGAGGCTCAATAAATGTCACTTGTTACAGTTTTTGGTAATAATAATTAGCAAATGATATTAATATTCTTCTTAATGGGTCCACCAATTGGTTAAGGCCCATTTTATCTGTGTTATCTCACTAGGTCCTACTGTAATAGCATATGTGATAGATAAAACAGAAAGCCATTCTTATTTAGAAGGATGTAAAGGTTCTGTATCCCTGGTGGCTTAGACGGTAAAGCATCCGCCTACAGTGCAGGAGACCTGGGTTCGATCCCTGGGCCAGGAAGATCCTCTAGAGAAGGAAATGATGACCCACTCCAGCACTCTTGCCTGGAAAATCCCATGGATGGAGGAGTATAGTAGGCTGTAGTCCATGGGGTCACAAAGAGTCGGACACAACTGAGCAACTTCACTCACTTCACTAACAATGTATCATTTCTGATTCATTTTTATTCACTAATGAATTAATTTTATTATACTTAATGCAACTATGATGTGAGAAGCTGTGTCTTGGGAGAAGGGAAATCTGGAGGTAGGTTCATAAAAACATGTCAAAGATCACTGGAAAGGAAATCACTTAATGTTCTTTCTTTGTGGGTTATTTTTATTTCTCTAGTAAAAGAAAGAATGTTAGTCACTTGATTTCTTCTTTTCTGAAGAGAGGCTTCAATTTGGAAAGAGTGATGTTTTCCCAAAGGGTGAAGGGTCAGGGGTAGCTGGAAGGGAAGATATGAAAGGGAAATAAGTCTATTGTTTTGTTTTGTTTTACCTTCAGAGAATGTAGAGCATTAAATCCCTTGCTTTCTGAATGCCTGGGAATCTTATGTAAGCCCACCATCATAAACTAAGATTCATACAAGTAAACATCTCTCCCTTCCTTAAGCATTAGATTGAAATGTATTAAAAAAACTAAATGAACTCTTTTCAGCTGTCCTGATATTAGACCCACTGTCCCAGCCAGTGGGTCTTTGGGAATGCCATCACGATGGGACCCAGCCAGCTGAGGGACAGAGTAGTAGAATCTGCTCAGAGTAGTCTGGTTTGGACTCAAGCTTCAGTCCAGTTAAATGTATAGGAAAAAAAAAAAATTAAGGTTCCCCTCCACAGAAAGAAAGAAATAAATAAAGCAGGAAAACCAGTAGGGGTTCAAGTTAAAAGGGAAGACCTTATAAACAGATGTGTCTTGGTCAGCAGTAGCAAGATTCATAATGCCATGGCTGGGTAGAAATGAAATAGGCCATGAATTCCTCACCAAATTACTGTGAAAAGAGGATTCTGGTGTTCCTACTAGGGATTTCTTTGTTCTTCATCATCATGGTAGCCAAGTCACAGGATTCTAAAGCCCTTGGTTAAGAGAATCATCATAAACCTATGAATGTTCTGGCCCCACACAATAGGAAAAGGCCTCCTTTGGGCTCTACATTAAAGCACTAGTGCGTGGACACTTTCGTTACAAAGTTTCCCACAGTGAAAAAGTCATGGGTTGTCTAAGTGTTTTAATAAGATGGGAAAGAAAACATCCCATATATCCATCATTTGGGACCAGTTCTGAAAATGCACTACAGCCAGTCTTGTTTAATTCAGAGTGAGAGAGGGGAGAAGCAAGATGGCTCTGAAAGGTCCTGGTAGGTGGAGATGAAGTGAAGCAGACAAAAGGAGGGTGTCTTGGTATGTCATACAGGGTGCCCACCAGTCAGAGGAACTACCAGAGAACCAGCTCTAAAAGGCCTGCTGGATAAGGTGAGTCCCCATGTGTGAAACTAAACTCTGAGGAGACAAACTCAAACTCTTAAATTGCTGATGAATCTATCCCATTCAGCTGTACTCCAGATCAATGATTCCTAAACTTAAGAACAGATGCACATTTCTGAAGATTCAGGACTTTTCTGCAATGCTCCTCACCAAATCTGACTTGAACTCATAGGATGCTTGTTAAAAACTCTTTTAGTTCAAAACTATCCTTCTTAGAGATATTTTAAGATAGCACTGCTAAGCAACTTGGTAACAATTTTTACTTACTTCGCAAATGATTATATAAGTAGGCAAGCTAAAAGTCATTAAAAAGCAAGATATTAATGATGTCATTTGCATCATGAATCCTTATTTTTACTATCATTTATCCTGGATCTGCCCCATGACCGGGCAATTATTACCCAAGGGTCTCATCCTTTAGGACACACAAGGCTACTTTTCCTGTTACAAACATATCAATGGGGACAGAGTAGGGAGAGTGAGGAGAAATAAAATGGCTGATGTGCCCACCCAAGGCTAGAAGCACTATCTCTTTGAAGTGGGAACATTTAAGATTTATTTCAGACCTACTTGTAACCTCTGAACATATCTGTGTATCCAGGGGATCTTCTCGACCCAAGGATAGAACCCGTGTCTCTTATGTCTTCTTCATTGGCAGGCAGTTTCTTTACCACTAGCACCACCTGGGGAAGCCCATCTGTGTATGTTGTCTCTATAATAAAGAGAATTCCAGGACTCATATCTGGACTCGTGTCAAACATTGTAGCAAAAACTATTTTCTACTGAGTCCTCCTTGAGATTCTGAAATACACCTCCAGAAATACCATAGAGGCTTTGTCTATAGGAAAAATCTTCCTCCCAATAAATACCAATAGATTATTTTAATAAGTAGACAAATGTTTTTTTTTTTTGCATTTCTTTTCCATGGGGATGGTCTTGATCCCTGTCTCCTGTACAATGTCATGAACTTCATTCCATAGTTCATCAGGCACTCTATCTATCAGATCTAGGCCCTTAAATCTATTTCTCACTTCCACTGTATTATCATAAGGGATTAGATTTAGGTCATACCTGAATGGTCTAGCGGTTTTCCCTATTTTCTTCAATTTGAGTCTGAATTTGGTAATAAGGAGTTCATGATCTGAACCACAGTCAGCTCCTGGTCTTGTTTTTGTTGACTGTATAGAGCTTCTCCATCTTTGGCTGCAAAGAATATAATCAATCTGATTTCAGTGTTGACCATCTGGTGACGAGGCCTTACAAATAGCTGTGAAAAGAAGAAAGGCGAAAAGTAAAGGAGAAAAGGAAAGATATAAGCATCTGAATGCAGAGTTCCAAAGAATAGCAAGAAGAGATAAGAAAGCCTTCTTCAGCGATCAATGCAAAGAAATACAGGAAAAGAACAGAATGGGAAAGACTAGAGATCTCTTCAAGAAAATTAGAGATACCAAGGGAATATTTCATGCAAAGATGGGCTCGATAAAGGACAGAAACGGTATGGACCTAACAGAAACAGAAGATATTAAGAAGAGGTGGCAAGAATACATGGAAGAACTGTACCAAAAAGATCTTCATGACCCAGATAATCATGATGATGTGATCACTAATCTAGAGCCAGACATCTTGGAATGTGAAGTCAAGTGGGCCTTAGAAAGCATCACTACCAACAAAGCTAGTGGAGGTGATGGAATTCCAGTTGAGCTATTTCAAATCCTGAAAGATGATGCTGTGAAAGTGCTGCACTCAATATGCCAACAAATTTGGAAAACTCAGCAGTGGCCACAGGATTGGAAAAGGTCAGTTTTCATTCCAATCCCAAAGAAAGGCAATGCCAAAGAATGCTCAAACTACTGCACAATTGCACTCATCTCACATGCTAGTAAAGTAATGCTCAAATTCTCCAAGCCAGGCAGCAATATATGAACCGTGAACTTCCTGATGTTCAAGCTGGTTTTAGAAAAGGCAGAGGAACCAGAGATCAAATTGCCAACATCCGCTGGGTCATGGAAAAAGCAAGAGAGTTCCAGAAAAAACATCTATTTCTGCTTTATTGACTATGCCAAAGCCTTTGACTGTGTGGATCACAATAAACTGTGGACAATTCTGAAAGAGATGGGCATAGCAGACCACCTAACCTGCCTCTTGAGAAATCTGTATGCAGGCCAGAAAGCAACAGTTAGAACTGGACATGGAACAACAGACTGGTTTCAAATAGGAAAAGGAGTATGTCAAGGCTGTATATTGTCACCCTGCTTATTTAACTTATATGCAGAGTACATCATGAGAAACGCTGGACTGGAAGAAACACAAGCTGAAATCAAGATTGCTGGGAGAAATATCAATAACCTCCAATATGCAGATGACACCACCCTTATGGCAGAAAGTGAAGAGGAACTAAAAAGCCTCTTGATGAAAGTGAAAGAGGAAAGCGAAAAAGTTGTCTTAAAGCTCAACATTCAGAAAACGAAGATCATGGCATCTGGTCCCATCACTTCATGGGAAATAGATGGGGAAACAGTGGAAACAGTGTCAGACTTTATTTTGGGGGGCTCCAAAATTACTGCAGATGCTGATTGCAGCCATGAAATTAAAAAACGCTTACTCCTTGGAAGAAAAGTTATGACCAACCTATATAGTATATTCAAAAGCAGAGACATTACTTTGCCGACTAAGGTCCATCTAGTCAAGGCTATGGTTTTTCCTGTGGTCATGTATGGATGTGAGAGTTGGACTGTGAAGAAGGCTGAGTGCCGAAGAATTGATGCTTTTGAACTGTGGTGTTGGAGAAGACTCTTGAGAGTCCCTTGGACTGCAAGGAGATCCAACCAGTCCATTCTGAAGGAGATCAACCCTAGGATTTCTTTGGAAGGAATGATGCTAAAGCTGAAGCTCCAGTACTTTGGCCACCTCATGAGAAGAGTTGACTCATTGGAAAAGACTCTGATGCTGGGAGGGATTGGGGGCAGGAGGAGAAGGGGACGACTGAGGATGAGATGGCTGGATGGCATCACGGACTCGATGGATGTGAGTCTGAGTGAACTCTGGGATATGGTAATGGACAGGGAGGCCTGGCGTGCTGCAATTCATGGGGTCGCAAAGAGTCGGACACGACTGAGTGACTGAACTGAACTGAACTGAGACAAATGCTAGAATATAACCAAGTTGTAAAATAGGTTATAAGTATTGGGTTGTTTTGCCTTTAATAATCCATGATTATTGTCAACTCAAAGGAAAAAGAAAAGGTAAGGGACTGGATACTCCTTCAACACATAGAATCTGTGAAATGACTCTCTGGGCCAGAAACTCTCCAAAAAAGTGTTGAGGTACAAAGGGCATGGCAGGAGGTATTGTGTCACAGGAGTCAATGAGAACCCCGTGAAAAGCTTTGCAGAGCTGCATCTGTGTTGTGTGTGTCTTCAGTGAATACCAGGTCAAGACTAGAATAGCCTCTTAAGGGGATGCCCTTTAATTTTTTTCTTATATTTTCCTTCTTTTTTTCTTTCTGTGCTCCCAGCTTCTCTTCTTCCTTTGTATAATCCTTCCCCTTTTCCATTAAATTTTCTGGGATTTAAAAGACATGGCTAAATGTGGCTTAGATATTTGAAACTTGGAAAAGATTGCTTTTGTTGACTTTTATTTTCTCATATATTTTGGTGATCCATGAGCTTAGAAATGAATGTCAGTGTGTGTGGCAAGAATGAAGAAAGGACAAGCATGTATTACCTATAGGCTAAGTGCCAGGAAAAGAGCTAGCCATTTTATTATTATGCTGAATAACCACACCAACTTCATGAGGTAAATATTAATTATTTTTCCTTATCAAGTGAGAGAAACTTTCAAAATTGCAAAATGCCCAAGATCATGCAGTTTGTAAGTAACCAAGGTAGATATGAAACCACTTCTATCAAACAAAGTGAGATGCTAGACTGTAACTGGGAGCAGAGGGCAACTTACTTACATATAGCGGCCAAGAAAGGCTTCTTTATAGAAATGACATTTGAGCTACAACCTGAAGGATAAAAAGGAGCTGGCTTTGCCTAGAATGGGAAGCTGAGTGTCCCAGGCAGAGAGAACAGAAGGCCAGGGTGGAAGGAACATCATAAACAAGGGAGAGAGGTGAACACAAAGAGATGGGAGAAATCTCTAGGCATCTGATGATGTTGAAATGTATATACATATTAATATATTTAATATTCATTCAAAGTGTAGTGGAAAGCCATTTAAGGGTAAGAGACAGAGGAGTGAAATGATATCATCACCCTGTTTATTTAATTTCTATGTAGAGTATATCTTGCGGAATGCTGGGCTGGATGACTCACAAGCTGGAATCAAGATTGCTGTTGGAGAAATATCAACAACCTCAGCTATGCAGATGATACCAGTCTAATGGCAAAAAGTGAAGAGGAAATAAAGAGCCTCTTGATGAGGGTGAAAGAGGAGAGTGAAAAAGCTGGCTTAAAACTCAGTATTCAGAAACAAAGAGCATGGCATCCTTCATGATGCCATGGCAACAGATGAGGAACAAATGCGACAGATTTTATTTTCTTGGGCTCCAAAATCACTGCAGATGGTGACTGCAGCCATGGAATTAAAAGACCCTTGCTCCTTGGAAGAAAAGCTATAACAAACCTAGACAACATATTAAGAAGCAGCTATAGTAGTCATGTATGGATGTGAGAGTTGGACAGTAAAGAAGACTGATGGCTGAGAACTGATGCTTTCAAACTGTGGTGTTGGAGAAGACTGTTGAGAGTATCTTGGATGGCAAGGAGATCAAACCAGTCAATCCTAATCGAAATCAACCCTGAATATTTATTGGAAGGACTGATGCTAAAGCTGAAGCTCCAATATTTTAGCCACCAGATGCAAAGAGCCAACTCATTGGAAAAGACCCTGATGCTGGGAAAGATTGAGGGCAAGAGGAAAAAGGGGCAACAGATGAGATAGTTGGATGGCATCACTGATTCAATGGACATGAGTTTGAGCAAACTCCAGGGGATGGTGAAGGACAGGGAAGCTTGATGTGCTGCAGCCCATGGTGTTTCAAAGAGTCGGACATGACTTAGGACTGAACAGAAACACCCAAAACAAAATCTATCTGGTTCTTGAATGCATCTTTTCATCTAGTACTCTAGGAAGTGAAAATATATCTTACAGCTCCATATTATGACATCTGAGATGATACAGCTGATTATAAGTTTTACTTTCTTTCCTTATTCCAAACCCATTAATTAATTAAAATGCCACTGCTTCTCTCTTATCTGAATGACAATGGATAAACAATAGTTTGTGACATTTGAGATTATAAGATTTATTTCAGAATGCCATTGTCTCTGTCTTATCTGTGTTAGAGTGGATAAACAAGAGTGGCCACCTTTCTGTTCATCAGGGACTGTGCAGAATCCATGAGAAAGAGCCCCTGGAGTTGTTTAGTGATACGGCCTGCCAATAACATTTAACATTGGTTTAAACATTTTAAGCCCTGCTTGGTAAGAGAATGGTTCTGGAACCACACTTACTTATTTTGAATCCTCACTTTGCTACTTACTATCTAGGAATATTTGGGCAATTTGTTTAACTTCTCTGTCTCAGATTTTTCATCCTTCATGTGGGGATAATAATAGTGTCTTCCTCATGTGATTTCTGTGAGGAAGAAATGAATTAAAATCTATATAGCATTCAGAACAGTGCCTGGAAAATAGAAATGAACTAATAAGGGCTAAGTGTATCTAAAATTGTCAGATTAGAGCAGGAATTAAATCTGCTCTTAGAGATAGTCTACGAAAATTTGTTTCATCTATTTGTTTTGCAAATGTGCAAGAAGGCAAACACTCCTTTTCCAATATATGTATATTAATGAAGTGTTTGTAGGTACTGACTTAAAAAATTGCATAGTATGAAAGTTGGAAGTTAAATTTTATTGGGGGCAAGTGAGGACTGTAGCTCAGGAGAGTGCATTTCAGATAGTTCTGAGAAACTGTTACAAAGAGGCATTGAGGAAGGTCAGTACATATGCAATTTTGGTGAAGGGAGAGTACATGTAATCAAGCACATACATTTTGTGGAAAGTTTCTACTAGCCAAGAGAAGCAGTTGTCATTATGAAGGTTTTTATTGCTTTCCTAGATATGAGAAGATACAAGAACTGAGCTCATAAAATTGACTCTTGAAAATATTTGACTATCCAAAGACCTGTTCTGGCCGTTTTTCCCAGAGCACAGAGTGTCTCATTTCAGCAGCTGCAGTTGCATGTGATTTAGTCCTTGTAGAGGCAGATGCAAGTGCCAATGGCAACTTAACATGGTTAAGGAAGTTGTAGATATCAGGAGAGCTACTTGAAAGAAAGAAAAAAAGGACACTTGAGAACACCAATATTTTAAGAAAAGAAAGAGGGGCCACAAAAAAATAGACCATCAGAAAGAATGTTCTAAAAAGGTAGAATAGGTAAAAGAGGGCTAGAGTAACAAGTGATAGCAGGCCGACAGTGGTAAAGAGATCACCAGAATGAGTAAAAACAGGTCCCCATTGCTTGTACCATTAGGACAGTATTGATCTTTATTCAACTGCTCTTGGGGTAGACGTGGGAAAAGAAGTTGGCTTATAGCCAGGGGTTAAAACCTAAATATGAAGTGAAGAATTATAAACAACTCTTTTAATAGGAAAAAGGAAGAGAGAGGAAATTATAGCTTTGAAAGGAGGCTGGAATTATGGGTGTAAAAGTGTATGTGTGTATGTACACCCACCCATGGTGGATTCATGTCAATATATGGCAAAACCAATACAGAATTGTAAAGTAAAATAAAAAATAAATAAATAAATAAATAAACAAAACAAAACAAAATATATGGAAGAATAAAATCTTGTTTTAAATGTGGGAATACACATCTGTGTCTTTTTTGCTGTCCTGCATACAGGGTCATCATTGCCATCTTTCTAAATTCCATATATATGTGTTAGTATACTGTATTGGTGTTTTTCTTTCTGGCTTACTTCACTCTGTATAATTGGCTCCAGTTTCAAGTAAAATAAAAAATAAATAAATTTAAAAAAATTTAAAAAATGTTAAAAAAAATAAATAAATGTGGGAATATAATGTAATGGAAAAGAGAACATATACATCTGAAATTAAAGACATATTGAATGAGTTTTCTAAAAGAAGATGTTGATAGACTCATTGTAAGAGAGGCGATTAAGAGCATCCTGACTGAGTCTGAATTTTATCTCTAGCATTTCCTAGCTGGAGCCATGGGCATGTTGCTAAAATCTCTCTGTGCTTCAGTTTCCACATCTGTACAATTGAGATTGGACATACCTTAGGTGGCTATGGTAATGTATTGTGCCCACATTTGTACCAAGCATATAGTAAAGCATATACCAAGCATATGAATTCTATGGAATAGAATTAATAGCTATTTTCGTAAAGGAAGGGAGAGAACATTTTCTTTGAGATTGAGGAGGAAGTCAGGCAAAGGAGTAACTAAAGTGTGAAAGATAAGGCAGGGAATTTGAGAAATGTCTTAATGGGAACCCTCTACTACTGCTGCTAGGTCATGTCAGTCGTGTCCGACTCTTCGTGACCCTGTGGACTGTAGCCTACCAGGCTTCTCAGTCCATGGGGTTTCCCAGGCAAGGGTACTGTAGTGGGTTGCCATTGCCTTCTCCTAGAAACCCTCTATTTCTTCAATAAATTGGAATAAAACTTTGGACAACAAGAAGTTAGGAACAGGGTCATGAAATGTAGATAAAGTGGTAAAATTTGAGCATAGGTTCTGGAAAATGGCAACGAAAGAGGAAATAAAAAAGATGATCAAGAAGGACTTAGGGCATAGGTGATACTAATACACTTGTCAAAGAATCAATGCGCCTGCATATGGGATCTTCTCCAGCAGGTTTTACCAGCTGGTAGGTGCTGTTACCACCCTACATAGACCTTGCAGGGCAGAAGTGAGCAGAGATAGAGAAAGGGATCTGCTCTCACAGTCATTCAGGAAGTCATTCCATTAGGAATGCTAATATCTTTGAAAAGCTTTCATTATTGTGTCATTTTAAAACATTTTATCATTTTTAGTATTTCTTTACTTTTTTTCCTTATAGAAAAATATATGTAATATAAAATTTAACCATTTCTAAGTGTGCAACTTGGGGCTTCCCAGGCGGCACTGGTAAAATAACCTGTCTGCCAGTGCAGCTAGGTCTAAGAGTTCTATCCGGGTTCTGTCCCTACGTTGGGAAGATCCCCTGGAGGAGGAAATGGCAACCCACTCCAGTAGTCTTGCCTGGAGAATTCTATGGACAGAGGAGACTGGCAGGGTAGAGTCCATAGGGTCACAAAGAGTCAAAGATGACTGAAGTAACTTAGCACTCACATATGCTATACATGCGCGCAAGTATACAACTTAATGACATTTAGTGCCTTTACACTGTCGTGCAACAATTACTACAGCACATTTCCAGAAACTGTTTTATCATCCAAACTGAAACTCTGCACCGCTAGAGAATAACTCTCCATTACCGTCTTCTAGTCTCTGGCAATAGCTATTCTGTTCTCTATCTTTATCAGTTTGACTATTCTAGGTACCTCATATAGGTAGAATTATATAATCTTTTTCCTTTTTGTGTCTGACTTATCTAACTTAATATAATATTTTCAAGGTTTACCCATGTTGTACCATGTATCAGGATTTCATTCCTCTTTAAGGCTGAATAGTATTCCATTATGTGTATATAACATATTTTGTTCATGTATCATATCTGTCGATGAACATACATGTTGTTTCAACCATTTAGTTATTGTGAATAATGCTGCTATAGATCTATATCTATATCTCTATCAATAGCAAGTGCAAGTGGACTCTATCTCAGAAATGCAAGGTTGGTTTCATAAACAAAAATCAATCAAGTTATTTCACTGTATTAACAGCAAAAACAAAAATAAAAACATATGGCCCTCTAAATAGAGGCAGAAAAAGCTTTTGATCCAATTCTATATTCATTCATGAAAGAAAAATAAAAACATAGAAAACTAGGAATAGAAAGAAACATCTTCAATCTGATAAACAGCATGTACATAAGAATCAACATCATTTTTGTTGGTAGAATATTGAATGTTTTCTACTAAGGTTAGAAAAAGACAACAATCTTACTCTATTTTTGTCAGTGTTTTATTAGAGATCTTAAGAAGTGTAATAATGTAACAAAATAATAGAAAGGGTGATGGTTAGAAGGAAGAGTAAAACTGTGTTTCTTTGCAGGTTATATGTGTGTGTGTTTAGAAAATCCTAAGGAGTCTATGAAATTCTACTAAAAATAATACATGATTTTAGCAAGGATACAGGTTCACCAAAATAAATTTTATTTTTATAACAAATATAATTGAAAGAGTGTAGTAAATAACTGAAAAATAAAATATAATTTGTATTAATAATTATTTAAAACTTTGGAATAAAATTAACCAAAAGCATATAAAACCTCTACATCAAAAGCTCAAAATGTAGATGAGATACATTGAAAAAGATCTAAAAAATTGAGAGCTATATTGGGCCACTGGTTTGGAAAACTTATTGTCGTTAAGATGTCATTTTTCCTCCAGTGGTTTGTAGGTTCACTGCAATCCAAATTAAAATCATAGTAGGCTATTTTATCAAAATTAATATGATGATCCTAATTTTGTATGGGGAGACAAATGATGTATCTAGATTGAAACAATCTTGAAAATGAATATAATTGCCATCTTTATATTATCTAATGTTAAGAATTATTTTAAAGTTTTAAAGCCAACCCAGTTAAAATTGGTCAGAGTTTGCATAATAGACTCACAAACCAATTGGACAGACTGGAGAGTCTAGAAATGAATCTACAGATAAATGTCAATTAATTTTAGATAGAGATGCAAAGGCAATTCAATGGTGAGAGGAAATCTTTCCCCGCCACCTGCCATGATTGGGCAGCCATCACTGCCATCATTTTAGCCTATTTCTATCAGACCCAAAAGTTTGCTGTCAGTCCTTGCTTGTACCCCTACCATCAGCAATCACTAATCTGATTTTATAAAGGAACTTCTTTTTCAACAAATGGTCAATAATAACTGCATAAACACATCAGAATGAAATTAAACATAGTGTCTATTTCACAATATATACAAATATTAGAAATGGATCATTAAAAAAAGAAATGGATCACAGACCTGAAAGCAAAAATCTGAAGTAATAATCTTTAAAAAATATTTAAGAATATCTTTATGACCTTGATTATGTGAATATTTCTTGGCCAGGAAACAAAAAGTAACACAGAAAATTAAAATTTTAAATGAATTTTAAAATCTAAAATGAATGAGTTTTTCAAAGTGTCCATCAAAATAAACCATTATGAAAATAAAAAACAAGTCACAGGCTAGAGAAAATACTCATGGCACATATACCCTACAGAGTATTTACATCCAGAATACTAAAATGCATTTTATAAATCATTAATAAATGCTTTGACCACCTGCTGAGAAGAACTGACTCATTGGAAAAGACCCTGATGCTGAGAAAGATTGAGGGCAGGAGGAGGAGAGGGTGACAGAGGATGAGCTGGTTGGATGGCATCACTGACTCACTGGACATGAATCTAGGCAAACTCCAAAAGGCAGTGAAGGACAGGGAAGCCTGGCATGCTGCAGTTCATGGGGTCTCAAAGAGTCATACATGACTAGGTGAATGAACAACAACAATGAAAAGTTTGATTACTCTAGCCAATACAAACAAGCAGGATTATCGAACAGTCACATATCAAAAGATATGGCAAGCCAAAAGTCCACTGAACCATTCTCCACTTGAGTTAAATAAAAACCATTTCATGCTCATTTGAAGGACTAAAGACTGATAATATGAAATGTGATGATATGGAGGAACTAGAACTTTAATGTTACTGGTAAGGGTACAAAGCAGCACACCCCTTTTGAAAACAATTTGGCTGTTTCTTACAAAGTTAAATGCACTCCATCAACCCATTGCCCAGAAACTCTACCCTTAGGTATTTACTAGAGAAATGAAAAAGCAGTGTACCAAAATGTTTATAGAAAATTATTTATAGTAGCCACAAACTACAAAACCCCAAATATCCTTAAGAGGAAAAAATATAAACTCTGATATATTCATATGATGGAATCCTACTCAGCATTATAATAGAATAAAACACTATATGGGCTTTCCTGGTGGCTCAGTCAGTAAAGAATCCTCCTGCAATGCAGGAAACCTGAGTTCAATCCCTGGGTTGGGAAGATCCCTTGGAGGAGGGCATGGCAACCCACTCCAGTGTTCTTGCCTGGAGAATCCCCATGGACAGAGGAACCTGGTGAGCTACACGACTCAGCGCCTAAGCATAGCACGTGCAAGATGCTGTATGACGGGTGACAATGAAGGATTAATCAACAACAACAAAAAATATCTCATTGAATGAAAGAATCCAGACACTAAAAGTGTAATTTGTAATTATACAAATTACAAACATTTCAAATACAGAAAGAAATAGTCTATATTGACTGAAATCAGAACAGCAGCTGCCTGTGAGTCTTGAGAATGATCATAGGGCAGCATGAAGGAACTTTCTGGTATGACAGAAAAGTTCTCTGCATTGGGTACGTGACTGTATATATCAGCTAAAAACCACTGGATTATACATTTAACATGTGGACATTTCAAGGTATATAAACTTTGCTTAAAGTTAAAACAAGTCTTACCAAAGTTGGTTAATAAACAAGAAAAACATTAACAGGAAGAGGAGCCACCTGCTTCATTGGCATTGATTTCTTTGTGACTTCCTGAATGCTATGCCCTTAAATAGTTCCTTACTGTCCTTTCTTCTCTAACTGACCCTTCACAAACTCTACCCTTCTCTCCTTTGTTTCCACCTTCCTTACTTGGCAGTCTCTTCTTTTTAATAACTCTCTTCAATTCTCCTCTTTTTCAGTCTTAAGACCTATTCTGATACCTCTTATTCTTATCAAGGTGTAAGTGAGAAATATTATATTAAACTATTCACTTTCTGCCAAATATTTATTTTTGATAAGCAAAATGTGAGCACTCAGAATCAAAGAAGTAGGTTGAAAAATTTGCACTATCAAGACAATAAACTTAAAATATTATCTTTTATATTTTTAATCAGCTGCTCAACTAATACCAAATTGTCAGAGTTGATGAACCTGGAGATAAACTGAAGACCTTTAATCTTGGAAGAAGTGGGCAGATATTAACCAAATATGTACTTAATGAATGTAGATAAACAAAATGACAAATGTTTCTGAAGAAAAGGAAAATTTTCTAGGACTCTTTCCTCTTTCACTTATCTTCCATATATTTTACCTTCTATTCTACCACTGAATATTTGAAAAATCATTCTAGTGAGTCTCTTCAATTCTATGAACCTTCCTATACACCTTGCTCAAGTCCTGTTGTCTCTCACTTTTCCCAAGTTATCCCCTTAGTCATCTTTGTGATTTCAGTTGGGTCTCCCTCCTTTCTTCCCAATTTTTGTTCTTCCTTTTACTTTTCATGCTCTCATGGATTTTCTTCCAACCTCCAGCTACACTAAGTCTGGGTGTTTTGGAAACAGATTATACTCTTTCCTTTCTCTGTACCACAGACTTCCTGACGATCCCAGTAGTTAGCTAACATTTTATAGGAAGGCTAAATATGCTCTCTCCTGTGCATGCTTCCCTTCGATGATGGTTGTTTATTATTATACAAACCATTTTGTCCTCTTCCCTGCTAGATTGTAAACTCCTTGAGGAAGGGATTATGATAATCTGTGTATTCTAATTTCTGGCCCAGTGTCTGATCCATTTTAAGCATTCAATAAATATTTGTTGACAATGTTTTATGAGAAATATTTTTAAAGATTTAACTAAACTTTTTTGTTTGTTTGAAATGTTTGTGTGTGTGTATATTTGTTTCTCTTTTTTTTTTTGGTTTTATTTTTGGTCTTACTTCTTTACTTACATACATATACACACATGGAAAACCATTAATAAGTGTTACTGGAGGAAGGTGCCAAAAGAAGTAGTAACATATATGGGTATATTCTCTGGAGTTTAACATTCTTGCCTTTTTTTTTTTTCTTTCATGAGATAGCTTCTGAAACAACAGTCCTTACTGTAAGAAATTAATGAACCAAAGCTGGATTTATTTTAGGAACCCTGTTTGTAAAAGGAAAGTAAAAAGACTAGTTAATATTCTTTGAAGAAGATGATTTTCCTTTACCCTGTTTACTTATGTGCAAATCACTGACCCACTTTTAACATGATGAGGATAATAGGTAGGTTTGCGTTGGTATCAAAATTAAAGTCTAAAGTCTGCATCTAAATTATGAGTTGTTTGCTCGTGAGAAATTTCCTAACTGGGACGGCTTTCAAAAGCACTTTACTATAGCTTCATGGAATTTTCTCAACTGTTTTATTTGTTCCTTCTCCACACCTCTTCCCTCATGCATAGAGGCACATCTGTCTGTTTTCTGCCTTATCAAGCATGCATCTACATATGCGAGGAAAACTCCACTTCCTCAGCTAAAAACCTGTATCTGATTGTGGTAATAAAGCTCTACTTCCTCAGTTCAAAACATGCCATCAGACAAGACCAATTACTTCAAATGACTCATAGTAACAGGCAAAGCAAGAGTCGTCTTTTCAAAGCCTTTGAACTTCTCCTGCTTCAAAGGTGTACTAAAATGTGGTTATGAGGCGATTGTCTAAAATTGCCAAATTACCAGTTTCCAAGCTCTGATCTTCATTATTTTGCATAACTAGACAAAGGAAATCAGTGAGATTACCTACCAGAAGGGAAAGAGACCAAAAAAAAAAAAAAAAAAAGGAGACAAAAAAGTAAATATGACATAGGTGAGGCTGGAGGCAGTGATGCCTCTCAGGCAAAGGGCAGGAAAGGGCTTTAATTAACTGTTGATAGAAACAGGTTACTAAGTTAAGCAAGTAAATATTTTTCATTATCATTCTTCTTCAGAAAAACATATAAAAATATTACTCTGAGAATAATTAGCGAATATCTTTCTTAACAAATCCATTGTCCAGAAGTTTTGCCTGATACTTTGAATTCTGGTGAAATATTTCCTGATATTCACATTTATATGTCTGAAATGTCAATAGTGGTAAAAGTAGTCAAAACTCATAATTTACTGCTAGCCATCTAGGGATTTGTGTGAACTGAATTTGTGTCCGTACGGGCTCCTGTTTTTTCTCCAGGTAGGAATTTAGTCTGACTTTCTCAAGGGAAATATTTTCTATAGGTTTACAGCCTTCACTACCATTTCTTTCAGTAGCATAAATGACTTTATTTTACTTCTTGTAAACATCTTTAAAAATGTCTACCTTCTTTATAAAACTTCTTCCTAAGCACAGTAGGGGCAGCTGAGCCTAATAGCTATGGGCAAGTTCTGTAGAGCAAGATGCCTCTGTTCAAATCTTGGTTCCATCTGTACATTCAGCTAGATGACTTTAGATGAGTTACTGACTTCCTGACTTAGTTTCTGCATCTGCAAAATGGGGATAATGCAATGGTACCTTCCCTAAGGGTTGTAATGAGCATGAAATATTTAAGAAGCATTTCAAACAGTACTTGGCGCTTGGTAAGCCTTATATATATTTTGTAAAATATAAAGTATATATGTTTAATTTACTTTTTAAACCTTGTATAAATTGAGAGCATAATGATTGTGCTTTTTAAAAGTGAGATAATCTGATGAGAAAAAAATGCTGAGGACCACTGCCTGATTAAGGAGAACTAGTTGGTAGTGGGAACTAGTTAGCTTCTCCTGTAATCTGTACCACACCTAGCCACAAATGGTTTCCCCCAGCAGAAAATCCAAAGACACTACCAAATCCAGTGACCTAAGCCTGGTCTTCAAATATTTTTGCTTATTTTCTTAGTGTGTCATCCCCATTAAAATAAGGAGGAAAAAATTTCCAACCCTTGAAAACATGCTTTTTCTTAGCAATAAATGAGCAATTTTGATGAGGTGATATTATTCACACTTTATAAATGCCTAGCCGTCAGACATGGTACAACCACCAACTCTTAGACATTTAGACATTTAGATCACGAGAGACACTTTAGATTATTTAGTTCAAGCCTCTCACTTTACAGTAGAAAGAGGAAACTACAGTGAAACAGACAGATAAGCTTTCCAAGATCATAGTCAATTAGGATTGGATTTGAATCATACTGTTGGAGAGCTTACCTTTTGAAGTCAGGCAATGCTGAGTTCAATTTCCAACTCTCCTACTTCTGTACCACTGAATGCATCTTTATCTTAGCTTCTTCAACCCTGCAAATATAGTGAGAAGTTATTTATAGATGAGCTAATAATTGTAAAGCAATTAGCACATTGGCTGACAGCAAGCTTTCAATAAATCATACCTATTTTTATTGTTACTCTTATTATTTCCTTGTCTCCTGTGTATCTTCCATCATAAAGCCAAATACCATATGTTAAAATAAATACTGGTCTCCTCCACGTGATTGTTGTCAAATCATACTCTCTCATTGGCTCCCCTTCACAGTTTATTCAGCACAAGATGGTTTGTAGATGCCTATAGTTGGCACCTTAGTTTGTGGGGCAAGTGGTGACTGAGTCAAACTTTCATATGTATATATATATATGTATGTATATAGCACAGATCCTGTAAACAAACTGATAGAGTCAAGTTTTGTCTCATCCACTTTGTGTCTTCAAACTCTTGCACAGGAAATGGAGTGTATTTAATATTAGTGACTCTGTATGTGTCATTTAATCGTCTCTATTGATTGGATTTCATGAGTGTGGGGCTTGAACAGAGCTTTGATTAGACTGTAAGGATTCTTGGCCATTTTCTTTTACTTGACACCGTATCAATGTACCTTCTGGTGTGATATCACTTTCACAATCAATATCTGAAAAAAAAAAAAAACCTGTACATAGGCCTCCAGGAAGAGACGGTACTGCCTCTAAGTATCCTTAAACACAGATTAAACTGTCTCCAATTGAAAAAGGTTTACTGCATGTTTTAGAGCAGGATAGAGGAGAAAATAAGAACTGAAAGGGGTCTCCATAGACTTCTTGTGTAATTTAAGCATCATTTTTTATTTAAAAGTGTCAAATTCTCCCTTTTAATCTTGGCTAACATTTGAGAATGGATCATTTCTATCAGTGAAATTTTACAGTTTCAATCTAGTGCTTTTTTTTCCTAGATGTAATAATAGTCTATAAATATATTATTTGGGCAAATTGATATCTTAGATAGACTATTCTTGCCCAAATTCATTTTGCATGGATTTTACTGCTGTGAAATGTCCACTGGGTCTCCCGGACTAATCTTCCACTGAAGCAAAGTTTATTTTTCTATTTGCCAAAGTTGTTCCATCACGAATTCACAGAGCTCAGGCTCCAGATTTAAATAACACACACTAAGCAGCATTAAGCAGCAAATGTGTCTCTTTATTCTAGGTTCATGGAGTTTGCGGTGGTGTCATAATGCTGATTGGCAAAGGGGCTAGGATAAAATGCTTATTTATCTCTCCTCTAAAACATAGAATTTTCTCAGAGGTCAGCTCCTGTGATCTTCGTGGTCAGTGTTGAGTTGAGACTCCTGGGAGTAGATGAGGTGATCTGAATAATTTCAGACTATTTTAAGTAACAAAACCCAGTGGCTTGGAAATAACACATTCTATCATGAAAATGTAAATTTCTACTAAAGCGAGTTACCTGGCATCAATTTACCCAGCATTATACCCTGAAGTTTTCTGCCACAGAGTGATAGGGACAGATGGATAAAGAGGATGAACTCCTGTACTACTACTGTCTTTTTTTTTTTTTTTTTAAACAATACCTCTCTGTCTGTAACTTTATCATCACCTCCTGCAGGTTCCTGTCTTGTGTTCTTCCTTTTGTCATATGTTTCTTTAAAGCAGCGCTTGGCAAACTAAAGACCCTGAGCCAAATCTGGCAGCTTGTTGTGTAAATAAAGTTTTATTGAAACTCAACCACACTCACTTGTTTAAGTCTTGTCTATGGCTGCTCTCCCATTGCACTGGCAGAGATAAATAGTCTCAGCAGAGACCATCTGGCCAGCAGAGTCTAAAACATTTGGTATCTGGTCCTTTGCAGAAAAAGCCTATAAACCCCTGCATTAGAGCAACAAGTTTTCATTGTGAAAGGACAAGTGTTATGTGGAACAAGTTGGAGGGAAAGGCAATTCTTCCCCAAAATAACATCCTGTTCTCTGATAAAAATTGTGTTTTCTGTTTTTGTTAATTTTAATGGGGTGGCGGCTGCATGGCACTGGAGCAACTGTGAGGAGATATCCCAAGTCCAAGGGCAGAGAAGCCCAGCAAGATGGTAGGGGCTGGAGTGGCAGCTGCACAGCGCTGGAACAGCTGTGAGGAGATACTCCCATCCAAAGACAAAGGAGAAGCTCCAGTAAGATGGTAGCAGGGACAAAACTGTGTTTAGAATCAAACCCCATACCCACCCGAGATGCTCAGAGGGCTCAAATAAACCTTATGAGCACCAGGACCCAGGACCCCACAGAGACTGAGCCAGAACTGTGTTTCAGTGTCTCCTGCAGAGGTACAGATCAGCAGTGGCCTGCTGCAGGGGCAGGGGCTCTGGGTGCAGCAGACCTGGGTATGGAATAAGCCCTCTTGGAGGAGGTTGCCATTAACCCCACCATAGAGCTGTCAGAATTTACACAGGACTGGGGAAACAGATTCTTGGAGGGCACAAACAGTACTTTGTGCACATCAGAACCCAGGAGAAAGGAGAAGTGAACCCAAAAGAGACTGACCCAGACTTGCTTGTAAGTGTCTAGGAGTCTCCAGACGAGTTGTGGGTTGGTGGTGGCCTGCTAAAGGGTTGGAGGCACTGAGTATAGCAGTACATGCATGAGACCTTTTGAAGGAGGTCTCCATTATCTTCATTACCTCCACCATAGTTTAGATAAGTTCAGTTCAGTTCCTCAGTTGTGTCTGACTCTTTGCCACCCCATGGACTGCAGCATGACAACCTCCTTATCCATCATCAACTTCCGGAGTTTATTCAAACTCATGTCTATTGAGTCAGTGATGCCATCCAACCATCCAATCCTCTGTAATCCCCTTCTCTTCTCACCTTCAATCTTTCCCGGCATCAGGGTTTTTTCCAATGAGTCAGTTCTTTGAATCAGGTGACCAAAGTATTGGAGCTTCAGCTTCAACATCAGTCCTTCCAAAGAATATTCAGGACTGATTTCTGCTAGGATGGACTGGTTGGATCTCCTTGCAGTCCAAGGGACTCTCAAGAGTCTTCTCCAACACCACAGTTCAAACGCATCAATTCTTCGGCGCTCAGCCTTCTTTATAGTCCAACTCTCACATCCATACATGACTATTGGAAAAACCATAGCCTTGACTAGACAGAACTTTTTTGGCAAAGTAATGTCTCTGCTTTTTAATATGCTGTCTAAGTTAGTCATAATTTTTCTTCCAAGAAGCAAGCGTCTTTTAATTTCATGGCTGCAGTCACCATCTGAAGTAATTTTGGAGCCCCAAAAAATAAAGTCTGTGACTGTTTCCACTGTTTCCCCATCTATTTGCCATGAAGTGATGGGACCAGATGCTATAATCTTAGTTTTCTGAATGTTGACTTTTAAGCCAACTTTTTCATTCTCCTCTTTCACTTTCATCAAGAGGCTCTTTAGTTCTTCACTTTCTGCCATAAAGGTGGTGTCATCTGCTTATCTGAAGTTATTGATATTTCTTCTAGCAATTTTGATTCCAGCTTGTGCTTCATCCAGCCCAGCGTTTCTCATAATGTACTCTGCATATACAGGGTGACAATATACAGCCTTGACTTCTCCTTTCCCACCATAGTTTGGCTGCAGGTAAATAACAGGGAGGGAACACAGCTCCACCCCTCAATAGAAAATTGGATTAAAGATTTACTGAGCATGTCCCTGCCCATCAGAAGAAGACCCAGTTTCCCCTTCAGTCAGTCTCTCCCATCAGGAAGCTTCCATAGACCTCTTATCCTTCTCCATCAGAGGGCAGACAGACTGAAAACCACAATCAGAGAAAACTAACCAATCTGATCATATGGACCACAGCATTGTCTAACTCAGGAGCTATGCATTATAGGGCCACCCAAGACGGACGGGTCATGGTGGAGAGTTCTGACAAAACCTGGTCCACTGGGGAAGGGAATGGAACACCACTTCAGCATTCTTGCCTTGAGAACCCCATGAACAGTATGAAAAGGCAAAAAGATAGGACACTGAGAGATGAAATCCCCAGGTCAGTAGGTATTCAATATGCTACTGGAGATCAGTGAAGAACTAACTCCAAAAAGAATGAAAAGATGGAGCCAAACCAAAAACAATACCCAGTTGTGGATGTGACTGGTGATGGCAGTGAAGTCCAATGCTGTAAAGAGAAATATTGCATAGGAACCTGGAATGCTAGGTCCATGAATCAAGGCAAATTGGAAGTGGTCAAATAGGAGGTGGCAAGAGTGAATATTGACATTTTAGAAATCAGTGAATTAAAATGGACTGGAATGGGTGAATTTAACTCAGATGACCATTATCTCCATTATTGTGGGTAAGAATCCCTTAGAAGAAATGGAGTAGCCATCATAGTCAACAAGAGTCCAAAATGCAGTACTTGGATGTAATGTCAAAAATGACAGGATGATCTCTGTTTGTTTCCAAGGCAAACCATTCAGTATCACAGTAATCCAAGTCTATGTGCCAACCAGTAATGCTGAAGAAGTTGAAGTTGAAGGGTTCTATGAATACCTACAAGATCTTCTAGAACTAACGCTCCCAAAGAGATGTCCTTTTCATTATAGGGGGCTGGAATGCAAAAGTATGAAGTCAAGAAATACCTGGAGTAACAGGCAAATTTGGCCTTGGAGTATAGAATGAAGCAGGACAAAGGCTAATAGAGTTCTGCCAAGAGAATGCACTGGTCATAGCAAACACCCTCTTCCAACAACACAAGAGAAGACTCTACACATGGATATCACCAGATGGTCAATACCAAATTCAGATTGATTATATTCTTTGCAGCCAAAGATGGAGAAGCTCTATACAGTCAGCAAAAAAAAGACCAACTGCTGACTGTGGCTCAGATCATAAACTTCTTATTGCTGAATTCAGGCTTAAATTCAAGAAAGTAGGGAAAACCACTAGACTATTGAGGTATGACCTAATTCAAATCCCTTATGATTATACAGTGGGAGTGAGAAATAGACTCAATGTATTAAATCTGATAGAGTGCCTGAAGAACTATGTTTGGAGGTTCATGACGTTGTACAGGAGGCATGAATCAAGACCATCCCCAAGAAAAAGGAATGCAAAAAGGCAAAATGGTTGTCTGAGGAGGCCTTACAAATGGCTGAGAAAAGAAGAGACGTGAAAGGCAAAGGAGAAAAGGAAAGATATATCCATCTGAATGCAGAGTTCTAAAGAACAACAAGGAGAGAGAAGAAAGTCTTTCTAAGTGATCGATGCAAAGAAATAGAGGAAATAACCTAATAAGAAAGACTAGAGATATCTTCAAAAAAAAATTAGAGATACCAAGGGAATATTTCATGCAAAGATGGGCACAAAAAGAACAGAAACAGTATAGACCTAACAAAAGCAGACAATATTAAGAAGAGGTAGTAAGAATACACAGAACTATACAAAAAAGATCTTAACCACCCAGATAACCAAGATGGTGTGATCATTCACCCAGAGCCAGACATCCTGGAATGTGAAGTCAAGTGGGCCTTAGGAAGCATCATAATATACAAAGCTAGTGGAGGTGATCGAATTCCAGTTGAGCTATTTCCAATCCTAAAAGATGATGCTATGAAAGTGCTGCACTCAATATGCCAGCACATTTGGAAAACTCATCAGTAGCCACAGGACTGGAAAAGGTCAGTTTTCATTCCAACCTCAAAGAATAGCAATGTCAAAGAATGTTCAACCTACCCCACAATTGCTCTCATCTCTCACACAAGAAAGTAATGCTCAAAATTCTCCAAGCTAGGCTTCAATAGTACATGAACTAAGAACTTATAGATGTTCAAGCTAGATTTCAAAAAGGCAGAGGAACCAGAGATCAAATTGCCAACATCTGTTGGATCTTAGAAAAAGCAAGAGAATTCCAGAAAAACATCTACTTCTGCTTCATTGTCTACACTAAGGTCTTTGATTATGTGGATCACAACAACTGGTTAATTCTTAAAGAGATGGGAATACCACACCACTTCACCTGCCTCCTGAGAAATCTATGTGCAGGTCAAGAAGCAACAGTTAAAATTGGAAATGGAACAACAGACTGGCTCCAAATTGGGAAAGGAGTGCATCAAGCCTGTATATTGTCACCCCACTTATTTAACTTATATGCAAAGTACATCATGCAAAATGCCAGGCTGGGATGAAGCACAAGCTGTAATCAAAATTGCTGGTTGAAATATCAATAACCTCAGATATGCAGATGACACCAACCTTATGGCAGAAAGCAAAGAGGAGCTGAAGAGCCTCTTGATGAAAGTGAAAGAGGAGGGTAAAAACAAAAACAAAAACAAACAAACAAACAAAAAAACTGGCTTAAAACAAAACATTCCAAAAACAAAGTTCATGACATCCCATCCCAGCACTTCATGGCAAATATTGGGGAAACAGTGGAAACTGACAGATTTTATTTTCTTGGCCTCCAAAATCACTGCAGATGGTGACTGCAGCCAAGAAATTAAAAAACGCTTACTCCTTGGAAGAAAAGCCATGACAAACCTAGGTAGCATATTAAAAAACAGAGACATTAACCTTACTCACAAACCTCATGTAATCAAAGCTATGGTTTTTCCAGTTGTCATGTATGGATGTGAGAGTTGGACCGTAAAGAAGGCTGAACCCCAAAGAATTGATGCTTTGGAACTGTGGTGTTGGAGAAGACTCTTGAGAGTCCTTTGGACTGAAAGGAGATCAAGCCAGTCAATCATACACGAAATCAGTCCCGAATATTCATTGAAAGGACTGATAATGAAGCTGCAATATTTGGCCACCTGATGAGAAGAACTGACTCACTGGCAATGTCCCTGTGCTGGCAAAGGTGGAAGGCAGGAGGAGAAGGGGACAACAGAGGTTGAGATGTTTGGATGGCATCATCAACTTGATCGATGAGTTTGAGCAAGCCCCAAGAATTGGTGATAGACAGGGAAGCATGGCGTGCTGCAGTTCATGGGGTTGCAAAGAGTCAGACATGACTGAGCAGAGCAACTGATCTGATAGTGGGACATGGTAAAGAGTTGGGCTGGAGTTGGGAGCTTGATGTAGACTGGACTGCTGGTGGTTTAATGGGTGATATAATTTCAGATGAATAACTCTAAAACTCTAGTATTGGAAGGAGAGTCAGATCTAGGTTTTGTGGTGCCTGAAACATACGATTTGTGGGGGTGGGGAGGATCTTACAAATATACAAAGCCACAAGCATGCAATCAGGTAGGGAGTCTTGAAAAACACCTTAAAATTTCGGTTTCCTTATCTCACAGTAAATGTGTTTCAGGTTGGACATTGAAACTGCAACCTGATTTTCTTGATGGGAGCAAATGCCCCCTATCAGCACATAGAGGTTATCTTTAGGAGCCTGTTAGTCATCTTGGGATGAGGTCAAACTGAGGTTTTGTCATAGACTGTTTGAGATAGGCAATTTGTCTTCTCTCAGGTCTCTGAAAGCTGATCATGATGCCAAGATTAAGATACACTAGAACTCTCCTGATTGAGGCACTGGGCTGTCTAGTGACCTTGAGAAAGACTGGGATCCAAGCATGTAAAGCCTCCCAAGGATGGATCTAAACTGCAGTTTAGAGAGCAGCCACAAAGGAAGCGGTGACATCCCACTGCTCTTCTCTATCATTATCTTCAAGCCAGGAGAAAAGTTGAGAAGACTGGCAGATTAACTGTTGCTGATCTGTGATGTCCAGGGAAAAGACTGCATTGCGCTCAAGTTCTGTGGTGAGGAGAGATGCTGTGCACCCACCCCCCATGTCCCAGTGGGGTCTCTAGGGGAGCAGCACCCTCATAGGTCCATGGGTGGTTCCCAGACTCTCATACCAATCTCTATCTCACTCTTTGTGAGTCCCTGAGATCAAGACCTTTGACACATAGTAGGCTCTTGATAAGTTCTGAATGGAGAGGTGTCTAGAAACCAGCTGTAATATCTCTCTGCATACACCTCACATATAAGCTATCCAGGATGGGGACTTTTTCTCATTTAGTCTGTTGTTTTTCATTCACTCAGTTGTGTCCAACTATTTGTGACCCCATGGATTGCAGCACACCAGGCTTTCCTGTCCGCCACCATCTCCCAGAGCTTGCTCAAACTCATGTCTATTGAATCAGTGATTTCATCCAACCATCTTGTTCTCTGTCATCCCCTTCTCCTCCTGCCTTCAGTCTTTCCCAGAATCAGGGTCTTTTCCAATGAGTCAGCTCTTTGCATCAGATGGCCAAAGTATTGGCCTTTCAGCTTCAGCATCAGTCCTTCCAATGGCTATTCAGGATTGATTTCCTTTAGGATTGATTGGTTTGATCTCCTTGCAGTCCAAGGGACTCTTAAGAGTCTTCTCCAACACCAAAGTTCAAAAGCATGAATTCTTCAGTGTTCAGCTTTCTTTATAGTCCAACACTCAAATCCATACATGACTACTGAAAAAATTATAGCTTTGACTAGATGGACCTTTGTTGGCAAATTGAAATGTCTCTGCTTTTTAATATGCTGTTGAGGTTGGTCATTTAGTCTGTATTTTCACTAAAAGAAGGGGGGGAGTCATTATTCTTTGATACATGAAGTACCTCATTTTTATGTAGGTAAATTGCCCATTCAGAGAAAACAGTACATTGTGGTACTGACAATGAAACTCTATGGCTTATTATCTGACTCCACTGATTTATTTATAAAAAAAAAATAAAGAATAGAAAATATGCATGCAAATGTTAAATTTCTTAAATGGAATCAAATTCTTGGAGAAGATACAAAAGCTCTCCATCTGGGGTCAGGATGCGAAGGGGGGGAGGCTTGAATCTTTAGCTGATCTGCTAAAGAAAACTTAGCAGAATGTAGTATGTTGTAAAGAATAATCCTGAATTGGCATGAATTAGAAAGGTAGGATTTTCCTGCTTCTTTGAACATTAGTCCATATCCTTCATGTTCATTATACTGTAGACTATTAAGCTATTTTATGGGCATGAGAGAAGTTCAAGTACAGCACAAGTTGCCAAAAGGATTATGAAGTTCATTTTGATTGATCAATAATTAACTGTACCTTGTGAAATTACAGGCTTGACTAATTGTGGAATGTATTGTAGTGAACAGTCCAAGCTGCCAGAAAACCAGAGAAGACAGAAGAAAAAAACAATAGAAACCGAAACATCTGTCCCTTTTATGCTGCAAAAGCTGGTAACCAAGATCTCCCTATTTCCTTCTCTATCTCAAGTACAAACAGCGTCAAGCAGGAGTTGGATTGATATAGGACACTACAGAAGATGTTTGCTTATAATTATTTCTAGCACTTTTTTGAAGCTCAGGGATAAAACATTTCCAATTATTCATCAAGCTCTTAGAACATATAGGCCTCTATAATAGGGATTTAGCAGAACAACAAATAGCACGCAAGGATATAGATGAAAGGAAGGAATGTGAAGGGATTATTACCATAAAAAAGCAAATGACTATTTGATGGAATTACAACAATACAGGGAGTCAGAGAGAGATGGGAAAATAATGCTAATTGATAAATACATAGCTGTTTAGCACTAATTTGAATTATGTCATGCTTGTGAAACAAGTAATACCTGTCATTTGCTTTTCACACCTACATGTGTGTGTGTGTATATATATATATATAAAACTTTTGAAAGATAACTATTCTAGACTTCTGTTGTCTCAGTGGCTGCCTTGAAAAACCTATCCACTTTCTTTCAACCAATGAGTTTTAACTATTAAAATATTGGTGGAAATTTCCTTTATTAATATCTGACAGCCTTTGTTTACCCAAAACACACTCATTTATGGCTTACACCTACCTACTTCAAAACAGGTTTAGAGTACTCCTTAGTGTGAACAAATGTTAAAATCTAAACCAAATCTAAACCAAAGTATAGGATTGACTGTCCCTGTTTCTGTTCTGTAATTACTCTACATATTTTTCTTCCTTTGTTAGTGCAGAGAAAAAAATTATCTAGAGATAACAGCAATTTTAGCACAATCATTCTTTCAAAATGGCATTGGGCAGACTTATGGATGCTCAGGAATCTCAAAGTAGAAGGTGAAATCATTTTCTAACCACAAATAACTGAGCCATCCCAGTAACAGTAGAGTTTAGACAGGAAACAGATTATCTTTCATAAAGTTAATGAATTCTTTCTTTCTCGTTACTGCTGATCAGATAACGTGATTTCTATCTATTTTTTAATAAATAAAATATTTTTTGCAAAAAGTACCAAAGGAATTCAAAGTAAATGGCAAGATGGGATCTCTAAAACTCTTCTATTGTCCCAAATTATAAGAACTCACGCCTTGGTTGTTCCACTCAGGAATGCTCAAATTCTCACAGGCCCATTGAATAATGAGCTATACTTGCCCCAAACTGTCCTCCAGGGAGCACAGAGGCATTAGACAGTTAGGTCTTTGAGGTTTTGTGGACCTTGGATATTATTTTTGTTTTCTAAACTTTGTTTTACCTATAAGTCAAATTTTTAGTTTCAGATAGAAAGACTATATTTGCTGGTATAGTCAAGATGTAAGATTCATGATTGCCGGTATAGTAAAAGAAGTCAGTTTTGCTACCTAATAATGTGCTTGAAAGAAAAGAGAGAGTTAAATTTGCAGTTTAGAAAGGCATACATTTATAAATTAAGATTTACCTTTCATCAATGCACATTTAATTGATATTGACTCTAAAAATATGTATTATTGTAGTTCTAAACACAAGAACATTTTCTGGTTAGTGAGTGGAGGAAAAGAGTAAAAAGGTGAGACACTACAGGATCCTGAAAGAACTGAGACCTTCAGAATACAAGATAGGTCAAGAAATAAATGTGAATGAAATAGGATTCCAACTTTTTTTTTTTAACAGAGAAAGCTTTTACAGATGAGGGAAAAAGAAAGATGAAAAGGTATCTAGTCATTTTCTATGTGTATCTCTTCTGAATCTGGGGATAGGAAGAATATTTCAGTTCTATACTGATTTTCTTATGGCTTTTGGAAACTATTTATTTGCATTACATAAAAATAAACACCACAATAAAAGTTTTTGTTTACTATGATTTAAAGTAAAGTAAATGTTTCATGACCAGGATTTAAAGTTACATTTGTGACTGCAAATAATTCTAAGAAATGAATACTTCCCTGTTTTGCTTTTATACTAAACAAATCTGCAGCATGTTACTTTAAAAATGAAATAAAGCTCGTGTTCATAGTGACAGTCAATAACGCTACAGCAAAATAATCAATTGCTATTTGTAGCAGCAGGACTAGCAGTGGGGGCAGATCAGGGCAAATTACTGTCACTGTGTGCTGCCACGTATGCAGCCAGCCTGTAGAACTCAAGACAAATGAAGCTCGATTCAATGGAACGAGACAGTACTTAGTCATACCTGCACCACAGCAGAGGAATGCATGTTGGCATCAAATAGAACAGGAAAGTGGATATAAATCTAAAACACTGATGGATAAGAAAAATAAATTTATCCAGCTAAGAGTTCTCCTCCAAGGATTCAAAGTTAAATGCTCATACTTTTTTTTTTTTTTTCTCTAAGCTGTAAATTGGTGGATTACAGGTATCTAGGGATCTATGAAAAGGTTAGATGGCTTTTTAGTGAACACCAGAGAAACCTGTGCTGTACTTGATTCTGTTTCAGAGAATGTGTGTGTGTGTGTGTGTGTGTGTGTGCGTGTGTGTGTGTTTGTGTTAGTCGCTCAGTCGTGTTCGACTCTTTGCGGCCCAACAGACTGTAGCCCACCAGGTTTCTTTGTCCGTGGAATTCTCCAGGCAAGAATACTGGAGTAGATTGACATTCACTTCTCCTCCCAACCCAGGGATCAAACCCTGGTCTCCTGCATCTCAGGCGGATACTTTACCATTTGAGCTACAGGGGAGTCTTTCAGAGGGATGACTGACCCTGAAATCAGATATTAGGTGTAAGTCACTGCTGCTGCTAAGTCACTTCAGTCGTGTCTGACTCTGTGCGACCTCATAGACGGCAGCTCACCAGGCTCCCCCGTCCCTGGGATTCTCCAGGCAAGAACACTGGAGTGGGTTGCCATTTCCTTCTCCAATGCATCAAAGTGAAAAGTGAAAGTGAAGTTTGCTCAGTCGTGTCTGACTCTTTGTGACCCCATGGACCGCAGCCTACCAGGCTCCTCCATCCATGGGATTTTCCAGGCAAGAGTACTGGAGTGGGGTCACTAGCAATGGCCAATTTTAATGACAAATTTAAGTGGTGATGCAATCCACATACAAATAAGAAAAAAACTAAGGAGGGGGAACCATGTTTGCAATATCATTTGAGGTTAAACTATTTTTTAATCTTCAAAGATAGGAAGTTGCTTTAGGAAATTCTTTAATCTTTTTGCCAATGCAGCAAGTAATTTTAAAGCTAGAACTACTGATTTTCTACCTTGGTCTCTTTCTTTGGTAGTCAGATCACTTGCCTTCTTTTTGCAGGTAGGCAATACAGAGAGTAATAGGGCAGAAGGAAACTGGTATCTTCAAATTCACAAAAGAAACAAGTTGAGCAGATTGACACCAACATACTAATCTCTCCATTTCTCACACTCCCCAGTAGTTAATGAAGTTTGCAGACGAGTATATTAACTAATTCAGGAGGGAAAAAAATGCTTTAAATATTACATTGAACAGAGTCAGTTACATAATTGACTGCACCCTGCGTTAAATGAATCTGAGGTGCCCCAGGTTCAAAAATAGTTAAGACTTTCAAGACCGCATGGGAGACCATTAAACCAAGTGCTGCTGCTGCTGCTCCTAAGTTGCTTTAGTCGTGTCCAACTCTGTGTGACCCCAGAGACGGCAGCCCACCAGGCTCTCCCGTCCCTGGGATTCTTCCCTGGGATTCTCCAGGCAAGAACACTGGAGTGGGTTGCCATTTCCTTCTCCAATGCATGAAAGGGAAAAGTGAAAGTGAAGTCGCTCAGTTGTGTCTGACTCTTTGTGACCCCATGGACTGCAGCCTACCAGGCTCCTCTGTCAGTGGGATTTGCCAGGCAAGGGTACTGGAGTGGGTTGCCATTGCCTTCTCCATAAACCAAGTGTGGGCCCTTGTAAATGTGGCATCTCTTTCAGTGACACAGATTGTGCATCCTTGAAGCCAGCCTTCCATGGGAGAGTTTACCTTCCTGTGCTTCGACTTCCCCCACAAACACTAGCCTAATTTGGCTTATGTTACTTAATCAACCCCCAACAAATTGATCTCTAAAACAATGGTTGTAGATTGATAGCCTATATCCTGAAGTTGGCCCAGAGACAAATTCTGGTTGACCTGATGCATGACTATTACAGGTCAAGACTGAGTGACAGCTTTGGATGAGACTTCCTCTCTCAGTCTCTACTATTCCTCTTTCTTTGACAATGAACCGTGTTCACCCCTTACATACCTGCCTAGCTAGCCCCTGTTAACATTGAGTTTGCCACCCATAAAATGGCAATGAAAATCTTTGGCTAGCTTTCCCTTCTCCTAATAGTGCAAATAATAACAGTAAAAGCATCATGCTGATAAAGCTACACGGAGCTTAAGAAAATATTAGTTAAAGCATAAATAAGTTAATAGCATTGATGAAATGCATATTCTATATAACTGTGCTCTCAGGAAAATCTTGCATTAACCCCCTTTAATGAAAACTTGTTTGAAGAAATACCACTCTCCACCTTCACCTTGTTTACTTCACTGATCTAGATGGGGGGAAAAAACCAAAATAAAACCTCAAAAATTCACTTACCAATATGCTGAGCCATTTACAATTCTGAAATCACATTAAAAGCAACTAACAAACATCAAGGGGAAAGGGGCAAAAACACTTCAGTACAATTAAAAGAAATTGAAATGACCCTTGGAAGCAAACTGTGATGAATTAAAAACAGCAACTCTTTTCCCAAGTAAAAAAAATTATCAAAATGACTGCATGATGCCTAAAATGTGTACATCATTTAGAAGGGTGACAATTCACTTGATTGTTAAACCCAGTAGTGATAAATTGTAGTTTTCTAAAAGGGACCAAATGGCCTGAAAAATAATGCACCTAAAATTTAAGAAAGCATTTCTTTCAAATATATATGATAATGCTTTGAGTTCAATATTGTGATTTTGAACACAATAAGTGATTTTCTTATTGATAGCTCAATGTTGCTAATGCCTTACATATATAACTATGTCTCATAACTCTACCATGGGCAGAATCCAACTGCAAGCCCAGCATGCATTTTTATTGCTTTCACCTTGCTAAATTATTTCCAATACAGAAAATCTATGCCAATTTAGTTGTGATTAGCCTTAACTAATCCTAGAATATATTTTTATAAGTCACCATATTTGGCTACTCCTTCAACTTCCCAATGAATGGAATGAAGAACTTAAACTTTTGGTCTTGGCTATATTTCAGGAAAGCTGTTTGCCTTATTTGGAGCATTTGGAAAAAAAATAATGTAGACAGCAATACTCTTGAGTCAAATTTGTGCCACAGTCAGTCACTCTTCCTGAGATGTCAGGACTATATAATTTTATAAGAGTAGATTTTTTTCTTAGTCTGCCTCTATTCCCCAAACTGTAATACCATTCAAAGAAATTTTTGCCATGTAAGTCAGTATGGACTAGAACTATCATTAGCAGACTGCTTTTAGAATATTATTGGTGTTTACCTGGCAGAAAACACATAAAGCTGCTTGCTGTTCCAATTTTTATAATTTTCCTGAAGATGTTCCTTTTTAATGATGAAACCCATGGAAGGATTTTGGCTTTTTCTGTTTAAAATATTTGCTGCAGAGCTCAACCTTAAATTAGGTATTGTAGATATGGGATTTCTTTTCTTTTTTTTTTTAACAGAATAAATGTAAGCATGATATGTCACCAGAAATTTTTCCCAGGAGAAATCTATCTCATGAGGGTGTAATTCATTTGGCCCAGGGAGACTATAAAACTAGTACCACTACCCATACTTCTGGGATTTTGCTTTTCATGAAGTAGTGTAGGTATTATCTACTAGCCTTTCTTCATGTCATTTTTCTATAGAGATGTCCTTTTACAATTGGTGAATTCCATTTCCTTTTTTCTATAGTAACCACACATCCCTTGAGTAAGAAATATGGCTATGGAAACATGAATAAGACTTGGACTTGACAGCAATGAGCTTAGCATTAAATGGAGACATGTTTGTACACATTCTATCCTTCTGTGTAACCATCCAAACAAAATGGTCCCTGGATGAGGCTGACTTTGAAACTTTATGAGCAACTAACCTGCACACACGTCTAAGTGTCAGAGGAACGATCTGCCCTTATGCTTATAGGCTCCAGTTCTTTTCACTGTGTTTCTTCAGGATCTGTGGGTTATAGGCCTGTGTACCTTAAAAGCTTTATCAATAAGGGAACCAGATAGCATCTTTGAATATATATATTTTTTGGCTTGTGTTGGAGGCAAAGTTCATAGAACTGGGAATCCAACATAAAAATGACTGTCCTTTCCCCCATGACTCCTAGACAAAATTAAAGTGGAATCATTCTTGAGTCCTAGATCCTCAGGAAAGAATCAAATATCACATAAGCAAGTTGATAACAAGAATTTTTTGAAATGTCTTTCCCATATCAAAGAATCAATTCAGATTGCATATACTTGCCTAAAGTTGAAATTTAGAAGAAACTTATAAATCATAAGATAAATAACAGCCTTTACTTTTTGAATTTAGTTTAATATTTAATATTTAGTTCAATTCTTTGAAAACCAACTATTTATTTGCAAACATGTGTGAAGGGATAGTATACATACAACAGTGAATGGCAAATGTCCTACCTTCAGTTTGCTTAAAATGGTTAATAAAGTACTTGTGTAATATTTCTCAGTACACTAAAGTACTAATTATATAGTTTTGTACCTGAAGCCTTCTGAATGTATACTAGTAAAGAGCATTAAAAATGACACATGTAGGGAGAAAAGACATTCAGGTATATTAAATAATGAGTAAAAATACCAATTTCATGACTATCTCATATATGTAGTTTCATCTTTGTGTTTGTATTTAAAAAGTACAAAATGCAAACTCAGTGTTATAACAACTTTGTCAATTAACAAATTTTACAATCTGTAATTTCATCACAAACTTTCCAAGTACTATAAACACTAGTTATTTTTGACGCCCTTTCTATGTTTTCTGCAAACTCCCATGTGAAATAAATAGCAATGTATTCAACTCTATTATTCATTGGTAGACATGTTTATTATAAATAGAGAGAAAAAAGGAATCCTAGAAAAGCCCATTTATTTTATGCAGCATGTTTATGATAAACAGCATATCAAGATTTCTATTAAAATAGAAACTCACATTGAATGTTTGCTTGCAGTACTGGGCTTCCCTTGTGGCTCAGCTGGTAAAGAATCTGCCTGCAGTGTGGGAGACCTGGGTTCAGTCCTTGGGTTGGGAAGATCCCCTGGAGAAGGGAAAGGCTACCCACTCCAGTACTCTGGCCTGGAGAGTTCCATGGGCTGTGTAGTCCATGGGGTTGCAAAGAGTAGGACACGACTGAGCGACTTTCCCATTCACTTTGTAGTACTGACAGTATGCTCATAATTGTTGGTTCCAAAGACATTGTGAAGAATTTCAATGATTTGATTTGTAAGGAATACATCAGCATTAACCAGAGATGGTGAAACATCTCTGGCTTTAGCTTTTAGACTCTCCCACACCCTTTTGGTTTGGCAGTTTCCTTTCCTTACATTGGATTTTGTCATAAGGATAGGTGTAGTCATATGGGGAAATGTGAGATTGATTGGATAGCAGCAACATAATATAGAGCGAATGGACCTAAGTCAAGATTTCACTTAATGAAATAATTTTGACATAGTTTGTACTAAGAAAATGAAAACCTAAAGGAAACCATTTTATCAATATTACTATTTAAAATTCTAATTTAGAATTGTAAGAAGAAAAAGACTCTAAAAAATTGTATTATGCTCTCCTGTCTTGAAAGACAGTGGTAAAATAAAGCTGAAAACTCAAACAATAAGGAGGGTAAAGCAAAGAAAGGATAATGCCAGTGGCAAGGTTAAGAAGGATAACCATAGGACCGAAATGCCCAAGAGAGGGAAACGCACTACAGCTGAAATCCTGTCTTACTCAGGGGCTTCCCTGGTGGCTCAGATAGTAAAGAAGCTGCCTGCAATGCAGGAGACCTGGGTTCAGTCCTTGGGAAGAAAAGATCCCCTGGAGAAGGGAATGGCTACCCAATCCAGCATTCTTGTTAGAGAATTCCATGGAGCCTGGAAATCTGTCCTGAATATTCATTGGAAAGACTGATGCTGAAGCTGAAGCTCCAATACTTTAGCCACTTGATGTGAAGAACTGGACTCATTAGAAAAGACCCTGATGCTGAGAAAGATTGAAGTCAGGAGGAGAAGGGGACGACAGATGATGAGATGGTTGGATGACATCACCGACTCAATGGACATGAGTTTGAGTAAACTCTGGGAGTTGGTGATGAACAGGGAGGCCTGCAGCATGCTGCAGTCCATGGGTCACAAAAAGTCGGACAGGACTGAGCGACTGAACTGAACTGATGTTGAACACAAGAAATTTGTAATTGCCATCTCCACCAAAGTTGGTGTGAAAATCCCCAAACATTGCATTGATGCCTGCTTCAAGTTGAAACCTGCAGAAGCCCATGGTGAGATTCTTGACACAGAGAAACAAATACCAGATTAGAGGGCAGTGCAGTATCCATCAGAAAGCTCTGGGATCTCCAAGTATGCCAATAATCATAGTGATTCTCAGGTCCATGATTATCTGCGATCAGTGTTCTCACAAATGGAGATTATCCTCACAAATTGGTGCTCTGAATCTCCAGCAAGGAATGCTAATTAAAATAACTGAAAAGTTAAAAACATAGTATTGCTTGAAAAGTCATTCATACCAGCATATGTTTTCAGCTCAGATCTTTTTTTCTTGAGATATTGGTACATGGAAAGAGCTAATATTTTTTGACCAAAGATAAAATTTTCATGATAGGCAATTCGTCAAAATATTTTATTTTAAAATTAGACATTTTTGTCATTGACAAATTGATTCCATATGCAAATTGCAGTTACTAAAAAATGAAGTAATTATTCAATACAAATAATAACTTACTATCATTTTTCCCAGGAATAAAAATGAGGTTTTTTTTAAAGTACAATACCACCCCATTAAAGTCATAATGCTATTGATATACATGAATTTTTCAGTGAGCCTTGATTTATTTTTTATTTATCATGTATCAGATAATCTGAATGTAATGGTTCACAATTTCAAAACACATTGATTCTATTTGTAGAAATAAGAGTAGACAATAGTAAATAAAACATATATGCTCCATATATAAGAAGATTTATGTTATTTAATAAATAGCAACACATATTAAGTTTTTCCCTTATTTGGGGGAAACATTTAGATTCCATAGAACATAATTACAATGCTTGACAAAGGGAGTACTGCCCAGCTAATGGAGGACTCTGAGAGAGAAGGGCCTGCCTGGTGTTTCAGAAAGTATTGGAGCTGGCATAGGTTTAGTTTATTAGTGTTGCAGTTTTGAACATCAACCACTCAGTATGAAACTTACAGGAAAATTGATAACCAACTATCCTCAAAGACATCCATTGAGATATTTTGCAGCACTTAGGGTTCATCCAAGTATAGCATTTATAATATGGGAAAATAGCCTTCCATAATAACCCTTCCTTTAAAATGGTGGCAATTGCCAAGGGCCTAATATAATTTGGCAAAAAGTGCCTGTGTTCTTCAATCAAGAGCTGATTTAATCTTATTATAAAAACTATAATGGTTTTATTGAACTCCTATCTAGTCTCTATTGGTCTAGTCATGTAGATAGAAATTCACTTCCCCTTTTGGTTTTTTCACTTAAGATGTTTTGGAAAAGGAAATGAAAATTACCAAGATAATGTAGTTGATTGTAAGAACAAGAAAGCTTTGAAGCTGAAGTAGTTTAGTTGGGGAGTGTCAGTGAGGCTTCCATGGAGTGCCTAGGTGTTTCCTGCCAGTTGGAATGGGGCACTCTTCTTGCAAAGATAGGAAAACAGTATTTGTTTCACATTATCTTTAACATGTCCAGCAAGGAATCCTTTGTACTCTATTGCATAATTCATCTAGCACCACTGTCTCACATAACAGTTGTTGTACGCACCTATTGAGAGATTGACAAGTAAATCAATTTAAAAAGTAGAAATAAGTAACTTTGATGAACATTTACATTCTCAAATGAAAGAGAAAGCATTAAAGGTTATACGTGATGCACACATCACTGAAAAATTTTGGAGATATAGAGAAAAGTGAATTATAGACATTGAATCCTAAGGGAGGGTGAGTTTTTGATTATCCATGAGAGTATTCCTAAGTTATCTCGTGCAATAAGAGGGACATGAAGAATGATTAATTAATAGGAAACATTGTGGTGAGCTTAGATGACTTTGCACACAACATTTCAATCTCCAGTGTTGCCTCACTAACCTCCCAACTTCAGTCACAAAACTGGCTTGGTGGAACAAATCTAGCTCTTGGGTAGAAAAAAAAAAACCACAATGTCTTAGCATTAAATAAATATTATTTTTGTTTAAAACATGCAGTCCTTATAGCTAGGTTCAAGATTTCCTGAAATTAAGTCCATGTCTGACATTCCATTTTTTTTAGGAACACATCTCAAAAGAGTACCCAGTGCCATTGTCCCTCTGTCACTGATCTTTCTCTCCCTGGTACAATTTTTCTTAGTGTTTCAAGACTTCTTTTTGAATCTTAGTGCTTGTGATTGGATTCCTGCTACTTATTCTTGGATCTAATGATCCTGACGAGGTCCTTGCTTGAAATTTTGCCTATTGTATGAGAAATTTATTACTGTTTATCACTGAATAACCCAGACACAATTAACCACCTAAAGTTTATCTATTGACTACTCAATATATTTTAGTAACTGTGTTAAATGTAGAGATACAGTAGTAAATAGAACAACATTTTATATATCTCCCTGAGGTTTACAAGCTAGTGAAAAAGTTGGCGCTGTACATGTATTCAGAACAGTGAGGCATGTTGCAAAGGGCCAAGATAAAAAACCTATGGAGGTGTGCATCCAGGTATTTAATTTGGTCTGGATGATCCAGGAATGGCTTCTCATGAAAGGATGTTTGAACAGTGACCAGAAAAGAATTAGCAAAGTGAACATGAACAGGAGAATATTTATGCAGAAGGAAAGATGCATGTAAAGACCTAGCAGCATAAACAGATGGCAGTTGAAAAGAACTTACTGATAGTGATGTTAAGCAAACAGGAAATTTGACAGAAATAACTATTTCCAGTCATATCTTCATTTGGAATAAAATGTTCACATTTAGGGTTAATATTTGTTTCTAAATTTATTCTTAATGTATCACTTTTAAAATGTTAAGAATATTATTAAGATGTTGGGCTCAATTGCCTAATATTGTTTGGACATTTTTTATTGTGATGTTTAGACTAATATATATATTATAAACATTATGGAGGACAACAATTTGACTCAATTTTTATTAGTCTTGACACCCCGGTTCGATTCCTGGGTTGGGAGGATCCACTAGAGAAGGGATAGGCTATCCACTCCCACTTTTCTTGGGCTACCTTTTTGGATCAGCTTGTAAAGAATCTGCCTGCAATGCAGGAGACCTGGGTTGGATCCCTGGGTTGGGAAGATCCCCTGGAGAAGGGAAAGGTATTCTGGCCTGGAGAATTCATTCCATGGGCTACAGTCCATGGGGTCGCAAAGAGTTGGACATGACTGAGTGACTTTCACTCACTTGTTCAGAATCAAGCTTAAACAAGTGCATACTGTCACTCCATGCTTATGCATTTAAGTTCGCCAAATCATCAGAAAAATTGGTGTGAGAGACAATTGTGGAACTGCTGCTTCAAATCTTTTCCATAATGACTCAGGATGGGACAGAGAATGCTGTCTGATGCAAATAAGAGCTGCAGAGCAATGTTGTAATTCAAATTGCTAACGTGGACAGAAAGAGTTGGTGTAGACTGGAAGAGGAGTCAGCTTAAGGAGGGGGAGTTAAGTCTGTCTCTGCCCAAAGCCCTGCTCTCATCTTGAAGATTTCAAGGCAATTTAATAGTGTGATCTTTTTACCGAGGCACAGACTTATCCCATATTTGAATAGACCCAATTAAGTCTTTTGCTAATCAAAAGACTGAAGAGTGAGCTCAAGTATCAAATTTAGGAATATTTGAGAATGCACCAGAGCTTTTTCACAAACCTGAATTGATCTGGGCCTGCTTGGTTTCACCTTAGGCTATTTTTATAAAAAGGTTTCATATCTGAGAGAAACAGAGATACAACTTCAAACCTTGAAGGGGTAGCAAGGATAGGTATAAGGCAGCTTCTAAAATGCCGCCACCACCCCCCACTGATCCCAGTGTCCTGTTGTGAATGCACTTTGGTAATGAACTCCCTCTGAGTGTGGGTGTGTATGGCTATAACCAGCAAATCATTTCTAACAAAAGAATATTGTAAGAATGTTGAGATGTTCTTATAAGACTAAACATGCAAATATCTTGAAGTTGTAGCACTAGGCATTTATCCAAGTGAAATGAGAACTATGATCATGCAAAAATCTGTACACAGATGTTTGTAACAGCTTTAGTCATAATAGTAAAAAAACTGACATTAGCCTAGATGTCTTCAACAGGTTGATGATTAAACAGCGTCACATACCTACCCTGGAATAAAAGTCAGGAATAAACAGGAACAAACTATTGATACATACTACTTAACAAATCTCCAGAGAATTTTGTTGAGTGAAAAAAGTCAACCCCAAAAGGCTGCATATTGAATGATTTGATTTATATAACAATTTTGAAATGACCCAATTACAGAAATGGAGAAGAGAATAGTGGGTTTCAGAGGTTAAGGGCAGAATAGAATGGGAAGAAAAGAGCAAGATAAGAAATAATTGTGTAGATTAAGCTGTTCAATATCTTGCTATGGTGGTGGCTACACAAACATAAACATGTGATAAAATTGTGTGGAATTAACTACATACGCCCCTTTCATGGATCACTGCCTTGTCGTAGTGAAGCTATGAGCCATGCCGTGTAGGGCCACCCAAGACAGAAGGGTCAAGGTGGAGAGTTCTGACAAAACATGATCCACTGGCGGAGGGAATGCAAACCACTCCAGTATATTAGCTGTGAGAACACCATGAACTGTACAAAAAGGCAAAAATATATGACATCAAAATACGAGCTTCTCAGGTGGGAAGGTGTCCAGTATGCTGGTGGGGATGAGTGGAGGAAACTACTAATAGCTTCTGAAAGAATAAAGCAGCTGGGCCAAAGTGGAAATGACCTTCAGTTGTGGATGTATGCCAGCAAATTTTGAAACTCAGCAGTGGCCACAGGACTGGAAAAGGTCAGTTTTCATTCCAATCCCAAAGAAAGGCAATGCCAAAGAATGCTCAAACTACTGCACAATTGCACTCATCTCACACGCTAGTAAAGTAATGCTTAAAATTCTCCAAGGGAGGCTTGAGCAATATGTGAACTGTGAACTTCCAGATGTTCAAGCTGGTTTTAGAAAAGGCAAAGGAACCAGAGATAAAATTGCCAACATATGCTGGATCATCAAAAAAGCAAGAGAGTTCCAGAAAAACATCTATTTCTGCTTTATTGACTATGCCAAAGCCTTTGACTGTGTGGATCACATCAACTGTGGAAAATTCTGAAAGAGATGGGAATACCAGACCACCTAACCTGCGTCTTGAGAAACCTATATGCAGGTCAGGAAGCAACAGTTAGAACTGGACATGGGAGGACAGATTGGTCCAAATAGGAAAAGGAGTACGTTAACTTATATGCAGAGTACATCATGAGAAATGCTGGGCTGGAGGAAGCACAAGCTGGAATCAAGAATGCTGGGAGAAATATCAATAACCTCAGATATGCAGATGACACCACCCTTATGGCAGAAAGTGAAGAAGAACTAAAGAGCCTCTTGATGAAAGTGAAAGAGGAAAGTGAAAAAGTTGGCTTAAACCTCAACATTCAGAAAACTAAGATCATGGCATCCGGTCCCATTACTTCAAGGCAAATAGATGGGGAAACAGTGGAAACTGTGGCTGACTTTAATTTTCTGGGCTCCAAAATCACTGCAGATGGTGATTGCAGCAATGAAATGAAAAGACGCTTACTCCTTGGAAGGAAATTTATGAGCAATCTGCTGCTGCTAAGTAGCTTCAATCGTGTCCGACTCTGTGTGACCCCATCGACGACAGCCCACCAGGCTTCCCCATTCCTAGGGGTCTCCAGGCAAGAACACTGGAGTGGGTTGCCATTTCCTTTTCCAAGGAATGAAAGGGAAAAGTGAAAGTGAAGTTGCTCAGTCGTGTCCAACTCTTCTGAACCCCAAGGACTGCAGCCTACCAGGCTCCTCCGTCCAAGGCATTTTCCAGGCAAGAGTACTGGAGTAGGTTGCCATTGCCTTCTCCATGACCAGCCTAGACAGCATGTTATAAAGCAGAGACATTACTTTGTCAACAAAGGTCCATCTAGTCAAGGCAATGGCTTTTCAGTGGTCATGTATGGATGGATGTGAGTGTTGGACTATAAAGAAAGCTGAGCACTGAAGAATTGATGCTGTTGAAGACTCTTGAGAATCCCTTGGACTGCAAGGAGATCCAACCAGTCCATCCTAAAGGAGATCAGTCCTGGGTGTTCATTGGAAGGACTGATGTTGAAGCTGAAACTCCAATATTTTGGCCACCTGATGTAAAGACCTGACTCATTTGAAAAGACCCTGATGCTGGGAAAGATTGAGGGCAGGAGGAGAAGGGAACGACAGAGGATGAGATAGTTGGATTGCATCACTGACTCGATGGACATGGGTTTGGGTGGGCTCCGGGAGTTGGTGATAGACAGGGAGGCCTGGCGTGCTGCGGTTCATGGGGTCGCCAAGAGTCAGACATTACTGAGCGGCTGCACTGAACTGAACTGTGGATGTACCTGGTGATGAAAATAAACTCTCATGCTGTAAAGAACAGTATTGCCTAGAAACCTAGAATGTTAGGTCCATGAATCAAAGTAAATTGGTTGTGGTCAAACAGCAGATGGCAAGATGAGCAAACATTGACATCTTAGGAATCAGTGAACTAATATGGACAGGAATTGGTGAACCAAATTCAGATGACTATTACACCTACTACTGTGGGCAAGAATCCCATAAAAGAAATGGAATAGCCCTCATAATCAAAAAAAGAGTCTGAAATGCAATACTTAGGTGCAATCTTAAAATCGACAGAGTGATCTCAGTTTGTTTCCAAGGCAAACTATTCAAGATCCCAGTAATCTAAGTTTATGACCCAAACACTAATGCCAAAGAAGTTGATCAGTTCTATGAAGACCTATAAGACCTTTTAGCTGCTGCTATTACTAAGTCACTTCAGTCGTGTCCAACTCTTAGTGATCCCGTGGACTGCAGCCTACCAGGCTCCTCCATCCATGGGATTTGCCAGGCAAGAGTACTGGAGTCGGGTGCCATTTCCTTCTCTGAAAAGACCTCTTAGAACTAACACCAAAAAAAGATGTCCTATTCATCATAGGGAGTTGGGATGCAAAAGTAGGAAGTCAAGAGATATCTAGTGTAACAGGCAAGTTTGGCCTTGGAGTACAAAATGAAGCAGGGCAAAGGCTAACAGAATTCTGCCAAGAGAACACATTGGTCACAGCAAATACCTTTTTCAACAACACGAGAGATGACTTTACACATGGACATCACCAAATGGTCAATACTGAAATCAGATTGATTACATTCTTTGTAGTTGAAGATGGAAAAGCTGCATATAGTCAGCAAAAACAAGACCCAGAGTTGACCATGGCTCAGATCATCAGCTCCTCATAGTTAAATTCAGGCTTAAACTAAAGAAAGCTGGGGAAACCACTATGTCAGCAAGGTACTACCTAAATCAAATGCCCTATGAATACAGTTTAGGTGATGAATAGATTCAAGGGATTAGATCTAGTAAACAGAATGCCTGAAGAACTATGGATAGAGTTCAATAATATTGTACAGGAGGCAGTGAATAAAACTATCCCAAAGAAAAAGAAATGCAAGAAGGCAAAGTGGTTGTCTGAAGAGGCTTCACAAATAACTGAGGAAAGAAGAGATGCCCAAGATGAAGCTCCACTAATTTGGCCACCTGATGAGAACAGCTGACTAACTGGAAAAGACCCTGATGCTGGGAAAGATTGAAGGCAGAAGGAGAAGAGGACCACAGAGGATGAGATGGTTGGATGGCATCGCTGATTCACTGGATATAGAAATGGACAACCTCTGGGAGATGGTAAGGGACTGGGAAGCCTGGAGTGCTGCAGTCCATGGGGTAGCGAAGAGTCAGACATGACTTGGCAACTGAACAAAAACAACTACAAATGCACCGAAGGACAAGTGCAACAGGAGACACCTGAATAACACTTATGGATTATGTCAGTGTCAATATCCAGAATGTGATATTTTACTGTGGTTTTGAAAGATGTTACCACTGGATGAATCTGGACAAAGGGCACATAGACTCTTTGTATAATTTCTTAAAAACTGCACGTAATTCTACAATTATTTCAATGAACAAATTCCATAAAAGACTAATGGGATGTCACTTGTGAAATGAGCTTATAAGAAGACCTGATCTCTCTCTCTCTGTTTCTTGCTCTCTCTCCCTCTCTCCGTCTCTTTTAACCCTTGCTCTGAGGGACACTAGCTGCTGCTGTGTTGTGAGTAGCCTTATAGAAAGTCCCATACATCAAAAGTTGATGTCTCCAGGCAATAGCAAGCAAGAACCTGAATCTCACAAAGCGTTGTGAGTCCCTTAGAAATGGATCTTCAGAGATCTTCTCACAGCTACCTGAGTGGCTTGACAGCAGATGTCCCCTACTCTCATAAAGTCTTGGGGTAACTGTAGCATGTGTTTATGCCTCAGTGCAGCCTTGTGAGAGATCCTGAGCAGAGGCACCCAGATAAGCCAAGCAGGAGTCATGAGCACAGAAATTGTGAGACTATAAACGCTTGCTGTTGCATTGTTTACAATAGCCAAGATATGGAAGCAACCTAAATGTCCATCAACAGATGCATGGATAAAGAATATGTGAGACACACACACACACACTGGAGTACTATTCAGTCATATAAATGAATGAAACTTTTCCATTTGCAATATGTGTGGACTTGGAGGGCATATTCTAGAGTGAAATAAGTTAGAGAGAGACAGATAAAGATAAATACTGTATGATATCACCTATATATGGATTCTGAAACATACAACAAACTATTGAATAACAAAAAGGTAGCAGACTTACAAATACTGAGAACAAACTTGTGGTGCCAGTGGGAAGAGGGTAAGGGAGATGGGTAGTATAAGGCTAGGAGATTAAAAGGCACAAACTATTAGGTATAAAATAAGCTACAAGGATATACTGTATAACACAAGGAATATAGTATTTTATAATTATTTGTAAATGGAGTATAACTTTTAAAAATTGTGTATCACTATATTGTATACCTGTTAACATGTTTTATAGCAACTATACTTCAATTTGAAAAGAGCAAAGCAGGAAAAAACTCAACATCTGTTGCTTTAAGCTGCTGAATTTGGGGATAATTTGTTAGGCAGCAGTAGATAAATAAGGGAAGAATCATATATCTGACAATGATAGATCCTAAAAATTCTCCTCGTTAGTTTCTCACAGTGTCTGATGGGATGGCAGTGCCCATTCTCTGTCTTCCTTTCATCCTTTTTACAAAAACAAACAAACAAGCTTTAGCCCTGTAGAATGTGTCAGTCCTCTCCATCCCTACTCCAGCCTCCTCTTAGCTTGCAAGGGTAACAGGAGTGAATCCCTTGCTCTCTGGCTTTTGTTGTGTTGAGCCAATGAGAAGGCACCTCAGGAGACCAGAGGGCAGGAGAGGAGTGAAGCTCTGTTTGTCTTTTCCGGCTCCCTCCCTGTACGGTCACCCTGAATAAGCCTTATCCATTGAAGGAAGTTTCTCCCTGTCTTAAAGCAGCCTGAGGTCCTGATCTCTGGACTCTTCCTTTCAGGTCCAGGGGTGAATATCACCCCTGAGGCTGTTAACACTGCTTCCTTGTATCTATTCTTTGTGGTTCCCCTACACTCCAACCACATCTTGGCACAGAGTTCTTTGCAAATTATCCCACTTTGATGATAACATGTATTCTTTGTGAGATTATAGTGGTTTTTCCATCTTATTTCCCTTTCTCTTCCCTTTCTCTACCTTTGGCTTCTTTTCCTTTCTTTTTTTCCTGAATTTACCTTGATGTTCTTTCTAATGTTAATCAATTTGACCTTTCCAATTTTCCACAAAGATTATTACTTAGAAGGCAGAAATTGCCAAACAGTTGCAAAGGTGTTGATTATTTTAGTTTAGGGTTACCTTTTAAAGTTGTGCAGCTTTTGTGTGGCAGAAAAATCTCCAGGCAGAGGAAGCAAAGTAAGCTTGAAATCCATACTAGACCATGTTCCACCCACCAGATTGTGGAGCAGGACATGCCCTGCCCTGACTCAAGAAAATGGCACATCTATTTTCTCATAAAGGCACCTTTTACTGGCCAAGTTGTACTCCCAGAGAGGCTCTCTGCTGTCCAAAGAAGACCCTCTTTCTATATGACACCAAGGACAGTCTGCTTTCTGAAGCTCTGTTTTGTCTATGGCACATTGAAATAATAATAATTTAAAATATCCTGAAAATATGAAAGAAGTGTTTGTGAATCAGGGTGTGTGATTTTCAGTAATAGGAAGCTAAAAAGGACATTTGTCATCTGCTGAGGTACACATTTTAAAAAAGCTAAAAAGGACATTTGTACTCTGTTTAGGTAAAGATAACTACTGTGTTTCCTTTCAGTTGGCAAGTTTTCCTCCATTTGTAATATTCCTATTTCCATCATCTTTCAGATTTCTGTAGCCTATTGAATGGCGACCAACACAATTGGCCTTCAGTGAAAACATGAAATTAAGCCATAATTTAAGATATTTTTAAAGTTACTTTGGCACCTCAGTTTCACCAAAGCCTAGTGTGTTTAGAGATCCTCTCAGCTGAATAATGCACCCTCAGAATTTATCAGCTGAACAAAATTTAAATGCAAGTGACAAATATACACACGAGCTAGGCATGCACATGGAATGTCATCTTTGAAAAGTGTCAGGGAGTCTGCATAAAAGCTGATCTGTGAAGTATCCAAAAACATCTCTCACTCACTCACCCATTCATTCACAGCACAATCTCTTTAACTATTTTAGGGGACCCTTTGTTTTGAGGTTCTCAAGTCTGCATGTTTTACTAGTTTTTCCTGCTCTGGGTCTGCAGTGCAGGGAATGACAGCCATTCTCTGGGAAACTTGTTTCCAAGGTGCCTCTAAATTTGTCCTGTGACATGGCTTTCTTGGTGGAGCCTAACCAAAAAGTACTGTAGAGGTTCTAGGTGATGATTTAATTTGTTGTCACTGTGATGTTTAAAATGGGTCTGTATCAGCTTCCTTTGAGTTTAAAATATGACAGAGTTTTATTTCTACTAAATATTGTTTAAACATTTAATTTCTTAAAGCTCTAAATGTTGGATGTATTCTTATTAAAACTGCACTTTCATATCAGCTCTGTTATATTGATAAATATATTATAAAAATAATGAGATTGCAAAAGATCATTTTAATCTATGATGTGTATTATTTGAAATATTTGATTTGTAAAGTAGGTAATGAGAATATCATTTTATATTTTAAAATAAAGCATTACTTGAATTTAAATGATACTTTTTACCAAAAATAGATAAATGTAAATTGGAAATGGGGCAATCATTAAGACAAAGATGTTTCTCAAACCTAAAATAAAGCTCCTTCAAAATATGTGATTTTATTTTTCTAAAGAAACATATTGTCTCCAATAAATATCTAGCCTTTCTAAATAAAATAATTTAGTAGACAGAAAAACATTTTGTGCACATAGAGGTTTCAAGATTTTTATGAACATTTATTTATAAATATATGCAAGGATTCTTTTTTCTATACTTTCTCCTTGTTGGCCAATTGCAAACTGATCACTTACAATTGTACTTGAGTGCTTAGTGACCAGAAAATTTACAAATGCTGCTGCTGCCAGAGAAACTGAAAGTGCACAAGCAGATTGAAGGAAATACTACAGGCAAAAATTAGGCATCATTAGTTACCCCTGCTAATATTGCAGAAAATTGGAATGCTTGCCTCACTGAGAATTGGAAAACATTCTGAAGTTTATTTAGAACAACTGAAAAGATTTTTATGTATCCCATAGATATCATGATTTTGTGATATTTTGTTGTTATAGTTTGTAGCTACATTTTAAAATTTATTTGCACTAAATAGATCAGAGATACTTTTTAAAAATTCTAAATATTTTATTTGTACTTTATGAGCATACATTTAAAATTTTACATACAGACAAAAGTTTTAGGACATAAATGCTGGAATTTATGACTATTTCTATTTCCACTAGATTTTACTAATACAATGGTCATATTGACATTCTAGGCTGTTAAAAAATTATGTCACATTAAGATCTTTCTTCTGAAATTTTCCTTACTAAATCATCAATAAATCATTAGGCAGTTAAGATTTTCTTAGTAGATTGACTAAATTTACTATTACATAAGATTCAGGTGGAAAACATTTATTGAAAAAATACTATGTTTAATAGCATAATTTTAGGTGTTACAAAGAATTCAAAAATAAAATATATTATCCAGTGAGGGAAACATACATATTGATAACCAAAATACCAATCAGAACATTTTAAATATTCTGATAGAGGTAAACACATGCTGGCAACATTAAGAGAATTATTATTTTGTGTTGCTTCATATAAATTCTTTGTAAGCTACTTTTTTTGCTATGTGATGACTTCTGTCTGTCTCACACCTCCCTTATTTTTTCCATATTTGAGAATGAACAAAAGACAGAGAGGAATGAGTATTGTGAGACAAAATAAAGTTCTTTAGAAGAATGTTTGTGTGTGTGTGTGTGTGCACGTGCGCATATGCACTGTTGTATTTTTTGGGGAGACCATAGACAATTCTTAAACACTTTTTTTCCTCTTGTGCCACTAATGGCTATATACTTTTCTTGATATTTTCAGTGTTATGCTTACCGATGACCTTACTGTCAATATCTCTGTCAAGTACATTTCCTCAACACCTGTTATAAAACGCTACAGGCTTCCATGCACATGTGACACCATATTGGAATGATCCAGTTCATTTGACATAATGCAAATAGGTAGAGTACATGTTGCCTAACATATTTAAGCACCATTATATTTTGATCAAGGGAGACTTTGGGAAGATTTTGGATGGCATAACAGATAAAGATTCTTTCAGCATGCTTCTTATTGAAACCAATCAACCAAAGAGATGCTATTGAGAAACATGCCTTTTTTGGTTAAAGATAATGCTGAGACATATGATAAAGATGTGTAATTAAATTAAGGGTTTCACAAAACCATCACCCCTTTATCCATAAATATAAGTGGGTAGGCCTATTATTTTGTAAAGTATATGGATTTTGAGTTTACTTTAAATCCTTTCTGAAGCGTTTCTGATGTTTCTTTAAAGAAATAAAAATGGGCACACAGTTGACATTCATTTATAATTTTCATCTTTGAAGAATGTCCTATACTTAGAGGAACCATGAAGCATTTAGCAATTAAAAGTTTTACCAGCCATTGATTTCTCATGCTGTTAGTATATAACAGTCAGCAAAATATAAAATAGAAAGAAAAATTTAAATTACTTCATTCATTCAATAAAAATCTTGTATGCACCTACTATGTATGCTGTCTTTGTGTTTGGCCTTGCTGATTTATAACTGAGTAGGAGCCAATTCCTATCAACAAAGAATTTATCTCACACACACACACATTGTAGCAAAGATTTTTATCCAGTTCAGGCATAAGGGCCAGCTTCCCTAGTGGCTCAGAGGTTAAAGCATCTGCCTGGAATGCTGGAGACCCGGGTTTGATCCCTGGGTTGGGAAGATCCCCTGGAGAAGGAAATGGCAACCCACTCCAGTACTCTTGCCTGGAGAATCCCATGGAGGGAGGAGCCTGGTAGGCTACAGTCCATGGGGTCGCAAAGAGTTGGACACGACTGAGCGACTTCACTTCACTTCACTTCTTCACTTCGGGCATAGGGTGGTAACTAGAATCAAGACTCGATTATTTGGGAATTAAAAGTTAAAAACAATTCATTTTTTTCTTTCACTTTTATATTGTAATTGCATATCCTTTTATTTTTTGACAGCAAGGGGAGTCTAGGAGAGAGGTAAGATATTGGGTGCATAGAAATAGCCACAGAATGACAGGTATATGAATGTTAATTTTGTTGTAAGCCACTAAGTTAGGTACAGATAGACACTGATGATAATGATAACTATCCTTAATAAACACCATATGACAAACACAGGCTTCACTGTACATGCTGTATGGAGAGTTTAGGGCCATGATTCTTTTATTTCTATATAAAACAAAAATATAAATATTCCATTATGTATAGTAAGTGCTCCTATTGTATGATTAAATTTATTTATTTATTTATTTATTTATTTTATTTTATTTTTTATTTTACTTTACAGTTCTGTATTGGTTTTGCCATACATTGACATGAATCCACCATGGGTGTTCTTCCAGAAATAGCCTGAGTTTTACTTTGTATGGCTAAAACTTAAGCTTAAGTGTGTAATAAGTTACTTTCCATTGTTTTCCAAAAATAATATCTCAAAGCCTACTGCATATAGTTTTATAAAGGCCTTCACCTGTAAAAGTTATTGCCTAAAATACAGTTTCTGATGTAAAGAACTTATTCTTTTTTTTATTTGTAGAAGTCAATCCAAGTAAATGGTTAATACATATCATTTAAGTATTTCTAGTAAATGTATCTTTCCATTGAATGATTATCTAAAAAGAAAAGTCAGCATCTACTGGAAATGCACAGTTTCACTGTAACATGACATGCTCCCTAAGCATGGCTAGTCTTAGTTCTTTATTTAGTATTTGGGACTTAAGAAAAATGCAGTCATGACTATGATGCACATCAAATAACAAATTGAGTGGGAAGGAACATAAGTAATGTTAGATTCATAAGCTGCACTGCTATCGTCATTTATACATAGGGCTTCAACTTGATTAGGTGGCATGGGATGATGCAAATGACATAGCAAATCTCTATTAATTGCAAAAGATTTCTCAAAGGATATAGATTTTAAATTACCCTCTAAAGGAGTTGAGTAAGAATGTTGGAGAAGAAACTCGTCCAGATATGATAGCTTGTTTCCATACAGGAGTAAAAAGAAAATTAGGTATGTTGGAGAGGAATTGCACTTTGGGGGTTTAGTGGGAGGCCCTGAAGCCAGTAAGGAAGATTACTGAGTACATGCTGTGACCAGATATGATTAGGTTAGAGTCTGGGAAGCCAAGTGGCTGCTGTGATCACAGCATTATTTAAGGGAAACAATTTGAGACAAAAGTCCAATGAGATGATAATCAGATGATCACGGTGATGATAGTGATAATAGGCACATATATAACCTATGTATGTACATATGTAAATATGTATATATTTACATATATGGATCTCAGTTTAAAAATATCCTATTTTTCCTATTTTTTGCTTTTAATTTTCACAAAATCCTGTATTTAAAGCAATTATTAAGATATATTAAAAGAAAAGTAAATATGAAATGACATGTTAAAGATTCAGAAATATGTTATGGCAAAGGGAACTGAATCCAGATTTTCTAATATCAGGTCCAAGGCTCTTTTAAAGAGAAAATAGCAATGCCTCCTAATAAAGCAGCTGGGTAAGATGACTTTTTTAAGGTTGGCAATTCATTTATTACTGTATAATGTAATTATCAGACAAAGATGGCTTGCTATCTTCTTGTTAATTCAAAATTGTCTATTTAGAAATCTGACTAGAAGAAAACTAAGGGTATACTAATTATTATCTGGAAGAAATACTTGGATCAATTTATCAAATGTTTCACTTTATAAAGTTATTTTTGACTATTAATATAAGGAATACTGCAAATGTGCACACTGTATGAATTTTCACAATGCTTTCAAAGAAAAGCATCCTGAACTGTGTAACAATGACTTGATTGTAGTAAGCACTGATGGCCAAGGGAAGTTTGCTTAAGTGAAGACTGGAGAATCAGAGCCAAACTCTTACATGCAGAGACTATAACTGGTTAAGAGACCCTAGCTCATGAAAGGCAGGAAAATTAGATTGTTTCAGAGTTTTAAATAAATACATCACCATTTCAATTTAATTAATAATGTACGGCTTGAAGAGCAACTGAATATACAGTCACATAAGACTGTCTTGCCATCTACTGTTCGATCACTTCCAATTTGCCTTGATTCATGGACCTAACATTGCAGATTTCTATGTATTGCTTTTTACAGCATTGGGCTTTACTTCCATCACCAGTCATATCCAGAACTGGGTACTGCTTTTGCTTTGGCTTTATCTCTTCATTCTTTCTGAAGTTATTTCTCCACTCATCTCCAGTAGCATATTGGGCACTTACTGACCTGGAGAGTTCATCTTTCAGTGTCCTCTATTTTTGCTTTTTCATACTGTTCATGGGGTTCTCAAGCCAAGAATACTGAAGTGGTTTGCCATTCCCTTCTCCAATGGACCACGTTTTGTCAGAACTCTCCACTATGACCCGTCCATCTTGGGTGGCCCTACAGGGCATGGCTCATAGTTTCATTGAGTTAGACAAGGCTGTGGTCCACGTCATCATTTTGGATAGTTTTCAGTGATTGTAGTTTTCATTTTGTCTGCCCTCTGATGGATAAGGATAAGAGGCTGATGGAAGCTTCCTGATGGGAGAGACTGATTGAGGGGAAAATTGGGTTTTGTTCTGATGGGCCATGCTCAATATATCTTTACCCAATTTTCTGTTGATGGGTGGGTTGTTGACATGACCTGTTGTTTTGACACGACCTCCCTGTTGTTTAACATGAGTCCAAACTATGGTGGAGGTAATGAAAATAATGGCAAAAGTCCCATGCACTCCCTGCTGCACTCAGTGCCCCCGGCCCTGCAGCAGGCCACCGCCGACCCACGCCTCTGCCAGAGACTCCTGGACACTCATGGGCTAGTCTGGGTCAGTCTCTTGTGGGGTCACTGCTCCTTTCTCCTGGGTCTTGGTACACATAAGTTTCTGTTTGTGTCCTCCAAGAGGCTGCATTCCTAGTCCTGTATAATTTCATGGCTGCAGTCACCATCTGCAGTGGTTTGGGAGCCCTTCAAAATAAAGTATGTCATTATTTCCATTGTTTCCCCATCTATTTGCCATGAAGTGATGGGACCAGATGCCATGATCTTAGTTTTCAGAATGCTGAGTTTTAAGCCAACGTTTTCACTATCCTCTTTCACTCTCATCAAGTGAAATTTTAGGAATCATTGAACTAAAATGGACTGGAATGGGTGAATTTAACTCAGATGACCATTGTATCTACTATAGTGGGCAAGAATCCCTTAAAAGAAATGGACTAGCCATCATAGTCAACAAAAGAGTCCAAAATACAGTACCTGGATGTATGTCAAAAACAATGTGAAAAACATCAGAATAATCTCTGTTCATTTCCAAGGCAAACTGTTCAGTATCAGAGTAATCAAAGCCTCTGTCCCGACCAATAATGCTAAAGAAGCCAAAGTTGAGTGGTTCCATGAAAACCTACGAAACCTTCTAGAACTAACACCCCCAAAAGCTGTCCTTTTCATTATAGGGGACTGGAATGCAAAAGTAAGAGGTCAAGAAATACCTGGAGTACTGGGCAAACTTGGCCTTGGAGTACAGAATGAAGCAGGGAAAAGGCTAACAGAGTTTTGTCAAGAGAATGCATTGGACATAGCAAACACCCTCTTCCAAAAACACAGGAGAATACTCTACACATGGACATCACCAGATGGTCAACACTAAAATCAGATTGATTATATTCTTTGCAGCCAAAGATGGAGAAGCTCTATACAGTCAGCAAAAACAAGATCGGGAGCTGACTGTGCCTCAGATCATGAACTCCTTATTGCCAAATTCAGACTTAAACTGAAGAAAGTAGGGAAAACCACTAGACCATTCACGTATGACCTAAATGAAATCCCTTAGGATTATACAGTGGAACTGACAAATAGATTCAAGGGGTTAGATCTGACAGGCAGAGTTCCTGAAGAACTATGGATGGAGGTTAGAGACTTTGTACAGGAGGCAGTGATCAAGATCATCCCCAAGAAAAAGAAGTTCAAAAAGGCAAAATGGTTGTCTGAGGAGGCCATACAAATAGCTGAGAAAGGAGAAAAGTGAAAGGCAAGGAGAAAAGTGAAAGGCAAGGAGAAAAGGAAAGATATACCCATTTGAATTCAGAGTTCCAAAGAACAACAAGGAGAGATAAGAAAGCCTTCCTCAGTGATCAATGCAAAGAAATAGAGGAAAACAATAGAATGAGAAACACTAGAGATTTCTTCAAGAAAATTAGAGATACCAAGGGAAATTTTCAGGCAAACAAGGGTGCAATAAACGACATATGGTATGGACCTAAGAGAAGCAGAAGATATTAGGAAGAGGTGGCAAGAATACTCAGAACTATACAAAAAAGATTTTCACGGCTCAGATAATCACGATGGTGTGATCACTCACATAGAGCCAGACATCCTGGAATGTGAAGTCAAGTAGGCCTTAGGAAGCATCACTATGAACAAAGCTAGTGGAGTTGATGGAATTCCAGTTGAGCTATTCCCAGTCCTAAAAGATGATGCTGTGAAAGTTCTGTACTCTATATGCCAGCAAATTTGGAAAGCTCAGCAGTGGCCACAGGATTGGAATGGTCAGTTTTCATTCCAATCCCCAAAAAAGGCAATGCCAAAGAATGTTCAAACTATAGCACAATTGCACTCATATCACATGCTAGCAAAGTAATGCTCAAAATTCTCCAAGGCAGGCTTCAACGGTACGTGAACTGTGAACTTCCAGACATTTAAGCTGGACTTAGAAATGGCAGAGGAACCAGCGATCAAATTGTCAACATCTATTGGATCATCAAAAAGCCAAAAGCATTCCAGAAAAACATCTACTTCTGCTTTATTGACTATACCAAAGCCATTGACTGTGTGGATCACAACAAACTGGAAAATTTTTCAAGAGATGGGAATATCAGACTACCAGATCTGCCTCCAGAGAAATCTTTATGCAGGTCAGGAAGCAACAGTTAGAATTGGACATGGAACCACAGACTGGCTCTAAGTCGGGAATGGAGTAGGTCAAGGCTGTATATTGTCACCCTGCTTATTTAACTTAAATGCAGAGTACATCATGAGAAATGCTGGGTTGGATGAAGCACAAGCTGGAATCAAGATTGGCTGCTTGATTCAATATCAATAATATCAATAACCTCAGATATGTGGATGAAATATCAATAACCTCAAATATGTTGATGACACCACACTTATGGCAGAAAGCAAAGAAGAACTAAAGAACGTCTTGATGAAAGTGAATGATGAGAGTGAAAAAGTTAGCTTAAAACTCAGCATTCAGAAAGCTCAGATCATGGCATCTGGTCCCCTTACTTTGTGGCAAGTAGATGGGGAAGCAGTGACAGACTTTATTTTTGGAGGCTCCAAAACCACTGCAGATGGTGACTGCAGCCATGAAATTAAAAGACACTTGCTCCTTGGAAGGATAGCTATGATCAACCTAGAGAGCATATTAAAAAGCAGAGACATTACTTTGCCAACAAATATCTGTCTAGTCTAAGCTATGGTTTTTCCAGTAGTCATGTTTGGATGTAAGAGTTGGACTGTAAAGAAAAACGAAGTGCCAAAGAATTGGTGTTTTTGAACTGTGGTGTTGGAGAAGACTCTTAAGAGTTCCTTGGACTGCAAGGAGATCCAACTAATCAATCCTAAAGGAAATAAGTCCTGAATATTCATTGGAAGGACTGATGTTGAAGATGAAACACCAATACTTTGGCCACCTATTGCAAAGAACTGACTACTTTGAAAAGATCCTGATGCTGAGAAAGATTGAAGGCAGGAAGAGAAGGGGACGGCAGAGGATGAGATTGTTGGATGGCATCACCAACTCAATGGAATGAGTTTGAGCAAACTCCAGGAGTTGGTGATGGACAGGGAAGCCTGTCTTGCTTCTTCCATCAGGTCATAAAGAGTCAAACATGAATGAGCAACTGAACTGAACTAATATGGGACTGTCTATGTGTAACTTCCTTGAATGTAATAGAGGAGATATTGTCATTGAAAATATGCTAACCTACAAGGCAATTTTTGTTGCTACCCAAGAAAATTTTACTGTTATTTTTATTTCATCATCAGAAAACTTTATAACTACTCTTTTAGACCCAACCATTCAAGACAGTGATGTTCTTACTGATAGAATGCTTGCATAGAAAAGATTTGTTGCCTGTTCTGAGGGTGAGCTATTCTAGCCTTGAAATATTTGGTATAGTGAGAACAGCACATGGATCATTGGCTCATTCTAATGGTATGTGGCTCCATCTCTCATTTTCCACTGATAGTTAAACCAGTAAAGAAACAATTCACAAGTACCAAATTAAAAGAAGTCGACTTGAATCCAAAGTGCATATAAACCGTTTTGGTTTCCTACTACAATTTGTTCAAATGGCTAAGAATCAAGTTTAATTTGATAATTGGTAGAGGAAGTGCATATTTAGGGCTATCTTCCACTACTTATACCTTTAGCTCACTAAATATCATCTGCATAATCTGGCAGATGCTATCTGCAATGATGCCCAAAGGAGAAAAATCCCCTTCGTCAGTCACACATTTATTAAAAGATGTTATGGCAATGAAGGGTTTTGAGTATGAATTCACCTCAAGAAAGTCCAAAATAAGGCTGACATTTTGTCCCAAGAAATAGAAAATGAACTAATTATTTAGCATGGAATGACCAAAAGTATTGCAAAGCATTTCTTGCAAATCCAGAATTTAATAGGGTGTATTGTTCATTATAAAAGATCATTGTTCTGACTAACTTTTCCAAAGTTGTATAAGCTTGAGGATACTTTTGTTCACAATCACAGCCCTTCTGTTGTTTACCATGAGTTTAATAGTATGCTACTCTTGGAACTTATTTTTTTTTATCATGAACTAATCAGTTAATAATTTATATTTCAGTTTATTAGATCCAAAAACCTATTTTTTGCTGATTATAGGAGCAATGTTCAAGAGGGATAGACGATAGGGAAATAGAATCCATGTTGAACAAAAGAAAATTAAAAATAAGATGATATAGATGATAAGATTTTTTAAAATTCTAGAATATCCATCTCATTTATATTGTTTAAAGATATTTCTGTAATGACTCAGAGATGCTTGCCTGTCCTTATGCACAATCAAAGCTGTTTATTTCATATCCAAGTATGAGTTACAGATGATTTTTCAAGTTGTTTCTTTTCTGCTAGAGATTTAACAAAACCTGGTCACAAATAAGCTTTGGAGGAAGAGTATTTTTCTTATTGGTGATTTAGATTGGATCTGAGGAAACAAAGGGTAATTTATAACTTTAATTTACTAAAAGCAAGTGAATTGAATATGCTAGGATTCAATAATGGTACTGTGAGGCTTAACTCCAGCTGTATCTATCTTTGTGAATGGTGATTAAAAAAAGCAAATTTGCTTACATCTTTCCTTGCTGACACTGAGGTCATTGCTTTATGGGTTTGCTTTCATTTGCTCATCCATAGTAATTTCTATTTTTGGCAACTCTTGCAAAAAAAAATTAGATTCCCTGGATCAAAATAGATATTCTTATAGTATAATTATAGTGCCAGGCAAAAGCTACTGTATATGAACAAATAAAGAAGAAAAGAAATATGGATGGTTTTATCATAAAATATAACCAATAACTTTATGATATTTAGCATGGAGAAAACATTCCCCATGCTGCTCTTTGTTACCACACAAAAATGCCTTAATGGTCATTCCTTGACACGAGGTCTTTATAAAAGAAATAATTTATTGCCTTACCTGTAACTGAAATAATGGCTAAATCATTTTTTTAAAAGTCTAGTAGCTCCTTCAGAGTAAATCTTCCACAACTTGCTACAGTGCTAATCATAAGCATGTTATACAGTAAGTTAGCCCGAAGCTAAGTTAAGCAGGCAGATTAGGGCTGTAATATAGTATCAGGACTCATAAATCAAGTGTACTTGCAGATTTCTTTTCACTTACTGCTCCTTCTTACAGTTCAGACAAGTCATAATTACACATCAGTAGGCACTGTGAACAGAGGAATGAGCTACAACATAATGCACAATAAACCCTGTCATATAAAAGCAAACTGGATAAAATAACAGAAGCAATACTCCATTTTACAACATCACACTAAAGAATTACACTGTGCCATTGTGTATTATTCTGATCAATCATGAATCCATCCACAATTGACAGTTCAGTGAGCAAAAATTTACCATTGAAGAATAGTTTCCAGTTTTATAATTTTCTTGTTTGATTATACACATTAAACACCAGACTGTGTGTGATTCTGAAAAGCCACAGGTACATAATATAACACTGCCCTGAACACACTGCAATTAAATAAATTCTGCTAATGCTCTTTTAAAGCTTTCTTTTATTAGACATGCTTAAAATAATTTATACCGGATGAACCATAAGTGGTTCTTTATTCAAGTTTTATTACTATTATAATTTTGAGCAATTATTCAGGTATTCTTGTTACCTTAGACCAAAGAGATGTTGACTCTGAAGTCATTTCTGTTATTTTCAGGCTTAGATGATATTACCACTATGCTCAAAGGACCCTCCTTTATCACTAGGTTTGAGCTGAACATTGAAAATAGGATTTAATGAAACATGAGCAAATATTGGTTGTTTCAATTCTAATAAAACATTTAAAAGAACTAATAAATGCAAGGTAATTGTTGAATGCTAATCTAAAATTGTTACTACCAGTTTTATTTTATAGTTGGAACTCAGCAGGTGTTGGGGGATATAATTTTCACATTATTCATCAAGTGCAGTTTTGAGAGGCACCAAGGTGTTTTACCTACTGCACATCATAAGAATTTAATTATGGTTAATATATTAATGATATCAGAAATATAGAGATAATAATTTAGAACCACAGAATAAATTATATGCCACACTGGAATTTCCTTCCAGATGTTACTGGGGCCACATTTTAACCATAATTCATGTATACATGAAGGAGATTCTTTGGAGAAATGTGGAGTTCATATAACTACTTTTATTTAAATTTCTGATTTTGAAAAAATTTTTTCTCCATAGGACACTGTTTTATGATTTTAGGATTTAGAGAAAACCAAAGAAATCGATGATTGGAGGGAGATTAGAAGAACTAATGGGGTTTAGATCTAGGCTATTTTATGTAAACACCAGTGACCTTGAAACCACAAAGCCTGAATGGAGACTTTCATTGACCTAAACTCCATTATGTTCTCATGTGGCAGAGCCATATTCTTGATGTCTCTTCACAGAATCTAATGCTGTATTGGGGGCGTCATTTTCATCTTTTATCCAGAAAAAATGCCCCTATATCCTTTCTGCTCCCAGAAGATTTTGTGCTAACATCTAGCATAGCGATTAGTTTGTGGTATAATAACTGTGTTTACTTGTTTTATTTGAGGTCAAAAACTCCCTCTATTTGCAAATGACAAGGTACTATACATAGAAAATCTTAAAGATTCCACCAGAAAATTATGAGAGCTAATCGATGAATATAGTAAAGTCACAGGATATAAAAATAATACACAAAAATCACTTGCATCTCTATACATTGACAAAGAAAAAGCAGAAAGAGACATTACAGAGACATCGCATTCACCCCTGCAACAAAAAGAATAAAATACCTAAGAATAAACCTACCTAAAGAAACAAAAGACCTATTAGGCAGAAAACTATAAGACACTGATGAAAGAAATCAAAGATGACACAAACAGATGGAGAGATATATAATGTTCTTGGGTTGGAAGAATCAAAAACTGAGTCTTAATAACTTCTATACCCATGATTATGGAGAAGGAAATGGCAACTCACTCCAGTATTCTTGCCGGGAGAATTCCATGGACAGAGGAGCCTGGTGGGCTACAGTCCGTGGAGTCGCAAAGAGTCAGACACGACTGAGCAACCAACACACATATGCACCCATGATTAAAGGATCAAGTTGATTTGTTAGAGAATTAAAGCTCAGATATTTGTTTAGTCTTGGCTCAATAATATTTATCGATGGTGTTATATATGCCAGGCACTGTAATATATGCTTTATAGATTAGACCTCATTTAATCTTCAGAGGAATTGGATATGTATTTTACTCTTATCATCCCAATTTTATGTATTTGAAAATTGCCCAAGGTCACACAGCTAGCAAATGAGGAACCAGGTCTTAACCCAGTGGTCCAACTCCAGAGGTCTGCTGGCCACCATGCTTCACTCCTTTTAATTCTAGGTCAGCTTCTTTATATTTCCTAGTTTTAATAAATTTGATTCCCCCCTATACAGAGAAGTTTTTATCAAAATGTTTAAGGTCAAAGTTTAATTCTGGCCAAAGTCCCACACTGGTCAGTGTGGAATTCCATAGGAATCTGTACTAAGAAAGTCTGAACAGAGGGCTTTGACATGGCCAGATACCCTGGAATACCTCTTCTTGGATTTGCTTGTACCTTTCCTTCCTAACTCTACAGACACTGCTTTATGGGTTTGCTTGTATTTACTAATCATCTAGTGTTTGTTTGTATTTTTCTTTGTCTTGTTTTTGTTCAAAACTTCTGAAAAAAATCCTAGACAGCCTTCCAAGTAGCTAATTATTTCTCCAGTACAGAGGGCTGGGTGCTCAAAGAGTTTCCATGGTTGAAAACTATAGGATTAGGTCAGAAGAATTTCTTACATTAATGGCTTGCTATGTTGAAAACATGGGCATTACTTTCCTATCCAAAATAATGTCTAATTGAGATTGGATTCACTAGTCTGTTTAGGTTCTGTCAGTCAGTTAAATGGGGATGCTTGTGCTCAGTTTCTTCAGCCTTGTCTGACTCTTTTTGACCCCATGGACTTTATCCCACCAGTCTCCTCTGTCCATGGAATTTTCCAAGGAACACTGGCGTGTCCTGGAGACACTGGAGAATACTGGAGTGGGTTGCCATTTCCTTCTCCAGGGGATCTTCTTGACCCAAGGATCGAACCCACGTCTCTTATGTCTCCTGCACTGGCAGACAGGTTCTTTATCACTAGCACTGCCTGGGGAACCCTAAATGGGGATAAGGGTGAGAAATTGGTAAATTGGCACCAGGCCCAAATTAAAACGTCATTGCTCAAGTATTTAACAGCTTATCTATTATTGCTGAAACTTGACCTTAAGGGAACGAACGAATCCTATGAAAGCAGATTCAAGAGAGGCAGAAGCCTTCAGATAATTTTGAGTAGGAACTCTTAAATGTGGATAATTAAAATGTTTTATAGCCCTACCTAATGGGGGCTTCCCTGGTGGCTCAGATGGTAAAGAATCTGTCTGCAATGTGGGAGACCTGGCTACGCTCCCTGGGTTGGGAAGATCCCCTGGAGAAGGGAATGACAACCCACGGCAGTGTTCTTGCCTGGAAATCCCACGGACAGAGGAGCCTGGCAGGCTACAGTCCATGGGGTCACGAACAGTTGGAACAACTGAGAGACTAACACTTTCACTTTCATAGTCTTAATGTTTCACATCAGCAAACAATTTTCACCTCTTTCCTATTGCTAGGCTTTGGTGTCAGAAAATACTCCCTCAAAAAATGGTACCTTTGTTATATACACTTTTGATTAGTTATATTAGTAAAATTAATAAAAGGCGAGGAGAAATGGGAATAAAAGGGAGGCAAAAAGATCTTATTAGGTCTCACTCTCTACAAACTGGGAAAACAACACCTAAATCATCGAGAAGCCTCCATCTCTCTTCGTATACATGCCCACATTTAATTTATTAGAAATTACACTTAATACCAAGATCAGCAGCTTAAGTTTCAAACTGTTGTACTCTTCTCCATTAAAGTGTGGATCAAGGCAAAATTTATGAGTTAATTATTTAAAATTGACAATAGATCAGGCATTTCCCAACAAGAAAACAGAGTAGGTTATGAAGATCTAAAAAACCTCTAATGCAGATATTGAATAAAAAGTGATTATTATTAACTCTGTCAAACTGAGAGGTGGCAGAGGGGTAATTTTATCTTTATCTTGAAATGTTGCTAACATCAGGAAGAATTAATATAAAAAGTCTTTTATGAAACATCTGTTAACTTGGTCAGCCAAATTAGGAAAAAAATCTTTAAAATTTCTAAATAGTCATCACTTTTCAATGGGTATCAATGTGGACAGCAAAACCACATGAAATACAAATACAGTTGAACTTGAACTGTAAGAAAAAGACATTTTGGCAATAGTAAATATCTGTTGGAATATATAGATACTGAAATAATGAGTAATTCATAGTTGATTTGCAGTTTGGAGATTATATAAGTATATTCAGCAGTATGGTTAAAAAGGCTTTTTCTTCCCCCATTTATTTTCTTAGAAAGTGTTATTATCTACCATGTTTAAATAGCAACTATGCAAATTTCTCATACTTTCTAAATGTTTCACCAAAGATTCTCAACCAATCAATTAAGTTTTTTTTTTTTTTTCAGATTGTCAGCAGATGAGTATCTTGTGAGAATATTTCTTTTTTTTCTAAGTTGGTTTCTGTGGAACTCTAACTCCATTTTCTGTAGAAGTCTTGGGAAGGGAGAAAAGAGTGGATCATATGAAAGAAATTGTTTTCTGTTCATGAAAGTTTAACTCCTTATTTTTCCTACCCCTCTCTTGCTCTGACTTGAATCTAGAGGAGAGAAACATACAGGATAATAGCTTTGATGCGAACATTTGGTTTAATAAGGGTTACTTAGTACATATGTAGATCATTAATAGGCATTTGAGTTTATATTCAAGTCAAATTGCTTCCAACTTTTATTTATATAGATGTCTCTAGGTGCAGAAAACTAGAATTAAATCTTTGAAATGCGGAATCTCAATTTTAGAAGGAATATTTCAGAAGGCACTTACAGGTGATATTTAAAGCCATGAGCCTGAATGAGGTATTCAAGGGGGAAGAGGCTCCCAATACAATCCATTTTATGAGCAAATCCTTTGGCACTCAGCAACATGAAGGTAAAAAGAGAAAGAAAAACTATTAGGAGACTCTGGGAAGAAGGAAACAGTGAGTTGGAAGAAAACAAAAGGAGCGAGTGTCTGGAAGCCAAGTGGGGACATGCTTCCAGATCAAAGATGCTAGAAACTGAGGACTAGGAAAATGACAGTGTGGAGATAACTGATGACCTTGACAAAACAGTGTTTATGGCACTTCAAATAGGCTCCAGGAGAATGGGCATAGGGCAATCAGTAAGAGAGCTTGAGCATTTGTAGGAAATTTCATACAAAGAGGACCAAAGGCTAAAATAATAACTGAACGGGGAAGATTAGAGAGATTAAGAAGGACAAAATAACAGCACGTTTACAAGATAACAGAAGTATATGGAGAGGGAAACACTGATGTTAGTAGGAGAAAGTTGACTGTATGTGGGAGTGGGAAAGAACTGGGTCTAGTTGGTGGAGCTTACTTTAGTTCAGAATACCACTTATATCTATAACTATACACTATGTCTAGGTCCATCCTCATCCATATTACTCTGTCTTTCTACCTATGAATGTATATCACATCAGTTCAGTTCAGTCACTCAGTCGTGTCGAACTCTTTGCAACCCCATGAATCGCAGCACACCAGGCCTCCCTGTCCATCACCAACTCCCGGAGTCCACCCAAACCCATGTCCATTCAGTTGGTGATGCCATCCAACCATCTCATCCTCTGTCACCTGCTTCTCATCCTGCCTTCAATCTTTCCAGCATCAGGGTCTTTTCACATGTGTCAGCTGTTCGCATCAGGTGGCCAAAGTATTGGAGTTTCAGCTTCAACATCAGTCCTTCCAATGAACATTCAGGACTGAGTTCCTTTAGAATGGACTGGTTGGATCTCCTTGCAGTCCAAGGGACTCTCAAGAGTCTTCTCCAACACCACAGTTCAAAAGCATCAATTCTTCAATGCTTAGCTTTTTTTATAGTCCAACTCTCACATCCATACATGACTACTGGAAAAACCATAGGCTTGACTAGATGGACCTTTGTTGGCAAAGTAATGTCTTTGCTTTTTAATATGCTGTCGAGGTTGGTCATAACTTTCCTTCCAAGGAGTAAGAGTCTTTTAATTTCATGGCTGCAATCACCATCTGCAGTGATTCTGGAGCCCAGAAAAATAAAGTCAGCCACTATTTCCACTGTTTCCCCATCTATTTGCCATTAAGTGATGGGACCAGATGCCATGAGGAGCCTGCTGGGCTCCTCTCTCTGTCTCTGGAATTCTACAGGCAAGAGAACTGGAGTGGGTTGCTATTTCCTTCTCCAGGGGGTCTTCCAACCCAGGTGTTAAACCCAGGTCTCCTGCATTGCAGGCAGTGTCTCTACCATCAGAGCTACCAGGAAAGACCAAGAGGGAATAGGGGGGGGGCATTTGATTCCACCAGATCCCAGGTGGCTCAGAGGGTAAAGTGTCTGCCTGCAATGAAGGAGACCTGGGTTCAATCTCTGGGTCGGGAAGATCCCCTGGAGAAGGAAATGGCAACCCACTCCAGTATTCTTGCCTGGAGAATCCCATGGACGGAGGAGCCTGGTGGGCTACAGTCTACAGGGTTGCAAAGAGTCAGACACGACTGAGTGATATCACTTTCACTTTCACTTTGATTCTAAAGGAAATTGAAACAGACCTGATAAGTCATCTCTGTGGCCTACTAACAAAAAGGAATCCCAATATCCTTGAAGCTATTTCCATCAAAAGTTGCTATTGTCACCCCATTCAGTGAGATTTGTAAATTTTCCCAGGTGGCTCACCATGAGAATGCACATGGCTGGCTGGTTGTTCATCTGGCAGCTTTCACCATTTCTTCTAGTACAGTTCCTCAGTTTCCTTTCAGAAGTGTGGTGATATTTCTTGTACTGCCTACAATAATTGGAGAATATAAGGTCATGGAGATGATTATCTTTGAAAGTCCTAAATATAAGACATTATTAACTGTCTAAAATAAGAGAGAAAAGTGAAATATTAGTTGCGTTGTGAGAAATGGAAAGTTAGGCATGAACTGACTTTATTTCCTTTATAGATGATTGGTAAGTTAATTAGCAAAGTAAATATTTATGTAAAATCTTGTTACTTCAGTCCAAAAAAATGTATGCTGAGGGAAAATGAATAACTCAAGCTTAAGATATGGAATAGCTATGGAAAATCTGGTAACAGCAATCATGATTGGAATGTTCCCACAGTATCAGTCATTTTTTTATGGTATACAAAACAGTGAGCTAACAACATACTGAAAGCTTTTCTCAAATAAGGGAGAGTTTAGGCTTTGAAAGAAATTAGATCGCTACATAGAGATAGAATAACCTAAGCAAAACTCAGAAGAGAAAGAAAGTCAGGGAGGGGAGGTACAGAGAGGGTAAAAGGATGTTTTCAAAAGCTTGAGAACTGATAGCAAAAGAGTGGGAGACAAATGAACCAAATTACCTAAGCAAATTCATTCAGGACTCTAGGGTTGTAAGGTCTAAAAGAAATTATAGTAATCTAAAAGGTACCCAGGCTGCCCTGTGACTTTATCATTAGACTCATGTTAGGTTTGGTAATTTCAAGGTAAACTTTTGTGTGCTAGTTGAAAAAGTTGTAACCAACTCTAGTTTTGAATTTGTAGTCCAGTTGTTTGAGGACTTCTCCCTACAGCTGACATATATCTGAGTGAAGTTCTTGATTATGCGTCTGGTGTGTATCATTTTCAACCTAAAGTCTTTTGTCTTTGATACAGGTATATGTCTGGAAATAGTAAGAGTTAAAGCCTGCGGCAAAAAAAAAAAAAAAAAAAAAAAGGATTGATGCTGTATTTTTTGAACTAAGTAACATGTTTATTATGGATAAGAAGAGATACTCATAGGAAGAAAATTCTTTAAGGGGGTTGGTTCTCATTAAAAATTGTATTTATAGGCAGTCATAAAAGAAAATATTTGTTTGAAATCATAGACATACAGTTTTAAAAATACATTTATTTCCTTGCATGAAATTTTCAGAGAATTTGATATTATCTGATACAAGGGGACTAAGCCACAAGTCTACTCTATAAATGAGATTGCCTTCAAACAAAATTTACTTCCTAAATAAGTGCCTGTGTGCCAAATATGAGCACAGCAACGGCACATTTGTTAATTACAGTATCTGAAAAAAAAGGTGGACTATAAACATTTAAAAATTGAGAGATTTTACATTAAAAAAAAATCTAAATTTCCAAGAAAAAAATATCTAAAGAGCTGATAACAGTGAACACACATTGCTACCTGGTAGCAAGTAAATTAGTTTCATAGCATCTGTCCTTTCAATGACTTCCCAAGTGGCTCAGTGATAAAGAACCCACCTGCCAATGCAGGAGACATGGAAGACTCGGGTTTGATCTCTAGGTTGGGAAGATCCCCTGAAGTAGGAAATGGCAACCAGTTGCAGTATCCTTGTGACTCAGACCATAAATAATCCATCTGGGTTCACTCCTTGGGTTGGGAAGATCCTCTGGAGAAGGGAACAGCTATGCACTTCAGTATTCTTGCCTGAAGAATTCCATGGACAGAGGAGCTTGGTAGGCTACAGTCCAGGGGACACAAAGGGTAGGACACAAGCACATAGCACCCATTTTTTTTCAATGAAGTATTCATTCTCCTGATCCCTGAGATCTTTCCCACCCTCTGTTGGTCTTATAATAAACTGACTTCATTCAAATTTAAGTTTTCAGGCTAGCAGCTGTTAGCATCTGAATCTGAAATCCAAGCTTAGTGAGGTCCAAATCACTGCAGATAGTGATTACAGCCATGAAATTAAAAGATGCTTATTCCTTGGAAGGAAAGTTATGACCAACCTAGACAGCATATTCGAAAGCAGAGACATCACTTTGCCAACAAAGGTCCATCTAGCCAAGGCTATGGTTTTTCCAGTAGTCATGTACGGATGTGAAAGTTGGACTGTGAAGAAAGCTGAGTGCCAAAGAATTGATGCTTTTACACTGTGGTGTTGGAGAAGACTCTTGAGAATCCCTTGGACTGCGAGGAGATCTAACCAGTCAGTCCTAAAGGAGATCAGTCCTGGGTGTTCATTGGAAGGAATGATGCTAAAGCTGAAACTCCAGTAACTTTTTGGCTACTTCATGTGAAGAGTTGACTCACTGGAAAAGACCCTGATGCTAGAAGGGATTGAGGGCAGGAGGAGAAGGGGATGATAGAGGAGGATAAGATGGCTGGATGGCATCACTGACTCGATGGATGTGAGTCTGAGTGACCTCCGGGAGTTGGTGATGGACAGGGAGGCCTGGCGTGCTGCAATTCATGGGGTCGCAAAGAGTCGGACACGACTGAGCGACTGAACTGAATGAACTGACTGACCACCCTTGACAAAACTGAATCTCATGTTGTTATGTTAAAACTCCTAACATTTAGTGAAGTCTCAGTGCAGTTACAAAGATAAGAACAAAATTTTATGTATCAATTGTAATTAGCGCCTCGCTGAAAGAGTGACTTATTATTTTAATCATATTAAGAGTTATTCCTTAAGCAGAAATGATAAGTTTAATCTAGATTATTTAATGTAAGATTATCTGCATCAACTAAAACAAAATTGAAACTGGATCAGCACTCTATAGTAAGAAAAAGGATTGTTTAGACACAAGAAATGGGAAGCTATTAGAAATGGTAAAATGTAAACAAAGAAAGCATCTTATTAAAATAAATTTTTAAAAGTACCTATATCAAAATCTAGACAGAAGTGTCTCAAAGAAGTAGCATAGATTTAAAAATTGCCACAATACCATTTCTAAATAAAATAAAGCATATTTTTAGAAATATAAAAAGATCACATGTCATTTTTCCCCCATTTGAACCTGATTTCTTGGATTAAATTGGTATTTAAGCTGAATTTGATAAAGATAAAAATCCATAAATGCATGCAAAATGTATTCATAATAATATTGCACCTTGCAGAAAAAGTAGATGAAGTAGATAATATGATATTTTTTATTGGACCAATAAATAAAAGGCAATTCTCAAGCCCCAAAGTCTCAAGCACGTTTTCACTTTAAATGAACACATTCATGAAGCATTTACTGCAAAATTTTCTTGTGGGAATATATCAGTAAATGGCTGCAATGATGTGAAGTGCATTGTAAACTGTAAAACTATTTACAAATTCTTCATGATCCTAGCATACAGCTGGACCTTGTTGTAACTTCTGTGTATACCATGATTAACATCTATTTTACAGATTAAAATGAATCACAAGAAAATGTATTCATAAATATTTCATCATATGGGGAAAGTGATTGAAATTAATGACAAAATTGTTGCATTAGCAGCAATGTCAATAACTATAGTTATATGCTAATAATAGTAATTTGTGTAATTATTATGTTGCTCTACTTTCAGTTATATAATTTTATTTCTAATAGTTAATATTTACTGAGTGCTAACTACACACCAGTAAGTACTTCATATGTATTAACTAACTTAATCCTCAATCAAACTGGGTATTTGAAACTATTACATGAATTTTAAAGAAGGTAAAACTGAGGCAGAGAGGAGTTAAGTAACTACTTTGAAATCATACAGTTAGGAAGTGGCAGAGTTTGAATTTGAACATAACCATATCAACTCCAGAGCCTGTGCTTAATTAGATTAAAAATCTCAGGGCAGGTACAATGACTTATGATGATGACAAATCCATATTCTGTTTCTCTCAAAGTGTGTGCCTTTGGCAAATTCCTGAACTTTTCTACGTCAGAGTTCATTCTCTATCAATAATACAAGGAAATCCATAGGTTTGAGATAAATATTAACTATAGAAAGCATGCAGCAATGTATATCCATTCAAGGGCTCAAGAATGGGGGGGTCAGCTATTTTTACTATTACGGTTTATTTACAGCATTCTCATGATTATTAATACCCATAGTAATTGATTAGCACCTCACATGGTGATTTACAAATGAAAAAATAACTCACTTTTGCAAAAAAAAGTTGATGGATGTTAATGTCCTTCTTACCTAGAAGATTTTGGCTTTACTGCCAAAAGTAAAATACATGTTTATTGTTACAGAGTCTCAATAAAATACGAGCAAGCACATTGTTGAGTATTTGAACAAAAAATTACTGCCATTCTTTCAGAACAAAGTCCTTTAAAAGCTGCTGCTGCTGCTAAGTCGCTTCAGTCGTGTCCGACTCTATGCGACCCGATAGATGGCAGCCCACCAGGCTCCCCTGTCCCTGGGATTCTCCAGGCAAGAACACTGGAGTGGGTTGCCATTTCCTTCCCCAATGCATGAAAGTGAAAAGTGAAAGTGAAGCCGCTCAGTTGTATCCAACCCTTAGTGACCCCACGGACTGCAGCCCACGAGGCGTCTCCGTCCATGGGATTTTCCAGGCAAGAGTACTGGAGTGGGGTGCCATTGCCTTCTCCTTTAAAAGCTAGCTCTCCAGAATAAGAACCTTTCTTTAAATTGCATTGTATTTGAATAACTAGTTTATAGTCATTTTCATGATAATAAATCATTTAATGCAATTAAAAGAATATTCTCTAAATACAAATTTATAGACATTGATTATGAAATAAAACTTGCCCAATTGCACATGATGGCACTGGCCTTACAGATTATCCCCATGAGACAAACTTATCGGGGCATCAGTGTGGATGGCAGGGTGGCATACTGGAGATAAAAGTGTCTGATGATAGACAACCACAGAGAACAGTGCAACCTTTTCCATGTTCCTGTGCAGATACAGAAATTGAGGGTAGGGTAGGGTGAGGTTAAGTGCAATGAAAAGGATAGAATAAGAGAGATAAAGAGAGAGAGACAGAGAGCCCAAAGGCATCCCAAATTTATCATGATGGAATATATATACATACTTGTAGGATGCGCCATATGATTAAGGACAAAGGGAACAGGCGGCCTTTAAGCAGTAACCAGAGCACCTGTGAATGGGGAATGGGTGTTTCATAATGTGTCATAAGAGAGCAGATACCTTAGAATAGGGGTTGCCCCTCTACTTGATGCCCTATGGGACTCTCTCATCATTACAGTAAAGGAAGGGGCAAAACATGAGTTGGGTGAGTTTAAACCTAGATGAAGAGAAAGCACTGACATGACTGAAGATACCAGCAACTAATCAGTCAAATAATTTTTCATCAGGTGGCATGGGATCTTAAAAATTTTGTATAACTATAAATCTCTTGAAAATTATAGTGCCACTAGAAAACTAAGTAAATTAAGCATGAAACAATAATACCTAAAATGAGTTTTATAATTGACATATTATAAAAGTTATTTCCAAAAAAGTGTGCCTGTATATCAAGTAAAACAAACCAATTAATATTAATATTAATTAATATTAGGTAATATAATTATATAATATACCTAGGGTTAAAAGTTAATCAAGGGTACATGGCGCATATTATGAAAACTGTATTTTTTTTTATTAAGAGATTAAAAATTAAGTAAATGGAAGAGAAGTCTATGGTTTGGCATAGGAAGACCATATTATCAAATCATTCTAATTTTATGTGATTCAATTCAAATTAGAAACACTTTAGTGTCCATTTGGGAAAATGTTCTAAATATTATTTGAAAATAGCTGGGTAACAAAAGCTATAAAATTCTGAAAATGAAAGAAAATAAGTGGGGGAATCTTATACAAACGGTTGGAACCCACACTCCAGTATTCTTGCCTAGGAAATCCTATGGACAGAAAAACCTGATGGGCTACAATCCAAGCGGTTGCAAAGAGTCAGACATGACTGAGTGACTAACCAACACAGTATAATAATAGCTATCATAGTGATGAACTATTAATAGAGCCAGAATAAAAAAGGGATGTACAAATTAATAGACTGATGTAAAATTTTGACCATATAAAATTTAGTTTTTTTCAGACTTGCAAAACTCAACACTAAGCACAAATTCTACCACAAAGTGAAAGGCAAATGACAAAATGAAGGAATATTTATTACATGTGTAATGTATATTGAGTAATTTCTTTAAAGTATAAAGACTTATAACAAAGTAATGACAAGATAATTATAATAATGAGAGTAGAAGTAAGCATATGAAAATAGTTCAACTTTTTTAGTTAAGAATATATTGGTTTGGGTTTATCAAATTAACAATTTTTAATGATAACATCCACTTTGGTTTGGGATAAAAACTATTCTAATACATTGCCAGGAGCAAGGTAAATTAATTCAAACTTTCAGGAGGATACTGTAGTAATAGATTTCATAAGGCAGAAAAACAACATGTTCCTTGACCCAATAACTCCATTACTTTTAAGGAAGTAATCAGACAGTGATAGAAACGGTTTTCATTACGATGTTGTCTCTGATAATAAAAAATTTAGGAGCAACCTAAATGTTCTACAATAGGGAAACCAATAATAGTAAAATTCACAGATGGGATATCACTTGGAGTGATTGGTCTTTTGACAGGAAATGTGTGTGTGTGAGTATATTTGTGGCATATCACTTTAAAAAACAACTTACAAAAATTAAATATACATGGTAATACTGAAAATACATACACATACATACACATAAATGCACTTGTATACGTATAAGCATACATGTACACACAAGACATATTTAAACCTCATATGGACAGATAACATATACATGTATGTATACAGGTATACATATACTGTATACATGTATATATACAGTGTGTATACATACATACTATAACTGTATATAGTCTTTTACTTATATACATTCATGTCACATATATTTATCTGCATATATGTGTGTACATATTTTCCAATATTTATATAGACTATAGTTAATCATGTTTATCTCTGTGTGGTAGGAATAATGATTTTTATATCTTCCCTATGCTTATCTATATCTCTAAACTTTTCTGTAATAGTTATATTGGTTCATAATTAAACAAATAATGTGAATAATTTGTTTATCATGAGTTGGTAGCTAACATCTTGCTTCTTTGACTTATGTGATCAGTGCAATTCTGATTTGATTTTGTGCTTGGGTGAAAATAAAAGTTCATTTCTCGTTTTAATCAAACCTTGCACTAATCCTGGCAGTAGTTGGGCATGTTGAAGTTTTCTGTCAGTGATGATTCTGTGGAAGGTAACTGTTTCTCACAACAGTCATGTCCCTAAACAATCACCTCTGGTTGTGATTCATTAGCTTTCTTCAATAAGGTATGATTTGAAAACCAGAAAAAAGAGAGTTTAAGTCTCAGTAATGAAGTGCAGTCAGATTTTCCCCCCAAATTACATTGAAGAGAGATCTCTGGGTTTATCTTAAATTCTTGGTGAATATTCTCCATTAACAACATACCATCTTTCTTTGACTGGAGAGCACAACATCCTTGCCAGTGGGAACCCTAGTTTGCTTTAAATTGCCAAAGTGCTCATTATGGAACGCTTAGTAGCTAGAGTTTGTACATAATATTTGAAAATCAACCATAATTTTTCTGCCTAAGATGAACACTTGGATTCCATAGTAAACATAATCAGAGATTTACAGAAACCTAGTGAACTCTGTTTATTATACTTGCCTGGAATAGCTACAGAAAAGGTCAGAGGTCCAGCGTCTTCATGCAGAGACAGATCATGTTCTAGCTGGTTCTGAGAAGGAAAAAAACAGTAGGTGATGCTTTAATGAATGGCTTATCATGTGAAACACACTATGTGATAATAGCAGTGTTGGTAAGACAAGAAGGGAGTCTTCCTTTCTTTTTTGTTAAGGTTTAGTTAGTTTTATATTGCTTTAATGCTTACATTTCAATAGTAGCAGACGAAATGGTTCACTGAGAAACTATTAAATTCTGCAGGGTCCTAAGCCACTTTGAGTTCATAAACTGTATTGAAATTTCCATTTTATTTATTTTTTTTATTTTACTTTACAATTCTGTATTGGTTTTGCCATACATTGACATGAATCCACCACAGGTGTACATATGTTCCCAAACATGAACCCCCCTCCCACCCCCCTCCCCACAACATCTCTCTGGGTCATCCCCGTGTACCAGCCCCAAGCATGCCGTATCCTGCATCGGACATAGACTGGCAATTCAATTCTTACATGATATTATACATGTTTCAATGCCATTCTCCCAAATCATCTCACCCTCTCCCTCTCCCTCTGGGTCCAAAAGTCCGCTATACACATCTGTGTCTTTTTTGCTGTCCTGCATACAGGGTCATCATTGCCATCTTTCTCAAAGCTGAGATGTTATAAACTTAAGTATGTGGGTTGGAAAACTTTTGGTTTTTTGAATTGTCATTTTCTTTTATTCTTTCCTATTTGAGTTAAGTGAAGAAAACAGGACAGAAGCCTTGTAGAAGTTAAAGTTTTATTGTAAAAAGTCATCTTACAGTACAAGAGAATTTGCTGGCATGACATCAGGAATGCACAAGGCATTTTTTAAAAGTGCCTTTTTCAAACTGCAGTGAACTAATGATTCAGTTTAGCTAAGCAGATCCTCCTGACTTCAGCACTCTCTCCTCTCATTCAGCCAGCAAAATGAATCTCAATGGCTAAAAGTCACTGTCATGCAGTAGCTTCCCTCAAACTCTATTGTGCATATGACTGACACAGATCCACGCAGGCTTGTGAATCTGCATTTGTAACCAGCTCCCATGATGGTGATAGGGCTGGTCATCAGATCACTCTGTAGCAAGGTGGGTACAAGTAAATACTTGAAAAGATCATTCTGTAGTCCTATAGATCAATAGAAGAGAATGTGATGAGAAGAAAGAGGTTCTAATATAATAAGAATTTAGCAATCAATAAAGGTGAATGCTTAAATTAATGAGGAAAGAAGAATCACATATAACATTGGTGTTGGGGAAATGGATTAGGTGTTTGATGCAAAATAATTTTCATTACTGTCTCCCACCAATATCAAAGTCATTGCCTGGTGTATCAAGAAATTTTGTGGAAATTTTAATCCTATAAAACAAGTCAAATTATAAAACTATGAAACAAGTATAAACTCAGAATGGGGGGATTACTGTAAATATAGAACAGAAACAGAACTCTAAAGGGAAAAATGGATATATTTGACAACATACATGTAAAATTGCATATATTAAAGCTGTGTATATTAAAATAATTAAAAGGTAAATAATAAGCTGTGATATATTTGCAAAATGTCATATCTCTAGCAACAAAATGATTCTTGAGGTATCCTCTTAATTATACCCAGTAATTATACTTATTTTAGAGAGATGCATAGAGATATTTCATATAGATATTAATCACAGCATACATTATAGTTTAAAAAGTAGAAAATAGCCAAATTAAACAATCAGAAATGAGAGAGAAAATATAGACTATGAAATGCTATAAACATATTAAGTGATAAGTTAAAGATGCATTTAGTATCATGTATAGGGAATTCTCATGGTGTAAAGTGTAAAATTATCAATTAATTTAAATGTACATATATACATATGTATAATTTATAATATAATTATGTAATTATAATGTAACATAATATAATATAACTTTGCATATGTGTGGACAGAAAAATAATAGATATCATATAGATGCAAATATATAGAGATCCACAATGAAGTGGGAAAACATTATAAAAGACAGATTTTAATAGTTATTTTTCTCTGGTTGGTTGGGATTAAATGTGTTTTATTCTTCATATATATGTTCAAATTTTCTGCAATAAATGCATTATTTTTATAACCATCAAAAGGACTATAGTAATTTTTTATAAAAAATAAAAGGACTGTGAATCTAGAAAGGACGTGCTTTTCATGCCACAACAATTTTAGTTCTGACAAAACTCAGATGAAGAGAAGGCCCAGAGCATCCTGTGTCCTGGTAGCCTCTCTTCTGACCCCTAAATAATGCAAAAGGGACTCAAAGGCGAAATGCAGTGATCAGATTCTTCTTCCACTGTATATATGTTGATCATAAGCCATTATAAAGCATATGTGATATATCTAGCACTCTATTAATACATTTTAGTAAGAATATCTTAATCACTGTGACAAACTATAGACACTCAGGTAATAAAATTTCTCTCCTACAGTTAAGGACATATTTTCACTTTGAGATTTTTCTACTTTATTTAAAAATACAGTGTCAGTTCAGTACAGTCGCCCAGCCATGTCCAACTCTTTGCGACCCCATGGAATGCAGCACGCCAGGCCTCCTTGTCCATCACCAATTCCCAGAGTTTACCCAAATTCATGTCCATTGAGTTGGTGATGCCATCCAACCATCTCACCCTCTGTCATCTCCTTCTCCTCACACCTTCAATCTTTCCCAACATCAGGATATTTTCCAATGACTCAGTTCTTCTCATCAGGTGGCCAAATTATTGTGGAGTTTCAACTTCAGCATCAGTACTTCTGATGAACATTCAGGACTGATTTCCTTTAGGATGGACTGGTTGGATCTCCTTGCAGTCCAAGGGACTCTCAAGAGTCTTCTCCAACACCACAGTTCAAAAGCATCAATTCTTCAGTGCTTAGCTTTCTTTATAGTCCAACTCTCACATCCATACATGACCACTGGAAAAACCATAGGCTTGACTAGATGGACCTTTGTTGGCAAAGTAATGTCTTTGCTTTTTAATATGCTGTCGAGGTTGGTCATAACTTTCCTTCCAAGGAGTAAGTGTCTTTTAATTTCATGGCTGCAATCACCATCTGATTTTGGAGCCCAGAAAAATAAAGTCAGCCACTATTTCCACTGTTTCCCCATCTATTTGTCATGAAGTGATGGGACTGGATGCCATGATCTCAGTTTTCTGAATGTTGAGGTTTAAGCCAACCTTTTCACTCTTCTCTTTCAGTTTCATCAAGAAGCCCTTTAGTTCTTCAGGTTGTTATTGATATTCCTCCTGGCAATCTTGATTTCAGCTTGTGCTTCTTCCAGCCCGGCATTTCTCATGAGGTACTCTGCATATAAGTTAAATAAGCAGGGTGACAATATACAGCCTAGACATACTCCTTTTCCTATTTGTAAACAGTCTGTTGTTCCATGTCCAGTTCTAACTGTTGCTTCCTGATCTGCATACAGATTTCTCAACAGGCAAGTCAGGTGGTCTGGTATTCTCATCTCTTTCAGAATTTTTCAGTTTATGGTGATCCACACAATCATGTGTGGATATGAGAGTTGTCATGTATGAATGCGAGAGCTGGACTATAAAGAAAGCTGAGCACTGAAGAATTGATGCTTTTGAACTGCAGTATTGGAGAAGACTCTTGAGAGTCCCTTGGACTGCAAGGAAATCCAACCAGTCCATCCTAAAGGAGATCAGTCCTGGGTATTCACTGGAAGGACTGACGTTGAAGCTGATACTCCAGTACTTTGGCCACCTGATGCAAAGGTCTGACTCATTTGAAAAGACGCTGATGCTGGGAAAGACTGAGAAAAGGAGAAGAAGGGGACGACAGAGGATGAGATGGTTGGATGGCATCACCAACTCAATAGACGGGAGTTTGGGTAAACTCTGGGAGTTGGTGATGGACAGGGAGGCCTGGTGTGTTGCAGTCCATGGGGTCACAAATAGTCGGACACAACCGAGCGACTGAACTGTCTGACACAGTCAAAGGCTTTGACATAGTCAATAAAACAGAAATAGACATTTTTCTGGAACTCTCTTGCTTTTTCCATGATCCATTAGATGTTGGTAATTTGGTCTCTGGTTCCTCTGCCTTTTCTAAAACCAGCTTGAACATCTGGAAGTTCACGGTTCATGTATTGCTGAAGCCTGGCTTGGAGAATTGAGCATTACTTTACTAGCGTGTGAGATGACTGCAATTGTACAGTCGTTTGAGCATTCTTTGGCATTGCCTTTCTTTGGGATTCGCTTCCCTAGTGGCTCAGATAGTAAAGCGTCTGTCTGCAATGTAGGAGACCTGGGTTTGATCCCTGGGTTAGGAAGATCCCCTAGAGAAAGAAATGGCAGCCCACTCCAGTATTCTTGCCTGGAAAATCCCATGGACAGCGGAGCCTGGTAGGCTACCGTCCATGGGGTCACCAAGAATTGGACATGACTGAGCGACTTCACTTTCACTTTTCTTTGGGATTGGAATGAAAGCTGACCTTTTCCAGTCCTGTGGCCACTGCTGAGTTTTCCAAATTTGCTGGCATGTTGAGTGCAGCACTTGTACAGTTTTGGACAGTTTCCCACCATTTTGGACATGTTAATTTAGTTCAACTTCTGTTATATCCAATTAAATGTATCTTGTTCACAGTTCAAAATATCAGAATTCAGTATTGGAACAGTAAATTGAAAAAACTGCAGAATATAAATAGTAATTGAAACCACAAGAGCAAATGAGATTTTCCAGGTAAAAGAAATGGGTGAAAGAAAATGCTGGGCAACCAAAAAGGAGTTTTAGAAATCAGAGCAGAGCTTCTCAACCTCAGCACTACTGACCTCTTGCACTAAATAATGTGTTTATTGTGAAAGGCTATCCTGTGTAATGCAGAGTGTTTGGACGTATCCCTGGCCTCTACCATTAACTTTAGTAGTGTTCCCTGTCTTTCTGGTTGTGACCAAAATATCTCCAGACCTTAGCAGATATCTCCTGGAGGACAAATTCTTTTCAATTTAGAACCACTGAACTAACATGACTGAGCGACTGAACTGAACTGAACTGAACTAAAAGGAAAACTGTGAAATATACTTTACTGTCTGAGCCATCAGGGACATAGGATACTGACCATAGGCTACAGACCATAGGGTTGCAAAAAGTTGGACACGACTGCAGTGACTTAGCATGCACATACGTGTGAAATAGACTCAGGAAGGACTTTCAGTATAGTAGAAAGAGAACCAGTATTTAAATGTTTCATGAAAATTGAAGGGTCAGTAGTTCCAAAATAGAATATTTATTCACTCAATAGGTTTTAAAGGGAAAAAAGTTAAAATCTGGATACTGAAAATCATTCATTACATATGATAACAAGGATGTCTGTGATGGGATTTGCCAGTGTAGATTCAGATGGGAATGGAAGTCACTTTATAATGGTTAATGGAATACTTGAGAGAAAAACTAGACCCAGCAAAAGTAGAATAATTTTTTATGAAGTTTAGCAGAGATGAAAATGTAGAAAAGTGAGGCATTTGTCAGTGAGAACATAAAAACAGAGCACAATTCATTTCAGTAAGAGAGAGGATGGAGAAATATGGGGTAAAGAAAGAAAAAAAGAAAACTGATAGACCAACATCTAGAAGGCATGAGACCAAGAGATTGGGTAGAATGGTTGTTGGAGCACTTGATCCTTTCAGCCTAGAGAAAATATTTTGTGTGTTAGTTGCTCAGTTGCGTCTTACTCTTCGTGACCCCATGAATATAGCCTGCCTAGCCCCTCTGTCCATAGGATTTCCCAGGCAAGAATAATGGAGTGGGTTGCCATTTCCTTCTCCAGGGGATCTTCTTGACCCAGAGATCGAACCCAGGTCACCTGCCTTGCAGGCAGAGTCTTTATCATCTGAGCCATCAGGGAAGCCTTAATTGGTTATCATTTGCTCCATAACAAGCTGTCCCCAAACTTAATACCTTAAAATAACAATATTCATTATCTCTCAATTTTTTTTTAATTTAAAAAAATTTTTTATTTTTTATTTTTTCTCAATTTTTATATATTGAAATCCAGGTGTACCTCAGCTGGGCCCTCTGCTTCAGGTCCTCCTCCTGACTACAGTCAAGATGTGGGCTCGGGCTGTACCCACCAAGTCTCCACTGGAGAAGTGGGAGCTTTCAAGCTCAGCCACATGATTGTAGGCAGAATTTAGTTCTTTGTGAGCTCTTGAACTGAGGACTTCAATTTCATGCTGGCTGGCCAGAAGTTCCCCTTTATTCCTTGCCCCAAGGACCTCTATGACAGGTTACAACACAGCAATTTTCCTCATCTCAGAGTGAACAAGCCATATAAAGAAAGAGAAAGAGAGAGAGAGAGAGAGAGAGAATTCTCAGCTTTCTCTAATCTAAGAAGTAATCTTTCACCATGTTACCATATTCTATTCCTTAGAGGTAAATCATTAAGTTCATCCCACACCCTAGGGGAGAGAGTATCATAAAAACATGAGTCAGGTATTATTAGGGTCCATTTCAGGAATGGCCTCCTACAATGCAGAAATACGAATATGTTTATTAATGGGGGTGCATAAATCTCAGATAGTTCACATCTAATGGCTTCAAACATATCAAAAGTGTCACTCTGAGAGTTATGGGAAGACTGTTGACTAAAGGGCTGAGGAAAGGCAGGAAGGTTGGAATATGTGCTCAGGAAAATAGAAGTTGATCAAAATTAAGAACAATTAAAGAGTCTTGAAATTGCTGAGAGATCAGTTAAGATCAAGATCAATGAATGTAGTGGGGACCAATTTACAGAGTTGGGGGTTTCCTCCAGAAGACTTGTCACTTAAGTATAGGGAGAGAATAATACTGATTTTAGAACCACATCTGCCATGCTTATTTTGACTACCAAATACACATCTTTGAAAATTGGTCTAGTGCTGGTTTTTCAGACACAGGGAGGTTGATTCTATTACCTCATGATTCCTACACTTAACATTCTCTAAGAAACCCAGATTCGAGGTACCACGTGTATGAAAGTTTCTGTCTCTTAGCTGTCTTCTGCTCAGTCATGGCTCCCATAGATGGCTTCTGGCTTCAGCCACTTATGAGCAAAAACAGTGCTCTCCACTATATGTCCCTGACTAACTTATGGTTCAGATCCACAGATCTGCTTGGTTCATTGGCTGTTAACCCACACAGCAGATAATATTTAAAAATTGGGGTATTATGAAATTCCAGTTTTCTGGTTTAACTTTAAAAAACAGACCAGACATTTGTTGAATGATCTACATTCCTACAGGGCAACTGAGGCTTAGTTACCTTCTCATTGAGGTTTTTGCACACTCACCTCCTTTAATGGTTATTATCCATGTACTTGTGATTGCCACCAATCTGATCTCCAATGTAAAGGGTGGGTCTCTAAGTCATACTGTAATTTCCTTCATGGCAGTGATTCTAAAAGCCTGGTCTGGAAAATCTGGGTAAAATGAAATCCTTTCAGGGGTATCTGTGAATCCAAAACTACTTTTTGTAATAACTGAGACATTACTTCACTTTCTAACTTTCATTCTCTCACAAAATTACAGCAGAATTTTCCACTGTACATTTGGGAGATCTACAGGACTCAATGAATCAATATTGTGTAAATGATCAATGCAGGATATTATAAAATCATAGGTAACAATGTTCATTCAAAATGCATGATAGAACAATTGGTATTAATGTAAGAATACAATAAATTTATTGATATAGTTTTAGATTCAATATTTCAATTTGTTTTTAAGAAAGTACCACTTCTTCAGTTTTGGTATATTGAAATATATGAAAAATTATCTTTACAAACCTTTAAATTACTCCTGTTTTCCATCCAACTACCTATCTCTGAAAGACCTAGTTTACTCCATACACTTCAACTGGAATAGCACATCGTAACAAACTGAATGCAGAAGCAGAGGTGAGAATTTGTCTTTTGTCAGATATTAAAGATATTTGCAAAATAAAAGGATGCCACTCACCTCAATTTACTTTATTGAAAAATATAGTTTTAAATAAAACATGCAATTTAGTCTAAACAGTATAACATATTAGCTTAAATTGATTAAACTGTCTCCAGTTTTATAATGACTATGATAAATGTTGAGAGATATCATTCATCTAATCAAAAGCTCTTTAGGGGGCATTAATAACCTAAAGACTGTAAATGGATTCTGAGGCCAAATATTTGAATACCACTGCCTCTTGGTAGCACTCCAGTACTCTTGCCCGGAAAATCCCATGGATGGAGGAGCCTGGTAGGCTGCAGTCCATGGGGTCGCTAAGAATCGGGCACGACTGAGCGACTTCACTTTCACTTTTCACTTTAATGCATTGGAGAAGGAAATGGCAACCCTCCAGTGTTCTTGCCTGGAGAATCCCAGGGACAGCGCGGAGCCTGGTGGGCTGCCGTCTATGGGGTCGCACAGAGTTGGACATGACTGAAGCGACTTAGCAGCAGCAGCAGCAGCCTCTTGGTAGTGTTCATTCAGAACTCAGTCATTGAAAACAGGAAGATAGGGTCAAAGCTCCATGAAACACTTTCTCCCAAGATTTTTGCTTCTACATAATTGTGGCCACTTCTCCTGAAGGACCAGCTCTGTGAGAGATATTAGAATGCAATCATAAGCTCTTGAAAGTCCCTTGGGCAGTAAGGAGATCAAACCAGTCAGTCTTTAAGGAAATAAAGCCTGACTATTCATTGGAAGGACTGATACTGAAGCTGATGCTCCAATACTTTGGCCACCTGATGGGAAGAGTCAATTCACTGGAAAAGACCCTGATGCTGGGTAAGATTGAAAGCAGGAGGAAAAGGGAGCAACAGGGGATGAGATGGTTGGATGGCATCATTGACTCAATGGACATGAATTTGAGCAAACTCCGGGAGATAGTGAAGGACAGGGAAGCCTGGCATGCTGCAGTCCATGGGGTTGCAGAGTCAGACATGACTGAGCAACTGAACAATAACAACAGGCTCTTTTGTAACATATCTTTCCCACCTTGGATTGGCTGTCTAATGTTGCTTGTATTCATACAAGCATGATGTCACAGTGAGTATCTCTTCAGAGACAAATATATATATCCTAGATATAGAAAACTTTTAAACAGTAGCTTCTCTCCATGAAGAGCCCCCCTTACCACTCTGCCCCTGCTACTCATCAAATGTGTTGATGGAAGACAAGTTATTGAGATAAACTTAACCAAAATCAAGATGACAGATGAGATCAGAAAAAAAAAATTCTTACTTAACACTAGTAATGTTAATGTCTTATCGATGTAGGCAAATAGTAATTTCCCAAATACCCATTGAACAAGTGTTCACTTTTAACTAAAGTAAACCAAGTAATTTCAATTTGCTATATGTCTATCAATCAAAATATGTGAATATCACTCATAATTTGTAGAAATCTTCACTTGTTAAGAAATTAAAGATTTTTGTGTATCTGGTTGTATATTTTTGATTATTTGGTTGTATAGTTATATGTGTTTAATGTTTTACATGTTCATATGTTTTATGTTTTACAATAACTTTGGATATAACAAACATCTTTTTCTTGATTTGACTTACAATAAAGCATTAAAAGTACTTGGCAAAATAAAATACTATTTTGTTGACATATCACAGTGATGTATCCTGAGTTCTCTATGTGAGTGGAAATCTTAAAACTTATTTTTACAAAGTAAAGATTAAGTAAAGAAAATATGAACTGTTGTTCATAGTTATACTTTCCCCTAAGCACTAGCTTTTTTTTTTTTTCATCATATGTAAAACTTAAGGCTAGGTTGGAAGTTTAGGTGGTTAAATACACTGTTCAATCACTGTTTCTAGCTTGTTTATTACTTTACATATCTGCTCATTTAGATAATTATCTGAGACCTGCTCACAGCAGATTGTTTTGACAGATTATATTGGCTGAGATCAGTTTGTCACCTGCCATCTGTCCAGTAAAGGTGAGTTCAACAAGCTGGTGATTTCTAGACAATCATAAAAGATCCTTTTAAAGTTAGCATTTTTCCTTAAGAATACATTGACCAGAAGAAAAAAAACTGCTACTGGAAAATATTAAGCGATACAGTACTTTTTATCTTTATCAGGCATATTTCTTTTACTAACATGCTGATTTAAATGTTATTTGGATTTAATGAGAAGGAGCATACTATATTAAAAGAGAATGTGTTAGTTTTAAATTAAGTATTTAATTTGGCTGGCATCTAAACAGCTTTGACTAGCATTATTTTCTTTCTTTTTTGGTGGATTTTTGACATTTTAGCAAAATCTAAATATCTTAAATCTTTTAAAATGCATATATAATATTGTTCACATCATTATGAAATTAGAGAAGCCCCATTATTATAGATTTTTTTCAATTTATGAAAAGTAAACAACCTTCAGTGAGGGCGAGATTAGTTAATAATTCAGTATCTTACTCTGTAATAAACAAAACCTTTTCTTAGGTGTAATGATAATTATATAATATTATTTTTGAAATACAATCTGAATTTTAAAAAAACCTTGAAAATCAATTATAAAACATATCTAAAAGTGAAAAATCAAAGGCTTTTATTTTTTTAAAGTAGGCCAATATTCCTATATTTTAATAAAAGGAGTAATTAATTCTAGTAGAAGAAATAGTAAATTGCTCTCATTTTCCCTTTCACTTTTATAATTACTTAATCTATATTACCTGAATACTTTCCATGTGTCAGGTGTTAGGGTAGAGTATTCAGCAAAACATTTGGTACCAGCCCGTCTACCACTTAAGATTTAGCTTTAATTGTTGTTCTAAAGTAATCAAACCATGAGCTCCCAATCACGCCTCTATTACTACTCGAACAAGCATGTTTTTTGTAACTAGATGAACTGGTTAATAATAATTGTGAAACGTATTGAAAGCAAAATGAAAACATCTTGAGACATTTAAAAACATGTCTAGTGGCTTGGGAAGTGACCTGTACATGAACATATCTTTACTGGAGAGGAGAGGCCCAGGGATTTTGCTACCCTTGTAAATTCTTCCTAGCTACCTGACACAATAGAATTTTTCACAGACTGCTCTAAGTAGTCTGACACTATTTTAGAAATAATCTATTGGACTATGGGGAGTTCAAAAAACAAAACAAAGAAACAGGGCAAATCTTAAAAAACTTTCTGATATAATGAGATGACAACACCAACATAAATATATGGATATAAACACAAGTGACTCCAAGAAATAAATATATACAATCAACTGCTGAACAAAGTCTCTCTCAAGGGCCTCTCTGTGCTATGTGATCTCATGATTTGTTGAACCATAGCTTTCTAGAGGAATATACAAAAACCTTAGAGTTCCATGGGGCACGAAGTTTGAATATCTGAAAGTCCTCAGAGCTTCTGCGGCAAGGCTTCATCAAACAATTGCGCCTTAGGTCTTACATATCACACACACACACACACACACCATCACTTCATCAGAAACACAGTCAAATTACCATCATGTGAATGATGCCAAAGTATCTAGTAAAAGATTGAAAAATACAACCAACTGGACCATTGTCTACATGGCATGGGAGAATTGCTCAACTTTTTTCTTTTTTGATTGATGTGACCACTTGTTTTGGCACCACATCAAGACTGAATCATACACAAGTGTCCTGCATGAGTCATTGAAGATTCCAAAGATGCTCGGATTCCAATCTGGCTACATTTTGAAATCTAGGATTAGAGATAGTTTCCAATAAATCTGTTGACTTCTTTTTTCTGATCTAACCAATCATAAGATTTCTGTTTTTAAAGAAACTGTTTCTCTTTAAAACTTAAGCCACAACCTTATGGTTTGTTCACAACTTTATTAAGTATTCTATGTTACGAGAGAAAAAAGTTGCACAAAATTTTGTGCTATATGCAATACATATAATAGTTTTATCAGAACAAAGTTTTATTTTTTTCTAATAAACAATCTAGAATAAGTTAGATAATGGCAAATTCTTTTTGAATATAGCGTTTGGAGATAGGGACATGGACTAATTGAGGGAATAGTTGCCTATGGAACAAGGGGAATAAGTAGAAGCTCATATCAGAGGGGACATCAGTTCATTTTAAGTGGCATACATTTGAAGTAGACTCAGGAAACTAAGGGACTCTAATCTCCCAGTCTAAAATGTACAAATGAAAAGAAAGAGCTGAATAGAGAAAATGAGAATCATGCTTTTTCTTAAGTCAGGCAAGTTAGAATAAAAGGATTCACGTGCAAGAGCAGAAGATAATTGGCAGAGGAAGGCAGCCTCAGCTGGTCATGTCTGTATTATCCTTACATGGGGATAGAACTGTTAGGGCACCAAGCAAATTTAGCACGATAGTATTGGGTATCATGCATACTAAACATAATCTCTAATTTGCAGGGGCATATTTTTCCTATGTCAAATAATTTTCATAAACATTTCATTAAAGTGTATCAGTGATAAACACACTGATAAACATTATACACGTAACAATAAAATGTAACATACTAGACTCCATGAAGATGAAATCAGGACATCTTAGAAACCATTGTTATGATATCTGAGAAACCTAAGTAGATCATTCAATGCAGCTCTTGTTTATTTGAGGACAATGAGTTTCCCAGGTGTCACTAGTGGTGAAGAACCCACCTGCCAATACAGGGTTCGATCTCTAGGTCAAGAAGATCCCCTGGAGGAGGGCATGAGGAGGGCATGAGAACCCACTCCAGTATTCTTGCTTGAAGAATCCCATGGGCAGAGGAGCCTGGCAGGCTACAGTCCATAGGGTTACAAAGAGTCAGATTGAAGCAAGTTAACACACATGTATGCATCTGGCAAAACCCACAAAAGGAGGAAAATTTGGGAAAAGAGAGAAAAAATGTGAGTGAAACAGGTAAGCTTCCAGGAAATAGTCAGAGAGCAACAGTTCAGTTCAGTTGCTTAGTCATGTCTGACTCTCTGCGACCCCATGGACTGCAGCATGCCAAGTATCCCTGTCCATTGCCAACTCCCGGAGTTTATTCAAACTCGTGTCCATTGAGTCAGTGATGCCATCCAACCATCTCATCCTCTGTCGTCTCCTTCTCCTCCTGGCTTCAATCTTTCCCAGCATCAAGGTCTTTTCTAATGAGTTAGTTCTTTGCATCAGGTTGCCAAACTATTGGAGTTTCAGCTTCAGCATCAGTCCTTTCAGTGAATATTCAAGACTGATTTCCTTTAGGATGGACTGGTTGGATCTCCTTGTAGTCCAAGGAACTCTCAAGAGTCTTCTGCAACACCACAGTTCAAAAGCATCAATTCTTCGGTACTCAGCTCTCTTTATAGTCCAACTCTCACATCCATACATGACTACTGGGAAAACCATAGCTTTGACTAGATGGACCTATTGTCAAAGTAATATCTCTGCTTTTTAATATGTTGTCTAGTTTGGTCATAACTTTTCCTCCAAGGAGTAAGCGTCTTTTAATTTCATGGCTGCAGTCACCATCTGCAGCAATTTTGGAGCAACAGTTATCCTCTACAAATGCACATGCTGTTTGTTGCATAGTCGCTCAGTGCTGTCCAACTCTTGTGACCCCATGAACTATAGTCCGCCAGGCTCTGTCTGTTGAATTCTTCAGGCCAGAAAAGTAGGTTTCCACTTCCTTTTCTAGGGAATCCTCTGGACCCAAGGATTGGACCCATGTCTCTTGCATTGCAGGCATATTTTTACCTGCTTAAGCCCACAAAAATTCACTGGGAGAAAATAATTACACAGAGTAATTTTACACAAACTGTAGGGAAAAATTAATACCTCTAGAACTTAGAAGAAGAAGGAAAGCTACCAAAAAAATTTCTGAAGGAAGCAAAACACTAACAGCAGAGACTCTAGGATGACCAAAATTATTTTTTATATGAACAAGAAACTTGAAAAACTTATTCTGCCTGATTTCAAGATTTAACATAAAGCTCCAGTGATGGAGAGAGTGTAGTATCCACAAAGATAAACATATAAATCCATGGAATAGAATGCACAGTTAGTTCCACAAATACATGGACAATTGATTTTCAACAGTTTTCAGGGTAATTCAACAGGAAAGGAGAATCTTTTCAACAAGTGGTGTCTTCACTGGCAAAGCCCACTGGGGTGGGGGTGGGCAAGGGGGTATAAGATGGAATCTACTAAAGTCTCACCTCTTCTTTTGTCCTTAGTCTAGTTTTACTTGTTCATAGGAGGCTGCGTGCAGAAGCTTCACACCCGATACTTTAGACCAGGGTTCCTGGAAGGAAATGACTGCACCAGCTCCTCAGCTCAGGGATGCTCTGCAGGAGCTGCTCACAACATTCAAGTCAAACTGGCAGCAAAGGGCTGTGTGCAGAGACACTGCTCCAGGCCCTGTGGTCTGGAGCCTGAGCAGCACAGCTGTGCCAGCTCCATGAGAACTCCGACCCCCTCCCCTCCTGGTGCCCTGCCCAGAGCCTGACAGGAAAAGTCTGAGCTCTAGAGCAGGAACTCATGCCTCTCCATTCTTTGTTTAAAGGATAAAGCAGCGGCTGCTGCTGCTAAGTCACTTCAGTCGTGTCTGACTCTGTGCGACCCCATAGATGGCAGCTCACCAGGCTCCCCCATTGCTGGAATTCTCCAGGCAAGAACACTGGAGTGGGTTGCCATTTCCTTCTCCAATGCATGAAAGCGAAAAGTGAAAGTGAAGTCACTCAGTCGTGTCCAACCCTCAGCGACCCCATGGACTGCAGCCTACCAGGCTCCTTCATCTATGGATTTTCCAGGCGAGTACTGGAGTGGGGTGCCATCACCTTCTCCGAAAGGATAAAGCTAGTAGGAAGCAGTTGTACAACACAAGGAGCTCAACCCAGAGCTCTGTGATGACCTAGATGGGTAGGATGGGAAAGATGGTGGGAGAGAGGCTTAAAAGGGAGGGGGTATATGTATACTTATGGCTGATTCACATTGTTGTAAGGTAAAAGCCAACACAACATGGTAAAGCAGTTATCCTACAATTAAAAATAAATTCCAAAAAAAAAAAAAAAGCTTTTATTTTCTTCTGAACCAGATTTGGTCTCCTTACAACCCTGAGCAGAAGGAACTTTGTTGGGCACCAACTCAAAAGGGTTGGTAACCTAATAGAGCTGGCATAACTGGCTGGACGTGAAAGTGATAGTGAAAGTCATTCAGTTGTGTCCCACTCTTTGCCACCCCATGGACTGTAGCCTGCCAGGCTCCTCTGTTCTTGGAATTCTCCAGTCCAGAATACTGGAGGATATGTGTGGAGAAAAAAAAGAAAAAAGAACCTCCATGCTTATTAGCAACTAATTCAAAATGTATCATAAACCTATATATGACCTAAAACTATAAAACTTCTAGATTCTACAAGAAAACAGAGGGGAAAATCTTTGTGACCATAAATAGACAAAGATCTCTTAGGTATATTGTCACCAAGAATATTAACAATAAGAAAATTTTGATAAAGATAAACTAGACTTCATCAAAACTTTAATTTTCCAAAAGACACAATTAAGAATGTAAAGATAAACCACTGACTGGGAGAAATTATTTGCAAAACATAATATCTAGATAGCATTTATATATATAGATTATAAAAAGGCTTCATAACTCAATATGCCAAACCACCCAATTTTAAAAGTGGGCAAAATATTTTAGCAGACACTTCATGAAAGAAGAGAACATAAATGGTAAATAAACAGAGAAACAGCTTCATGCTAGCACCCTGGAAACCCTACAGGGAAATGCTGGGACCACAGCCTATCTGAGTCTTGGCATAATGCCTCAGCATCCTCCCAGAACAGGAAAGGACGGGAGGCTACTGAGAAGTTCAAGACAATCTCCCCTGAGAGGCACCACCTCATGAGAACAGAATTGTAGACTATAAAAGCTCTTAGCTGTAGTCTAGAATTGGCTTTTGAGCAATGCAGTTTTCCATATTTTAATCACAGTCATCTAGCCCCTTTTGTCTCCATATCACTCTTTGTGCTGTATGGGGCAAGAGCTGGCACTTTTGGCTTACTCTTCCACTTACAACGTACATGAATAATTGTCTAAACTGAAAAATGGTTCATTCTGTATAAATATATGTGAGTTTTATTTGTAATAGCTAGAAACTAGAAATAATCCAAATGTCCATCAACAAGTAATTGAAAAAAAAAAATGTCAGTACTTTAATATAAAGGAATACCATACACATACAGCAATAAAAAATGAACAAACTACTATTAACAGAATGAAATCATTAAACCATACCAATGACAGGGCAAATTATTTAATTCTATTTATAAAAAATTCTAGCAGAGGCAAGGTAGTCTTCAGTGATGTATAGCAGATTGTTAGTTACTTGGGGATGGGAAGTGAGAGAGGGAAGTTTGGATTGAAAAGGGTCATAAAGAAACTTCTAGAGTAATCGATTCATTATCTCTATTGTAGTGATAGCTTAATGAATGCATATATTCGTGTGTACTCAGTCATTCAGTTGTGTCTGACTCTTTGCGACCCCATTGACTCTAGCCTGCCAGGCTCCTCTGTCCATGGGATTTTCCAAGCAAGTGTACTGGAGCGGATTGTCATTTCCTCCTCTAGGGGATCTTCCCAACCCAGGAATCAAACACATGTCTCCAGATTCTACTGTGCAGATTCTTTTTCACTGCACCACCTGAAAAGTTTAATGAATGTATATGTCAAAGTCATCAAATTATACACTTAAAATATGCAGTTAACAGTATGTCAACTATAAATAGAGCCATACAAAAATCCAAAACAAAGATCGTGTAGGGACTAATCTAGAGATAGAAGATGTATGACCAATAATATCTCTTCATTCACATCTAAAATGTCAAAGGCATAATTTATTTCTTCAGTTCAAAGGCAAATGTCTGATAAAGATGGGTGGAAATGCAATAATGATTTTAAAATAACATTACATAAATATCTTGTAACTTTAAAAATGAATGAAATATGCATGATGATTTTTGTTTAGTATGAAATTTATAATTAGCAAAGTCATGTGTATGATAAGTAGGCAATTGATATTTAAGATTTCATGTTAAAATGTAAACACCTAATAGTAAAACAGGGGCTAGAATTGTTTATATTTAAAGTTAGAAAATTTGGATTTCAAGTACTTTCATGATCTTATTATCATTACTTTTATTCCATTTATTTTTGAAGATATCAAGAGGTACACTCAGACCTCATGTACACAAAGTATTATGCTGGTAGGTATGAAGATATGCAATGTAAACATATGCATATTCTCTTCAAGACTAGAGTGAGACAGATAGGACAAGTATCTTATGTGTGGAGGGTAGATATTAATCTTTCAATAGAATAAAAATTTGGCTTGTTGACTCACTTCTCTTACCTTAGGCTGAATGTTTATGTCCCATCAAAATTCACGTAATGAAACCTAGTTCCTAGCATGTTGGTATTTGGTGGTGGGCCCTTTAGGAAGTTACTAGGTTTTTGAGAGTTGAGCCCTCATAAACAAGGTTAATGCCTTTAAAAAGGAGATCCCAGAGAGCTCCCTTTCCCCTTCTGCCATGTGAGGACACAGAAAAAAGATAGCCATCTGTGAATCAGGAAATGTACTTTCATCAGTATCAAATCTGCTAGCACCTTGACCTTGAACTTTGTAGCCTTCAGAACTGTGAGAAACAAATGTTTATTGTTTAAGCTAGCCAGTCTATGTATTTTGCTACACTACCTAAACCGACTAAGATTCCTCCCTATATGAGTAAAGCTTATTATCTAAATCATGAATTAGAAATTGGAAAGAAGCTACAAACATACCTTGGATCCAACTGTCTATTTACTTTGAAATTCAGAGATTTCACAGGGGAAGGTACCTACTATGAAAAGGTGTGTGTGTTACAGGGGGGTACACTGTGAATGTGACAGGGTAAATTTAATACAGAAATGAGATAATACTCTCACTGGAATAGTCCTTAAAAAAATCAGTTTTAATTACCAGTATAGAAGACAACTTTATTTTTATTTATTTTTGTATATTACTTTTGAGCAATGTGACACAAGACAAAACTTTTCATTCAATATAATAATCCACTTGGTAATTATTCAGTATTCATGTCTACAACATAAATAAAAAGAAAAAACTAATTAATGAAGGATATAACCAAGAACACATCATTTGGTTTTCTCACATTTCTCAGGTCAGTTTATATGGTAATTATACCACTAAAATGAATTTGGGGACTTAAGAACTGGATTGACTTTACATGTCACAGTATATAAATTAGATAAAAGTCTATATTTTCCCTAACTTAATCCTGCTTAAAACAGCAAATTGAACACTATTATCTTGGAATTTTGTATCCCATCAATTCAACATAAAATATAATATATGTGTGCATTTAAAGTGCACCCATATATAATATATGTGTAATATTTAAAGTGAAATTTCATATGAAAAAGTTTAAAAATTATTCATTTGGAAACAGTCTCACCAATAACACCTCACTTCTGATGTTATAAAAAAGAGCAATTATTAGTTCAGTGCAAAAAGTAGGAAAATGCATAATCATACTCTGAAAGTTACATGATGTGTAACTAAAGAGAGGCAATTCATTTTTTCATTTGTTTTTCTAAATAACAAAAACTTTGATGTTTTAAATTTGTAGAGCTAAATACTCTAATCATATTCATTCCAAGTAAAATCCAGGTCTTTTAAGATAGTTTGCGACCTTAGGTATGCAATCATAGATAGGCTTCAAGACCTTTCTTCAAAACATGCTGTAGTATTTAATACTATATCATAAGTTAGATGTTATATCATTTAACAACCACTCAAATATTTACTTACTTTTTAAGGTGCTATTTTCCTCATAAAGTATCTATAACAGTGGTTCTCAAAGTGTTATCCAAGAATTTCTGGGTGTTCTCAAGAGCATTTCAGGGGGTCTGCAAGACTGAACTATTTTCATTGTAATATTAAAACTTTATATCTTTCTTATTCTCATATTTCATGAATGTACAGTCAAATTTTTTAAAGGTTACAGGATGCACAATAATATTGTAAAATAAAAGTGTCTGTGTTTGGAGTTTCCACATAAGTCAGTAGTGAGAAATGAGAAATAACTAGAAAAAAATTATTTTTATTTATTTATTTTAATTGAAAGATAATTGCATTACAGAATTTTGCTGTTTTCTGACTAAACTCCAAAATTGTGCTAAAAGGCCAGGCTGGATAAATCATAAGCTGGAATCAAGATTCCTGGGAGAAATATCAACAACGTCAGATGTGCAGATGAAACCACTAAAACCAGAAAGTGAAGAGGAACTAAAGACCTCTTGATGAAGGTGAAAGAGGAGAGTGAGAAGCTGGCTTGAAACTCAACACTCAAAAACCTAAGATCATGGCATCTGGTCCCATTACTTTGTGGCAAATAGATGAGAGAAAAGTTAAAACAGTGACAGATTTTATTTTCTTGGGCTTCCAAATCACTGCAGACGGTGACTGCAGCCCTGAAAGTAAAAGGCACTTGCTTCTTGGAAGGAAAGCTCTGACCTAGATAGTGTATTATTACAAAGCAGGGACACTTTGCAGACAAAGGTCCTTATAGTCTAAGTTATGGTTTTTCCAGTAGTCATGTATGGATGTGAGAGTTGGACCATAAAAGAAGGCTGAGCACCAAAGATTTGATGCTTTTAAACTGTGGTGCTGGAGTAGACTTTTGAGAGCCCCCTCAGACTGCAAGGAGATCAAATCAGTCAATCCTAAAGGAAATCAACCCTGAATATTCATTGGAAGGACTTGTTGCTTAAATTGAAGCTCCATCAGGAGCTTCAATAATTTGGCCATCTGATGCAAAGAGCCGACTCATTGGAAAAAACCCTGATGCTGGGAAAAATTGAAGGCAGGAGGAGAAGGGTATGGCAGAGGATGAGATGGTTAGATAGCATCACTGATTCAATGGATATGAATTTGATCAAACTCTGGGAAATAGTGTCAGACAGAGGAGCTTGGTGTGCTGCAGTCCATGGGGATGCAAAGAGTTGGACACAACTTAGTGACTGAAAAACAACAACAAAAGGGGGATAGTTATCAAAATGGTTAAAGATACTTCAGTTATGGTGATAGAAAAAGATGTTCATAGTAAACTTCATGGCATATGCAGTATCTGAACTGAACTTGGAAAAGCAGGCAGAATTTAGACATAATAGATATTGGTGAATGGTAAGAAAAAATACAGAAGTATGAAGTTCAGAAAGTATGTCAGAAATAAAGGCAAAACAAGTCCAAGAAATGTGACAAGGTCACTGGGCTTATAAAATTCTCTTCAACAGTATTGGTCTCTCAGGAAATGGCCAGTCTTTCCTTCCAGTTGCTCAGGTCAAAAACAAAAGAGTCAACTTGATCCTTTCTCATATAACCCACATCTAATCTGTCAACAAATACATCCATTCCAACTTCAAAACACCCAGAATTCAACTATTTCTCAGTCTCTCTACTGGCTTCCAGCTTCAACATCTTACCTTCTCAGAGAAAAATGACTTTTTAATAACTGATAAGTCTCTGTGTGATCTTGAGTCTGTTCTTGCTCCAGCTCATCATTGTCAAATCTCTACTTTTCTTGGAATTATAGCAATGCAGCACTCTTCATGTCAACCAGGCCTGTGGCCTCTGGACTTTTACATTGCAGTCTCCCTGTTCAGGACATTTTTTATCAAGGCTTCTCCATGGCTTGCCCTTTTACCTAGTTTAGGACTCTGCCCAAATCTCATGTTGCTGGTTAGATCATCCCTGACATGTGTGCCTGCTAAATCACTGCACTTGAGTCTGACTCTTTGCAACCCTTTGGACTGCACTGTACCTGCCAGGTTTCTCTGTCAATGGGATTATGCAAGGCAAGAATACTGGAATGGGTTGCCATGCCCTCCTCCAGGGGGTCTTCCTAATCCAGGGATTGAACTTGCATCTCTTATGTCTCCTGCATTGACAACTGGGTTCTTTATCACTAGCACTACCTAGGAAGTCCCCATCCCTGACACCCCTGTTTAATTCAGAAGCTCTGGCCCCCACCCCAGCTCCATTTTCCCTTATTCCTCTTCCTAGTTTTTACTTTACATAATACACCTCTCACCAACTGTTTCAAATACGTTAGACTAACCCTGCTGTGGCAACCGGAGTCTTGCCTCAGTTTCTTACAAGTCCATATAGATACACTGTGGTTCAGCTCTGTGTAATTGTCTCCCTAGGACTCAGGATAATGAGTACCATATATATGCAACACTCCTGGTTGTTTTGGCCGAAAAATTGGAAAACCACAAATTGACTCTTGAATCTTTTCCCTCAAAATGACATATCTCTATTTCATATACATTTCATAGTGTTCAAAGCAAGAAATCCAAATGAGCCTGTTATTAAACCCAGGAATAAAATATAAACCTCATGCATCACAGGGATGGGCATTGGACTATTTGGCAACTAGTAACATCATCTACCACATTATGTAATTTGCTTGGTTATCATCTGCCTCACTTCATATCTTAGACAAGGTTCCCTGGAAACAGGGATGGAGACTATATGCAGAAAGGAAGTACTCTTTGGAAATACCTTTTAAAATGATGTGGGATCTCATCCAAGAGATTTCCATGCAGTAGAACAGAATCACCAGTTGGAGAACAGATAGAAAAAGTCAGTGGGCTAAGAAAGTCAGTGACTGAAGTTGGGGTGAGTGCATTTCCTATGACCAGGACATCTTAACAAAGCACCACAGTACCAACTGTCTCCACCAGAATGAGATGCCCATGAAGGTGGGGGCTTTTACTTGTTGTGTTTAATGTTATTGCCACCCATGCCTTAAAATGTTCCTGGCATAAGACTTGCTCGATATTTTTTGAATGAAGACATGAGCAAATTAATACTTTGTGTAAAATTTTAGATTGAAAAGTAGAGAGGAATAAAGCATAGAGGGTCTTCACTGCCTATCTAAGGCTGTTAAACTTCCAGGGAAGTTAAATGCACAGAAATAGCTTCAGGATTAGTGTTCAAATAGCAGTGTGTACAATGAATGGAATATAAGGGAAGAAATATTAGTAATGGCTGATAGGAGGCTGATGCAATATTTCTGGTCAAGATAAAATGATGCTAATAGAATGGGCTGAGTATGGGATTAGAGGTGGGCAGGTTTTGGACATGAGGGCTACAGTATCTCTAACAAGAATAAAAACTTGGCTACATAGCAAAAGGATAGAAAAGGAGAACAAAAAATCAAAGATGACTTGGAAGCATTATGTTCTCAGTAGTAACACTAACAAAACAAACAAATGATAACTGCTTTGAGAGGAAAACTGAAGCTCTCTTGGGAAAGTACTATGAGACTATGAGACTTGGGAATGGAAACATCGGCAATGGTTCATATTGGACCCAGAAATACGACCTGTGATTTATGTATTTAAGATAATTTCATACTTTTCTCTTTTAAAGTATAATATGTAAATCATTTCCACCATGTGATTTATCTTCAGAAAATGAATCATCTTAATTATTACCAATCTTTGGTGTCAGATACAACATATTGCAGAATGTGATGCTTACAAGAGAAATACATGAACATCCCAATTACTTAAACATTATTGATAATTTGAACAGGAAGTATCACCTGTTAGACATCTATTGAGACAGTTTGTACTGATGGATTGGTGTGTGGGTAAGGGTGAGGTCTGATCAGGGCTTCCTTATGTGTGAACCAATTCTGAATATTAAAACTCAGTGCAGGTTTTTATGATAAGTACAAAGTCTAGCTGTGATGTAGTGTCATTTCTATCAATTTGGATGATTGAGACCCACCTTACTTTACAGACAGGTGTTCTCTTAAGTCAATGAATGATACAACCTACAGACTTCACAATAAATAGACTTTAATGAAACAACAAAAACAACTATGAATGCTCAGGATTTAAGCATGTTTTCTCTTCTGGCCTAAAGGGGCTAATATGAAATATTGTACAAATATACATGAAATACATTACATTTTTGACACATAGTATAAGTATTCCACAAATTACAGCAGTTGTATCAGTTTTAATCCATAATAATTTGGAAGATAATACACTGACAATATTCCTGTTGCTCTACATAACTGAGTTACCAAATTCCCAGGACTAGAATGCAGTAAAAATGCTTAGTACAATAATTAACAGATTAATTAATTTAAGCATTTAAAGTAAATATTGCATGCTTATTACTTTAAATATTAAGTAAAATAATCTCATTCTCACTTCTCAGGTATTATATCTCATTGAGCCTATCAAAAAAAGTTATGAAAGTCAAAGTGAAGAGAACCAATATTAAGAATATTAGGACTCTATCTAAAATGAAAGACACATAGTTCAGAGGCTGATGTAATATACACTCAAAAGATGATTGAATGAGTTAATAAGTAAAGGAATGAATACAGATAGGGATATCAGTAAATTTGTAGGTGGGCAGGATTTCAGTTATTATGCTTATGCTGTTTTTAATTTAAAATATTAACTTCTAATTTGCAGCATAAAATAGTACTTGTTTATTGCTACCTCCATGCATGCCATATTTTTTTTTGCATTGATCTTTAGCACTAAACAAATGATTTTAAGTTCTATCTAGCCATAAGCTAAACCAGAATAAGATGCATTTCAAGTGTCCACATACCTTTAAAGTGATGGTTGAAGACTCTCTCAAGGCATTTAAAAAAATAAAGTCTTTTTAAATTATTTTGTTCATCTTTTTTTTTTTTAATGCAAGGGTTAAGAAATTTGAGGTTATTGAATCAAGCGAAGCCTCAATCCCACAGTAACCTATTCAGGGGTGATATTGATCAGTAGAGTCAAAGACATCAGAATCTAACTAAGCTAAACAGTGACTTTCTTATCCTCAGTGGGTTCCTCCTGAGTCTCTAAAGGTGAGAAAACAAATATGATTTTCCTTTAGCATTATTTTGTTTATTCCTATTAAACATGCCTCAGGAATTCTCTAACATAAATGAAGTCTACAGTGCATTAGATTTTTTTTTTAATAAATTGTTGGAGGTTTTGCCAGTTCATAAAAACTATTGGTTAAAAATCTGAATAATTAGCTATAATTTTTCATAGGAAAATTCATAATTTGTGTGCATTTCTTTATACTGAGAATTTAACAAATACTTTTAAAATGTAATTTTGTGTGTGTGTATATATATATATATATATATATATATATATATATATATGGAATTTAGAAAGATGGTAATGATAACCCTGTATACGAGACAGCAAAAGAGACACAGATGTATAGAACAGTCTTTTGGACTCTGTGGGAGAGGCAGAGGGTGGGATGATTTGGGAGAATGGCATTGAAACATGTATAATATCATATAAGAAACACATCGCCAGTCCAGGTTCGATGCATGATACTGGATGCTTGGGGCTGGTGCACTGAGATGACCCAGAGGGATGGTACGGGGAGGGAGGAGGGAGGGGGGTTCAGGATGGGGAACACGTGTATACCTGTGGCAGATTCATGCTGATGTATGGCAAAACCAATACAATATTGTAAAGTAATTAACCTCCAATTAAAATAAATAAATTTATATTTTTTAAAAAATTTAAAAAATAAATAAATTATCTCAAAGAAAAAGTAATTTTGTAAGTAAAGTTTCAATTATAGGAGTATTCATGATCATATGATTTCTGTCTGAATGAGAAATTGTTTGATGTCAACAATTAAATATACGTTTCTGTGATTTTCACTTCATGATCATTTGTAAATCTATTAATAATATTTTTAAATCTCTTTGAATTTAATCTGCCTTGGAACTGCATGCCTATCATCTACTTGTCTTGCTTTCTTTGGATCTTGGTGCATTTTCTTTTTCCTTTCATCCTCGCTCATGTCCTCAGTTTCCTTGTGTTCTGTTTTATATTTTCAAATTTTTCATGCTTATATCTTCCTGTGCAGGATATGAAATTCTTTGGTGGCAAAGAGACAGATGCATCAGAAAAGAGATATGTTTGGGCATCATCAGACCCATATATAACTAAAATCCTTGTCAGAGGTGTCTGTATCCCAGAGTCAACATGCATATGAAAATGAGAAAACAGAAGAGTCAAAATAACTTGGCTCCATATAATTAAAGTAAAACAAAACACAGCAGACCAGCTTTCCAGAACTGGGAGTTTGTTGGGGTTTAGGTGCTAACCTCATGGAGTTTCCTGACCTCTCAGCTAGTTTTAAGGCTTGAGCAAACAAGGAAGTCCAAATTAAAGCAGCCCCCAGTCTCCCTTTGGATGCATGGTTAATGTTTCCCTCTCCCACTTCAATTATGCCATCTTCATTATGTTCCCGTCCTCACTCTCTCACAGTTGTTAAAATGAAAAGCCTCTCTCTGTGCACCACAGCTCCGCTGTGCAGGCCTATACCTGTGCTGGCAGCATGCTCTTCTTCTCACCTCAGATTGCCTTTTGCTTGGGGAGGAGATCCCTGCCGTGCATCTCAAACTGAAAACTGAAAGAAAATTAAGTTGCTGTTTGGAGTTTGAGTGAATTATGGAAAACAGGTCCTTTTTTTTTTTGTCTACAAGGCATGTTAGTGGAAGCTATTGCCCACCTTCTCTCTCATTGCCTACAGTGGTAGCTGTCAGTATGGAAATCTCATCCAAACTTTGTTTTAATTGTTTGTACCTAAGGCAAGGACACATACGCATTCACACACACACAAAGTTGGCATTTCCTTCAGCCTGTGGCTATGTGTGGAACACAGTGGGCCACATGGGGGTTGACTTGGTATTTTGGCAATCTCAATAGCTGACAAGAGGCACTGAACGGCAAAACTTGATAACTCAATAATGTCTACATTCTAATTCAGGTAAACAAAAAGCCAGATCAATTATCTGGTAGCAAATTTTGAGCAAAAACAGACTATGAATAAAATATGAATGCCCTGCCTTCAACTAATGTGAGTTCATTGTAGAAAAGCACATTACTGATGGTTTCACAGTTTGATATTTTATTTGGATATTTTATATTTACTTGGATGTTGTTTTTTCAGCTTCAGTTTCTGTAAGAACTATATTCTTACAGTTGTACATAAGAATATCTAAATGCACACAAATGCAGATTCAGTTTGAGCTTCAGGACTTATACACAAAGGATCTAAGTCAGTTGGGAAGCTGAGATGGCCTCATTTGAATTGGCAACAATAAACAAAGCAAGCAGGAACCTGGGTAGGTGATTGCTGGGCTTTGAAAAGATTATCTTTGTGGTGACAACTATAGGGGAGACTGGGAGAATCATAGGAAAATCTGAAGGCTGAGGTTTATTTAAAGAAATAGGCAGTATTTCTATGCTGCAAAGTAGGTTCAGTTAAGTTCAGTCACTCAGTCATGTTCAATTCTGTGCGACCCCATGGACTGTAGCACTCCAGGCCTCCCTGTCCATCACCAACACCAGAGTTTACTCAAACTCATGGCCATTGAGTTGGTGATGCCATCCAACCATCTCATCCTCTGTCATCCCCTTCTCCTGCTGTCTTCAATCTTTCCCAGCATCAGGGCCTTTTCAAATGAGTCAGCTCTTCACATGAGGTAGCCAAAGTATTGGAGTTTCAGCTTCAACATCAGTCCTTCCAATGAATATTCAGGACTGTTTCCCTTTAGGATGAACTGGTTGGATCTCCTTGCAAAATAGAGTAGAAGACAGCTATATATGTCTTATGTTTTAAAATTTTCTACTAAAGAAAATACCACCAAAAACTTTGCAGAATTTTTCATGCCTGGGGTCAAGGCGACGGTAGTCTCTGTCAAGGTGAAAATATTATTGGGAGTGACACACGAAGGCTTCTTCATCATGAATTTTCTCTGGTTGGAAGCTCTGCCTCAGAGACATGAGTTCAGGACAGTCAAATTTCAATATTTCAAATGAGGAATTCTGAGTCTTAAAAGTTAGACAACTAATGCTGAGTTTCTTCTGACGTAGTTGTAGAATATTACAATTATTGTTCACTAAATCACCAAGGTCCATCAGGAAATGAAAATCCAAGATCTTGGGGACCGAGCAAAGAAAACAAACAAATTCAAAAAAGAAACTGATTGTATCTATTAAACCACACACCAAATTGTTTAGTGTCATAGGAACATGTATCAAAATTGTTAAAATCATAGGTTCAACATGGGATAGGATATAGTAACTAATTATGCATTTATATATTTTTACTTTAGGTCAGCTTGATTTAAGATGTGTTTTAAATATAATTTAAAGACCAATTTATGCTTATACTGTGCTATATAAAGACATTTTAAATCAATTCACAAATTAATGTCATAATTAACTGAACTTTTAATTAATCATATAACAAGATGCATGATTGCTAAAACTCATGATATACTGTGTCATTTTGGTTTTAGGACTAAGTAGTTTGCCGACTAAGGTCCGTCTAGTCAAGGCTATGGTTTCTCCAGTAGTCATGTATAGATGTGAGAGTTGGACTGTGAAGAAGGCTGAGCACCGAAGAATTGATGCTTTTGAACTGTGGTGTTGGAGAAGACTCTTGAGAGTCCCTTGGACTGCAAGGAGATCCAACCAGTCCATTCTGAAGGAGATCAACCCTGGGATTTCTTTGGAAGGAATGATGCTGAAGCTGAAACTCCAGTACTTTGGCCACCTCATGCGAAGAGTTGACTCATTGGAAAAGACTCTGATGCTGGGAGGGATTGGGGGCAGGAGAAAAAGGGGACGACCAAGGATGAGATGGCTGGATGGCATCACGGACTTGATGGACATGAGTCTGAGTGAACTCTGAGGATTGGTGATGGACAGGGAGGCCTGGTGTGCTGCGATTCATGGGGTTGCAAAGAGTCGGACACGACTGAGCGACTGAACTGAACTGAACTGAGTAAAGTGTAGAATAACATTTAACTCTGTATTGTAGCATCGTTTTTAAAAAGCTTCCATGTACTGATGTTTAGAATTCTTACATATTTTTCCTTTAAAACTGCTTATTATACATATTAACAAAGTACATTTTTGAGATTGCTTTTAAATAGCATATCTTAACAGTGAATGGGAGAGATTTTTTCATTTGTAATAAGTGACAAGCTAAATTGGATATCAGTTCAGTTCAGTTCATTTCAGTCACTCAGTCGTGTCCGACTCTTTGTGACCCCATGTACGGCAGCACACCAGGCTCCCTGTCCTTCACCATCTCCCGGAGTTCACCCAGACTCATGTCCATCGAGTCCGTGATGCCATCCAGCCATCCCATCCTCGGTTGTCCCCTTCTCCTACTGCCCCCAATCCCTACCAGCATCAGAGTCTTTTCCAATGAGTCAATTCTTCACATGAGGTGGCCAAAGTACTGGAGCTTCAGCTTCAGCATCAGTCCTTCCAATGAATATTCATGACTGATTTCCTTTACAATTGACTGTTTTGATCTCCTTGCTGTCGAAGCAACTCTCAAGAGTCTTCTTCAACACTGCAGTTCAAAAGCATCAATTCTTCAGCGTTTGGTTTTCTTTATGGTCCAACTCTCACATCCATACATGATTACTGGAAAAACCATAGCTTTGACTAGACAGACCTCTGTTGGGTAAAGTAATTTCTCTGCTTTTTAATGTGCTGTCTAGGTTGGTCATAGGTTTTCTTCCAAGAAGCAAGTGTCTTTTGATTTCCTGACTTTGGTCACCATCTGCAGTGATTTTGGAGCCCAAGAAAATAAAATCTGTCATTGTTTCCATTGTTTCCCCATCTATTTTCCATGAGGTGATGGGACCGGATGCCATGAACTTTGTTTCTTGAATGTTGAGTTTTAAGCTTTTTCACTCTCCTCTTTCATTTTTATGAAGAGGACTCTTTAGTTACTCTTCATTTTCTGCCACTAGGGTGGTGTCATCTGCATATCTGAAGTTGTTGATATTTCTCGTGTCAGTCTTGATTCCAGCTTGTGCTTCATTTAGTGCAGCATTTCACATGATGGATTCTGTGTATAAATTAAATAAGCAAGATGACAGTATACAGCCTTGACATACTCCTTTCCCAATTTGGAACCAGTCCATTGTTCCATGTCCAGTTTTAACTGTTGCTTCTTGACCTGCATACAGATTTCTCAGGAGGCAGGTAAGATGGTCTGGTGTTTCCATTTCTTGAAGAATTTTCCAGTTTGTTGTGATCCACCCAAAGGCTTTAGTATAGCCAATGAAGCAGAAGTAGATGTTTTTTCTGGAATTCTCTTGCTTTTTCTATGATCCAATGGATGTTGGAAATTTGATCTCTGGTTCCTCTGCTTTTTCTAAATCCAAGTTGAACATCTGGAAGTTCTCAGTTAACATACTATTGAAGCCTCACTTGGGGAATTTTGAGCATTACTTTGCTAGCATCTGAAATGAGTGCAATTGTGCAGTAGTTTGAACAGTCTTCAGCATTTCCTTTCTTTGGGATTGGAATGAAAACTGACCTTTTCCAGTCCTGTGGCAACTGCTGAGTTTTCCAAATTTGCTGGGATATTGAGTGCAGCATTTTCACAGCATCAACTTTTTGGATTTGAAAAGCTCAACTGGAACTCAATCACCTACACTAGTTTTGTTCATTGAAATAGCTCAACTGGAATCCCATCACCTCCACTAGCTTTGTTTGACCTGATGCTTCCTAAGGCCCACTTGGAGTTCACATTCCAAGATGTCTGGCTCTAGGTGAGTGATCACACCATCATGGTTATCTGTGTCATTAAGATCTTTTTTTGTACAGTTCTTCTGTGTATTCTTGCCATCTCTTCTTAATATCTTTTTTCTTTTGTTAGGTCCATACTGTTTCTGTCCTTTATTGTGCCCTTCTTTTCATGAAATGTTCCCTTGGTATCTCTAATTTTCTTGAAGAGATCTCTAGTCTTTCCCATTCTATAAATTTTTTTCCTCTATTTCTTTGCATTGATCACTGAGGAAGGCTTTCTTATCTCTCCTTCCTATTCTTTGGAACTCTGCATTCAGATGGATATATCTTTCCTTTTCTCCTTTGCCTTTTGCTTCTCTTCTTTTCTCAGCTATTTGTAAAACCTCCTCAGATAACCATTTTGCCTTTTTGCATTTCTTCTTCTTGGGGGTGGTTTTGATCACCACCCTCTGTTCAATGTTACAAACTTCCATCCATAGTTTTTTAGGCACTCTTGTCTATCAGATCTAGTCCCTTGAATCTATCACGTCCACTGTGTAATTGTAAGGGATTTGATTTAGGTCATACCTGAATGGTCTAGTGGTTTTCCCTAGATTAGATATATGAAAACTTAATTTTTAAATATTTAAACATTGGATAAAATGTGCATTTTAATAATTTTACATATCATAAGTATATTCAGTTAAGTGGGATAGTGGACAAATGTGTATACCCACTAGCCACCACCCCAAATAAGAAAGAACATTTCCAACTCCACAGGATATTTCCTCTTGCCCATTTTAGTCAACTCTCAGTTTGCTAAGCAACAATGATTCTGATTTTAGCACCATAACTTAGTGGTGTTTGTTCTTGAACTTCTTATAAATGGAGTCATATAGAATGTAATATTATCTTTGACTCTTTTCACTTAGTGTAACATCCTTGAAATGCATTCATGTTGCTGTTTGTATAACACACGCATTATTTTTTTTATTGCCAAATCGTATTGAACTGCATGAAATCACCCCAATTTGTGTATCTGTTCACCTCTTGATTGAAATTGTGGTTGTTTTCAGTTTGGACCTGTTATGAATAAAGTTTCTATAAACTACTCTTGTACAAATTTATTTGAGAACTTTGGATTTCATTTCTCTTAGTAAATACCTAGAGATGAAACTACTGGTTCATAGAGCAGATATATATATATGAGAAACTACGTATACTTTTTCTAAGTGGTTGTACCATTTCACACTCCTGTCAATAACAAATGAAAGCTTTATTTGTTCCACATTCTTTCCCACCTTTGGTGTTATCAGTGTTTTATGTTTTAGTCATCCTACACAGTATGAAATGGAATCAATTCTAGTTTTATTAGTATCATTTTTCTGAAATGCTAAAGACAGCTTTGTATGTGCTAGATAAATTTTTATCAGATTAATATAAGCAGCAGAAATGGAAGCATAATATTTTAGGTGTATTTTAAGAATTATTAGAGTATTTACTGCTCTAATTATTTTTTATTTTAACTTGGTGCTTTATATTTTTACTCAGAATCTCATAATTCTGAATTTTGAGAATAAAGTATCAAGAATGAAAACAATTGTAACTGTATATCTAGGCAAATCCATTATGTGACTAGTGATATGATGAAGCAATATGAAGTCAGCCATGACTTTTTGTCTGTTAAAACAGTCTATCAATAACATGTCAATGTTGATATTAGTCAAAAGATCTAAGAGCAGTGTCTATAAAAACAGTAATTATCAGTATACCTTCTGGTCTCTAAATCTTATTCTTCTAAGTAATACTCTATTTTATTCTTTATTATACCATTTTTAATAGTATAAGGGATAAAGAGAAGCATAAAACAAGAAGATCCAGGAAACAACAATAACTCTGATAGTTAATATTAATATTACCTTCAAGTAGTCAATTTTGTGATAGACCAGGAAGTATGTCCTAGTGTAGATTAATCCATCAACAGTTTCTTTAATGTTAGGCTTTCTGGTACCTTTGTAAACTAAGGCTAAGACAAATCTATTGCAACTATTTAAAAAATAAAATATTCAATCAGAAGATGGCACGAATATGAACACAGTAACATACAGTAAGTCCTCTATATACAAACCTTCAAGTTACAAACTTCCAAAGATGAGAACCTGTGTTCTCATGTCCAATCATGTTCACATGTCTGACATACATTATCATGTGTGTACATCCTCTACGAGTGGTTGTGCTTTTGTTTACTTTAATTTGCAGGACTGTAGAGTATATTACCTTTACTTCTTACCTGTTCACCCAGTACCAGCCCCTGTGTGCCAGCTGTTGTGCTCTACTACTCTACTTTTCAAGGTACTGTACTGTGAGATTAAAAATGTTACTTTATTTTTTGTTTGTGTTTTTTGTGTATTATTTATGTGAAAAGTATTAAAACCCATTACAGTACAGTACTATATAGTCAATTGTGCTAGTTGGGTACCTAGGCCAACTTTGTTGGAACAAATTGGTCTTATGAACTCACTTTCAGAATGGAATTCACTCATATGTAGGGGACTTACTGTAACATAAAAAAATTAACTCTTTTTATTTTATTCCTGTTGAATGTTTGGAAAGATCATTCAGTTGTTTATTTGGGTATCGCCCAAGCCTCCAGGACTTTACCTATTCAATTATTTCTGTGTTGACATCTGACTCTGGAGATTTCAAAGCTTATAAGTTATTTCCCCACTGGTACCAAAGGAATTAAGTCCTATTTAGGAAGACTTTGACTTTGCATGGAGGAGTTAAGAGATTTCAGTGAAAATTATAAAACTGTGTAAAAATAATAAAGCAGTAACCACAGGACATAAAAATCTATCTGAATTCTTTAAAGGGTTATGAGTAATTTCCCTTGCATAAACAAGTTATTCTGCAATGGTTCTAAAGTAATTTAGAGGGAAAGCCAGGAGAGCATATGAAAACCCACATGGCAGGCAGGATCACTTTTTTAAAAAGTTTGTCAATCTAATGAGCACTTAATTAAAGTCAACAGAGTCTCTAAGTCTCCAAGTAATTTTCAAAAAGAGCGTTTGGGAAAGGGAACATTTTTCTCCATGCTTGTCCCCCTTTTCTCTTGTTCTCCATTTGTCTGATAACTGTGGAAAGCCTTTTTAATATTATCTTTGGGGTTTTATTCTTATTAACTCTTTCTTATCATATTACTCAGTTCATAACTGATTAAACATAAACCTTTTTAAAAAAAATAACAGTTGTGTGATCTTAGAAAAAATTGTTTACCAGTTGTTTTGTTAAAAAAAAATATTTTTGCCAAAACTAAGCTTTACCAGACTCTAAGTTTAGAGCCTTTTGATAGCCTAATTAGATTGATTATATACATATGTTTGGTCATTAAGATACAGTTTTGATCTGCTCAAATCTTGTCAGAAATACGTAGTTATGTATGGATATGAGAGTTGGACCACAAAGAAAGCTGAATGCTGAAGAATTGTTAATGCTTTTGAACTGTGGTGTTGGAGACTTTGAGAGTCCCTTAGACAGCAAGGAGATCAAACCTTGTAATTCAATTGTAAAGGAAATCTGTCATGAATATTCATTGAAAGGACTGATACTGAAGCTGAAGCTTCAATACTTTGGCCACCAGATGCAAAGAACTGGCTAATTGGAAAAGACCCTGATGCTGGGAAAGACTAAAGGCAGGAGGGGAAGGGGAAGACAGAGGATGAGGTGGTTGGATGGCATCACCAACTTCATGGACATGAGTTTAAGCAAGCTCTGGGAGCTGGTGATGGACAGAGAAGCTTGGTCTACTGCAGTCCATGGGGTCACAAAGAGTCAGACACAACTGAGTGACTGCACTGTACTGACGGTCAGAAATAATCAAGAGGAGGAAAAGGTAGAGGGACCCTAAAGGCAGCCATAAGTTAGAGGATGGAGTAGAAATACTAATTATTTAACTACTTGTTAATAAAAAAATTAATTACTATAAAATATATAGCCACTCTAGAAAGCTTGGGAAATATAAAATGCTTCATCTCAATAACAGGGTTTCCTAGGTGGTGCTAGTGGTAAAGAACCCGCCTCCCAATGCAGGAGATGCAAAATATGAAAGTTCGATCCCTGGGTCTGGAAGATCCCCTGGAGGAGGGTGTGGCAACCCACTCCAGAATTCTTGCCTGGAGAATCCCATGGACAGAGTAGACTGGTGGGCTACAGTCCATAGGGTTGCAAAGAGTTGGACACAACTAAAGTGACTTATCATGTATGCACATCTCAAGAATACAAAACAAATACCTATTTTTCTTCAGAATATTTGTTCAGTTTCTTTTCTCTGTATAGTCTAGGATTACAGTTGTGAGCCCAGAAAATATTTCTTCTACTCCCCCCTGCCTTTCAACTCTTTCTCTTCCCCAGTCTATTGACATTGGATGGTTTAAAGGGGGAGCTGCGAAGTCTCCTGGGAAAATAACGAAAACATTTTCAATTTTTGAGACTCAGATGTATACTTGTGTTTCTGATGAAATCGTGGAAACCAAGGTAAATATACAAAAGAACGGTGACATCGCTAGGAGAAAGCTCCATTCTTAAATTGGGGGCCTGAGGAATGGATAAGAATGTTTCCAGGTAAATGTGGTTGTGAAACACCACAAAAGGAGCCATGATAGAGATTCTTGTGTGCTCAAAGGAGAGACAGACTTCCTGAGTATATGAACAAAATAGGTGTATTTTGCAGTATATATCAATATGTTTTTTTTTAACATTTATCCCTATTTTATATATATTTTATCTTATGAGTGGAAAGACCAGGATTTGCACTTAAAAAGTCTTATTTTCCAAGCCCGTGTTTTGAATCATTATAGGTTTTTACCTCTCATAAAAGCAATTAGCAAGCTATTAAATATTGTTGGTTGCAAGTGTCTTCACTCATTAATATTTCAACTTTATCTACATGTAAGTAGAAGGAAGTTATAAAAAATTTAATTTTAGAATACTTAAAAATATTTTGTCTGTTCATTTTATTTTAGTTCTGTTAGGAACTAGGGCCACAAGGCCATCGACAATTACATTCAGGGCATACAATAAAATCTAAATGCTTACAAAGGCAGGTTCTCCAGGGCCTTTAAAAAAACATATAGGAACAAACCATTTCTTATTACTACCGTATGCTCATGAAAATCCACACAAGAAATGTTCTTAAACAGGTTCTAAAGCAATCTCATGTTTCCTTTTACCCAAACTTCTAAAAAGTTAAGATTCAGTCTGGCTATGTCTACTTATAATTAATTCTGCATTAGTTCATACCCAAATTTGGTGATGTCTTACTGTACAAAAATTAGTATTCAGAAATTCTTCCTGGTTGACCTTGAGAGGAGAGCTAGTACAAATGAATGTTTCGTATTTGTGACAAAGACTTAGTGAGTCAGTCTTCTCCCAGAGCCTAAGTATATGGTATCACAAACTCTGTATCTTGGAGTATAGACATATGAGCAGAATTGAGGGCACAGTTCTGAAGGTTAATTGCCCCTCTCCTTTAGTGCATGGCATTTAAGGGAGATTGAGAATGGTCAGATTGAGCCAGTGTGGTCTGCTGGCCTGCACCCATCTTCTTTTCATTGCCAGTGGAAACAAAAAAGGGCTGGAGGATGATACTCCATACAGAGTCCCTTCCCCAGGGTAAACTTAAAGGGCTTAGAAAAAGACCCAGTAAAGTAATGCCCTCTAGATACCACTACAGCAAGGAATAGTAGAAAACTACCACTGCTGAGAGAAACACAAGGCCAAACCCAGAAAGTAACAAGGCTACAATGTGCCTTTCCTGTATTCAACAGAACACAGATATTTAGATGGAAAACAAACAAAAAAGACCATCAAGAATCTCCCAGGAGCTCCTGGGTCCAAACCTCTAAGAAATAATGTTGTGACAAATAAAACTGTTATCTTCAAACTTTTGTACTTAGGAGGTAGGGTATAAAATACATTTTAAATTGTTATACTCCTCTTTGCATATTCATAAGCTGACATGCCAAAGCCTTTGACTGTGTGGATCACAATAAACTGTGGAAAATTCTGAAAGAGATGGGAATACCAGACCACCTGACCTGCCTCTTGAGAAACCTATATGCAGGTCAGGAAGCAACAGTTAGAACTGGACATGGAACTACAGACTGGTTCCAAATAGGAAAAGGAGTACGTCAAGGCTGTATATTGTCACCCTGCTTATTTAACTTATATGCAGAGTACATCATGAGAAACGCTGGGCTGGAAGAAGCACAAGCTGGAATCAAGATTGCTGGGAGAAATATCAATAACCTCAGATATGCAGATGACACCACCCTATGGCAGAAAGTGAAGAGGAACTAAAAAGCCTCTTGATGAGAGTGAAAGAGAAAAGTGGAAAAGTTGGCTTAAAACTCAGCATTCAGAAAACGAAGATCATGGCATCTGATCCCATCACTTCATGGGAAATAGATAGGGAAACAGTAGAAACAGTGTCAGACTTTATTCTGGGGGGCTTCAAAACCACTGCTATGGTGATTGCAGCCATGAAATTAAAAGACACTCCTTGGAAGGAAAGTTATGACCAACCTAGATAGCATATTCAAGAGCAGAGACATTACTTTGCCAACAAAGGTCCATCTAGTCAAGGCTATGGTTTTTCCAGTGGTCATGTATGGATGTGAGAGCTGGACTGTGAAGAAAGCTGAGCACCAAAGAATTGATGCTTTTGAACTGTGGTATTGGAGAAGACTCTTGAGAGTCCCTTGGACTGCAAGGAGATCCAACCAGTCCATTCTGAAGGAGATCAGTCCTGGGTGTTCTTTGGAAGGAATGATGCTAAAGCTGAAACTCCAGTACTTTGGCCACCTCATGCGAAGAGTTGACTCATTGGAAAAGACCCTGATGCTGGGAGGGATTTGGGGAAGGAGGAGAAAGGGATGACACAGGATGAGATGGCTGGATGGCATCACCGACTCGATAGACATGAGTTTGGGTGAACTCCGGGAGTTGATGATGGACAGGGAGGCCTGGTGTGCTTCAATTCATGGGGTCACAAAGAGTCAGACACGACTAAGCGACTGAACTGAACTGAACTGAAGCTGACATGTAAAAGCCTTACTTATAGCTTTAAATGAGATTAGTTTTTAATAATAGGAAGATAAAACATTATAGAGTTGAGAAAATAAAATATGATGAGATTTGACTATGGAATAAAAATTCTATATCTTGATAAAATAGGTTTTAACTACCTTACTAAATATAGTACATTACATCTGAAAGAAATCACATAAAACTTTTATATCTTTGGCTTTATTCAGTGCTATTTAGAATTTTTTAATTGTTTTAGAAAACACTCCACTGATATTTAAAATAATCAGTGTCAATAACTTATATTACTTTGAATTAGGGGCATTCCAATACAGGCCAAATGAGTTGTTTTTAATCCTAGCCATTTTCATTTTTAAAAGAAATAAGACTGTGAAAGATGGCAAGCTTTGATTAATCTGTAAAAGAATCTGCCTCAAACCTATTGTTGTGATTTTCCCTTTGACTAGCACAAGAAGATTTTTACACCTCAGGTCAATATATCAACTCTAGATTTCAGATGGCAGAGAATTATGTATTTCTTCTGTAAAGTGGCTAAAAGGACTATTTTGAAGGTGGGGTCATTCTCAGCCAAATCTATTTTCTGGAAGAAATCTTACTTGGCATTTGAATATTTAGAAATCAGTCCCCTAAAATATACAGGACCTGTGTACCACTCAAATGTCTTCTCATAACTTAAAGAGTACTCTTACTTCCTTGTGAATTGCAGGTTAGGGAAGAACTCCCTTCCTAGAAGTCATCAACCATCTTATAACAGGAATAACCTAAGGCATCTATTGGTGGGAGTGATGACAGGACAGGTGGCAAAGGGAGAAGGGGTAAAAGGGATGTGAGTTTCTTCCCTGGGACACTTCAGGACCCTGGGGAGGTCAGAGGGTTTACCTGGAGTGAAAAATAAACAAGTATTCTATGTGGGTTACAAATAAGAGTTGAAAATTCTCCTAGCTCAGTTTTCAATAAGAGATGAATTCATTCACAGACCTTTGGAGCTGAAGTGGATGTTAGAATCATGTGGTTTATGTCTTTGTTCTTGAAGCCTACATCCCTGCACCACCCATTTTCTGATTACCTCTGTCCAGAGTAAAGAACTACTCATGGTTAGTGATAACTGTGCACAGCTGGACAGGAGATTGCCAATTCCTTCCAGAGCAAGAGTCACCACCACATTCTGGGCCTTGCAGTCAGTCCCCGAATAGAGTGCACATGTACAAATACACACACACACACACATATGCCATTGAACATCAACACTGGATGTCAACAAATGTCCCTTAGAAATCTAGACAATCCAACCAGACTCAACTGACTCCTTGCAAGCTCAATCGACTAGAAAATTCTGAGTGTCTCTCCTTTGCTCACATCTGCCAGGAACCAGGCACTGCTCAACATTGATGAGAGTGTGCTATCAGGGTTTGCCTCTCCTTAGTTTGCCTCTCAGATTTCTAACACTTCGAATATAACTTAAGGCCAGAAGTAAAACAATATTCTTAGTTTTTAAAAAATCATTAAATACATTGTCTTTTTTGTTATTCAATTAAATGTGGATTTAAACATTTATATTTTGTGTGAATATTTTGATATCTAAATGAACTGTTCATCTGTTCTTTGAAACAAATTTCTCTAAGGTTATAGTTGCTGCAGTAGCTGCTTCTTGACAACCCAAATAAATGGAAAATGGAACATTTGTTCAATTCTTTTGATTTTCCTAATCACTGAACCTCAACACAAATTGTTTACTAGAATTTGAACCCCTGGTGGACCAGGACTCTGTTTTATTTTTATTTTTCTATAGTTCTGGCACTTATAATATCTAGAAAAAAAGAGGGTAGTTAATATATATTAGTGATGTGCACAGTTTGAAAACTGCTCAATTCATTGTGCAAACAGTGAGTTAAAAATAAATATATACCCATTATTTTACAATCTGCTTATATAATTTGGATCTACTTTCTGCATATACTATGGATAGAAGGCCAATCAACTTTATCTCCTGAAAAACAAAGGAAGAAAGATACCATTAGGAATTAAAGATGGATGTTTCCTTGTTAGCAAATATATTTTATACATAAAACTTATTATTTTTTTCCCCGTAGAAGAAACATCATCAGAATCATAAACTCAGAGGTTACCAGACTGCATTTTATTACTGCGGAGATGTCTATTTACACAACTACCAATTGCTTTATTTTTGATAAAGCATCTGTAATTACTTTTAATTTGAATATAAATTTCCTTTGTTAAAAGAAAACACTTAACCTTGGTTATGTTAGAAAGGAAAATAGCATAAAAACTGGCTATATACATATTTAAAATCATAAGCATAAAAATACTAATTAAGATAAAACATTATACCATAGCCTCTATAATAAACACAAATTAATAATCCAATCAGGAAAGTGAGCACCTTCAGAAAATTATGACATGAATCATAATCTTACAAAAAATTAAGTTAAGGAAAATGATGTGAACTTTGGTTAATAGCCTAGTTAATTTCTGACACCTTTGAGGGGATTTTTTAGACTCTATAAAACAAAACCTTCACCTGTTAACAAAGTAGGCTTTTTCAAAAAGAAGTTCTGTACTTTGCAATTCCTCAAACAATCAATATGTGGAAGAATTTATTTAAAAGGTGTCAAGCAGCAGGAGAAAGTAGAGAATACAAACAGAATTGTACTGACTATACTTTAAGTAAGATTCTGAGATAAAGACAGCCATAAGGCATTTATGATAGCCTCTTGAAGATTTAAAAATGGAAAATTTAGTTACCATTGTAGTGACTTTCATTGTATCACATGCTGTGAGGTACAGCCTGGATTCCCCTTCAGGACTGAGGCATTTATTCCTCCAACTGCAAAGTGTATGTGGCTGGCAGCTCTCAGCTGAGTCTCCTTTCTGGCATGACTTTTGTTGTGACTGCATTAGATTCACCTTCCCTGTGTCTATTCCTAGGTGAACCAGAGTGTATCCCCAGTGAACATCCTGCACATAAATTCAGATTCAAAATCTGTCTCTTAGAGAGCCCGACCTGATACAGACACTCAGACTAAAACACAAACAAACAAAAATCTTAGGTTGCGTGTTTATTAGGGCAGTAGAGTTGATTGAAATTAAGAAATCTGTCTTAATCTTTTATATCTGAAACACCTTTGGAGGTACCCAGCCATCTGGAGAGGGATTTGGTTCACTGATTTGAACAGGTGTCTTTATGAAGGCAAGTCGTTAAGGATGGACCCAAACACATGCACACGGCCAGTGTTACGCTTCTCATTGTTCATCTTACCAATGCTGCCACCTCCTTATTTCTTCTTATTCCCTCCATGTGGCATTTATTTATTTTGTTACCACTAAATACACCTAAAATTTACATAAATAAAGACAAAGTATCTATATTGTACGTCAACTGGGTTTTTATAGGATACAAGGAATCAGCCATTTCACAACTGCCTAAAATAACTATTTCCCAAATGTTGTTGTTCTTTAGTCCCTAAGTTGTGGCCGACTCTTTTGAAACCCATGGACTGTACCCCACCAGGCTCTTCTATCCATAGGATTTCTCAGGCAAGAATATTGAAGTAGGTTGCCATTTCTTTCTCTAGAGGATCTTCCAAACCGAGGGATTGAGCCCACATCTCCTGCTTTGGCAGGCAGATTCTTTAATGCTGAGCTACCAGCAAAGCCTTTCCAACCATATTTGGGTCAAAAGAAACTGGGACACTTTAAAAAAATATGAAGATTCTGATTCAGAGTTTCAGTGGGGCTTGAGAGTTTTTACATGTTCCCAGGTAAATATAACAATCAGGTAAACATGAGAAAATAATAATTAGAGAAAAAGCAGTGGGCTTATAGTCCTACAGCCTAATATGTCTCAAGCTTTAATATGTAAAAATCAATGAGTATCTTGTTAAAAATGCAGATTTTTGACTCACTAGTTTTGAGTTTGGGCCTGATAGTCTGCCATTCAACCAAGCTCCCAGATGATAATGATTGTCGCTAGAATGGACTTTAAAAAACAACATGGTAAAAGTATTCATTCCGAGCACTTACAAGTGGGAGCTTCTCACATGAGTATTTTAGGTCTTTGGAAAAACAGGCCTTTTGAAGATTACGTGCTTTACATAAGAGCAAATACATTTGCCCCATTCTCTCTGCTGCTGCTGCTGTTGTTGCTTTCCCACCCCCGGCAATTGATATGTACAGAAGGAGGAGAGAGGAAATCCTTTTCAGTCCACATGAATATCAAACTATCCTTTGGTTTGATGACTATCTCTACTTTCAGCTGTTGGAGATGCTGGGAGACCCTCACTCCTTAACAAAGCTTCCTGAGCAAACTCCCAGTGTTGATTTCAAGGATTCTCAAATTGATCATCTGCTATTCATGCCCTCAGTTAGCTTGATGGATGGATTTTTAAGAGACTGAGAAAGTGTTCTCTAGGAAAAGGTTTATGTGATGTGTTCTTGGATGGAAAACTAGTCAATAGACTGGGTTATGTTTCAGTTTAAAGGTAAAATTACTTTTATAATCATTATATGAATTGGAAGCTAAACCTTGATGATGAGCATTAAACATGGTGTTTGAAAGTGATTTTTCACACTCACTTTCTCTTCTAGTTCTGCTCTTTTGGTTGGGCTTTCCGTTTAGGGTGCCCTCAATGATATAACAGCTGTGTTACAGACAGCTATGACTCTTATGTAGAAGAGTGATTCTTATAGATATCTGTATATAATATAACATTATATTATATATGCATATATATTTCTTTTTTTATTTCCTGATCAAACACTATACTGTCACTATTTCAATGTCTTTATGCTTGGGACTCTCTAGAGAAAAAGTAACCTCAATACCATTAAATTAAATACCAACTAAGGTCTTAGATAACTTAAGTCAAAGTCTCCCTAGAATAGAGAAGTCTTTGTCACAGAAGCTTAAGTCCTCCTGGAACTCCTTTGCACTTGGTTTTGATTCTGATTTGAACTGTTATTTTTTTCAAACCCTCATGAAGCTCGCTGATACTTTGCTCTAATTTCAAACCACAGTGAATATCCTTGCAAAGTTTTTCCTTTATGATTCTTTTTATTTTTGACACCGATTTGGAAAATGAATTCCTACAAAGACATTAGTAAATTATTTCTTGAAAATCTCACCTTATAGGATTTCTTTTTTATTTGTATTAATTTGTAGGAAATATACTTTCAAAGTCTAGATGATGAGCTGGTTTGTCCATTTTCACAGTTTGGAGTTTTCCTTCATGTGTGAGGAACTAGGTGAGCACCCTTTATTGGACGCTACTGTCAACTACTACCAACCAGCTGCCCACATGTCTTGTATGACTGGATTCTGGAAGGATAATTCAGAGTCTAAACTGGAACTGGTTACTGACCTACTTGAGGCAAAGGTATGGATTGACACTAAAGGTGATTTTCAAAGGTTATTTCCATAAACCCTCCACCTCCACCCCCACTCCGCATTCTCAGAATCTCAGGAGTTCAAGGTAAAACAGGCAAGCAAAGCAAACACTTTTTTTTTTTTTTTTTTGCTTTCCATGGTTCCCAAATCCTTCTAAGTCATTTTACTCCCTGTTCATGCCTTCTCCTACACATTGTTTCCTAAACTTTAATATACTTCAGAATATCCCAGAGGGCTTGTTAAAAAACAGACTACTGGAACTAATCCTCAGAGTTTATAATTCAATAGGTCTGGGGTGGGACCAATGAATTTATATTTCGAACAAATTTCCTTGGATGCTGATCCTGACACTCCGGATCCACTGAGGCGTGTGTCTCAGTGTTTTCACTTTAATGTTAGTCTTTCTGGGGTGTGTGTGTGTCTTACTTATTCAGTCATGTCCAGCTCTTTGAACCCCATGGACTCTATCCTGCCAGTTTCCTCTGTTCACGGGATTTCCTAGGCAGGAATACTGGGGTGGGTTCCCATTCCCTTCTCCAAGGCTTTCTGATACCTTGGTAATAATAAATTCAGGCCATCTCCAAGATTCTAATGATGCTCATTGAAGGAAAAGTAGTATGTATCCTAGTATAACACACATCTTCTGAATGGCCTCAGGTCACATCCAGGAGTGTCTATCTACCCTAAGGGCTCATAGAACAGCACCAGCACTTTCTTATGGAGTATAATACTGACAAAAAGGAAAATACTTTCATCCTAATGTAGTTCTTTATCCAGCTGCGTGATTCTGGAGAGCACAACACGGTACTATGTGTGGCAGCAAGGAAGAACAGAGGGGTAGTTGAGCAATGACAACAGAAAATGTGTCTTAGTGTTGTCTTTTCTCGTTGTTTGGGACTCTAATTTATACCAAAATTTAATAATTCAGCACTTGCTTTTCAGTTTCTAAATGGATAGAAAGTAAGAGGCATATCTGTGTTAAAAGAAGTTTTGCCCTCCCCTAGGAAATTTCCAATGGCTACAGCTACATACACATCTATTCCCCCTGAAACTTGGAAAAACCCACTCACAATACATGAAGAATGCAAAAGAAGGCACCAAGAGGCCTCATGGCCAGCTCTTGACAATGGCAGGAAGTAAGTGGACAACTCAAGATGGCTCCTTAAATTTCCTTAGCTAGAGCTATTATCTGAAAGATACATTTCTCTACAAATTACATAGAAAATTAGGTCTCAAAATTTAAAAACTTTGGTTCTAGGTTTTGCTGCTAACATCTTATATGTCCTTGGACACAAATGACCATTAAAAAGAAATAATTATTCCTAACCTATTGACCATAGAAAGCTAGTCTGTACAATAATATATGCAAAATACTTTTAAGCAATCAAAATATATTATTTGAATGTAAAATATTATTTCTATTTTTAATAATGGTAAACAAAATATTCCTATCTGATAATGGTAGTTATAGTATTATAAGCATACAAGAAATACAAGGAGTATTACAAGCATAATTTATAAGCAAAGCATTTTCTTTTAAACTCTAGACATATATTTTTCAATGTGTACACTAGAATTTTTTAAATAACATAATCATAAGTTTGTGAAAAGACTGTAAGTACTATCTTATAACCTCTTGATTATATGAATAAGGAAAACTAAGTCCAAAAAATTAAATGACTTCTCCAGGTGCCACAGCAGTTTATTTACAAGATTAAGACTAGAACCCAGAGATTGCTTTACTTCAAATTCAAGGAGTGAAATAATCCAGATAGTAAATGATTTTCTGCTTATTTTGTATCTTTAAGGTCTAATCTTATAAATATTAAGTGCCAGGCCATGGTTACCCCAGCATGCTATTACTCTTCTAGATTAATTTGCCATGAGCTAGAAATATAAAAGATTAGTGAAAATATGAAGATACCTAGTAAAAAGTGGATTGTGCATTCATTCTAAAATAAGTGAAAATGATTTGTTTATAACTTGATCCTTGAGTTCTTGGGAATATATATTTTTTTAACACGGCAACAAACATTTGTACTATCAATTAAGCTTTAAAAACACTGCTGTTTTCAGAAAGAGAAAATGTATTTGGGGAATCCATTTAGTAAGGTTGAATCTTTTGAAAGATGTTGCTGTCATCACTATGGGCCATTTGGTTCACCTGCTAATTCCCAGGAACGTGAATACAGCAGAAGGTCTCTGCCCCAGGCAGTCCCTTCTAATGCTGGCGCCAGATCAGTAGAATGGATTGGATACATATATATGTTTTGTCACCTCCACAGTACCAGGGAGCTCAAATTGCTGAACATTTCATTCCCTTTCGTGGCTGAGAAACCTGTGTTCCTTATTATAAAAGGTTTAGGGATGGCATACTGTGTAATAGCTCAGATGAGTGAAAACAAATTTAAATATAAGCAATGCACTGCCTTATACTTTGCATGTTGTAAATACTCTTAGAAACAGTATGGGGCCTTATTACGTTTGAACCTCAGGTCTTTCAACTTCCCTGAGAAAAGAGAACAAATGGTAAATGCATGAGAAAATAAGTAACTAACCTCTGTGATTTCCCACTTCAGCTCAAGCTCAGATATTTTTGTCAGTTGCTAATTACAGTCATATTTCTCCAAAGCATTTTCTTTTGTAAGGGAAAAAAAGGGAAGAGAAGCTTTTCAAGGAAAAAAGCTAAACCATGCAGTCTAGGTTCATGCTTTTCTGTTTGGAGAGGAACTTACTGGGATGAAGGCATTGGAGGACTGCCTACCAGAGAAGAGGGAGCTGGGCATTAGCTGGAGTAGCTGAAAGTGGAAATCAGAAACTCAGAATGCTACAAGTCAAGAGGCAATGCTAAATCCAGATTCAAAAGAAGCTATGTCAAGAACAGTTTGAAGAGAGGGAATTCTCAGGGGAAAGCTGAGAAGAAATTATAGTGAAATGTAAATATGTTCATTCAGCCAAGAAAATCTGCATGATATTGTATTCAGTGTTCTCTTTTTTCCAGACACATACTTGTATATGATGACATGTTGATTCCAACGACTCTAACATTGCAGATCAGTTGCTGTACCTCATACATCTATCAGCGTTCTGTTTTAAGGGCAAAAAGGGAAAGTAGCATTTTTACATAAGGAGGAATTAAGACATAGAGAAGTAAATGAACTGATTTAAGGTCACATAATTAAATTACTAATGGGATTTGCATTAGGGTCAATGTCTAACCCCACATCCTGTATCATTTCTAGAATTGTTGCATTGGATGTGACCATTGAGGTCATTTAGGCTAGTTTTCCAGCATCCGGCCCACCTTCCTGTGGAGGTTAAAATCCACTCATCTCACCTTTATCCTGATAATTCTTTTCAGGGTGAATGGTAGTTTCTATCAAGAATATTAAACAGATGGTTTTTGTTGAGCATGAAATGCCGAGCTTCTCTGAAATGCCCTGAAATGTCAGTTACTGCTTTGATTGCTTTCTTATTTTTCTATACAGACACTTGTTGACAGGAAACTCTGTGGCCACCATTCATTGCATTGAAGTAATCAAACAACCACAAACTGTCACTGTCACTTTCATTTCCTGTCATCATTCATCATTATCTGCTCCCAGTTTATCACTGGAGTCGAATGCCCTCTGCATCTGTGCATCAGGACGGGAAGGCTATAGGCATGTGCAGGTGCTGGAAACAGAAATGAAAGGGAGGCAGTGAATGCTTGCCACCTAGCTCCTGGTTTTCAGGTTATGTCATTCACCTGTGGATTTAGAAACATTTTTGATTGTTTCTAAGTTCAAATGGAAATCCTTGCCTTATTGCGACAGGATTTTCTTAATCCTCCCACAGCGGTTAAAGACTATTTCTAGCTTCACTTTGTTGTAGTTTGTGCAGGAGTATTGCAAGGTAGACTTAACTGCTTCCATCAGCAGCTATAGGAGAAAGCTTTGTGATGGTAAGAACTGGAGTTAGTTGTCCTTCACAAGGACCTTTCTCTAGCTGTTTCTGTATAAATGAATGCCTCTATAGCTGCGAAGACTACCAGGAAACAGGTGTTTTTCTATTGATAGCTAGGATGTATCAAAGGAAGGAGAAGGTACAGAAGTGAGTGAAAATCAGGTGGTCTACGGTGGAATTATTTGTACACAATAACTAATCACTCAAAGCTTACATCTATTTATAATAAAGTCTATAATTATCAGCCAGGTGGCTGTGGTTAGGAGAGTGTAGTGTTTTAAGCAGGTTACTTCGCTTACCATTGTAGCTTTAGAGGAGCTGAGGCCACCTGGGCAGTGTTGGTGTGGCATGTGCCTGCCTAGCAGTGGCACATGTGTGGTCTGCCCTAGCACCATTCCGTGCTGTCTTCTAAATCTGCACACATGAAAGCTGCGCTCTACAAATCTTTTCAGTTTGAAAATATAGCACCTAGAAAATTTTACAGGAGATAGTGTGGGTTTGGGGTTCAGAAGTTTTGCTGTGTTTTTTTCCTGCTGAATTGATATAGATTGGGTTTTCTGATGCACTATTTTGAAGTCCAGTCAATCCTACCAGTTGGTTCTGTGTCTATAGAGTCTTCATTTGTTCCTTATTTAATTCAGAATCCATAGGAATAATTTGAATAGTGCTATAGAAGCAATGGTATATAACAGAAGTGACACTATTATTAATTTACCAAAATATTTATTAAGTATCTCTAATAGCATATTGAAAAACTGAGACATTACTTTGCCAACAAAGGTCTGTCTAGTCAAGGCTATGGTTTTTCCAGTGGTCATGTATGGATGTGAGAGCTGGACTGTGAAGAAGGCTGAGCGCTGAAGAATTGATGCTTTTGAACTGTGGTGTTGGAGAAGACTCCTGAGAGTCCCTTGGACTGCAAGGAGATCCAACCAGTCCATTCTGAAGGAGATCAGCCTTGGGATTTCTTTGGAGGGAATGATGCTGAAGCTGAAACTCCAGTACTTTGGCCACCTCATGTGAAGAGATGACTCATTGGAAAAGACTCTGATGCTGGGAGGGATTGGGGGCAGGAGGAAAAGGGGACGACAGAGGATGAGATAGCTGGATGGCATCACTGACGCGATGGATGTGAGTCTGAGTGAACTCCGGGAGTTGGTGATGGACAGGGAGGCCTGGTGTGCTGCGATTCATGGGGTCACAAAGAGTCGGACACGACTGAGCGACTGAACTGAACTGAACTGAACTGAGTAGCTAGTGACTGTGTTACAGTCCAGACAAGGGGATATAAAGACATGTAGGAGATGGTCCCTGTACTGAAGTCACTTCCTTCTTAACTGAGGATAACAATAACAACATTGAAAACCTGTTTATATCAACTGTGCTGTCCCTGGCACAGACATATTTGCTAAGTCTGGTAAAACATGAGAAATTACTGTGCAAAGAGATTGGTTACATGTAAAGCTTCATGATGAAGATGGGACTGAAAAGATGGATAGGAATTAATTAAAGAACAGTCAAGGGCATTGGGTGTAGTGATTGTTTTAGTTTTCTTCTGTCTATAACACATCACCACAAAATTAATCACTTAAAACAACATCTATTTATTTATTTTCTCCTGTAGGAGTTCTGTAGGTCAAGTGGCTAGCAAAGCTTGACTAGAGTTGTCTTCTACAACTACAAATAAGGTATTATCCAGGAGGCTTTGATATTTGTACTTCAAGGTCTCTTTCAAACTCCTTTGAGTGTTGACAGAATTCATTGTCCTACGGTGACAAGATTAAGGTTCCCATTGTCTTGCCAGCTTTGTCCAAGGACCATGCTCATCTCCTGGAGACCAGTCTCAAGTCCCTGCCATGTGGCCCCTCCAGAAACCTTCTCACAACACGGCAGCTTCCCTTTCCAAGGCCATTAGGAGAATGTTTACTGCTTCAAATTGACCTCTTCAGGAAGAGCCTAGTCTCTCTTTAAAGGCTCACACAACTAAACCAGGCCCATCCAAGTTATTCTCCCTTTTAAAATTAATTAAAATTTAGCAAATTAACCTGATTAGTATAAGAAGTGAAATCTGATCATATTCACAAGTGTTACTCACATGCACTGGCACAAGATTGCCTAAGGTAGGTACACAAGTGGGCAGAACTCTCCTAACCATCTTAAAAGTCTACCTACCACAGTAAGAGCATGGAGAAGGAGATGGTAACCCACTCCAGTATTCTTGCCTGGAGAATTCCATGGACAGAGGAGCCTGGGGGTCTTAAGTCCATGGGGTCGCAAAGAGTCAGACATGACTGAAGTGACTTAGCACAGTAATAGCAACAACATGGCATGAGGTGGTTTTACATGACATGCTTGAAACAGCAGATTAGCCTGACTGCAGAAATCAATGGTTAAATAGTTTAGGAGCTAAAAATTGGGGGAAAAAAAAAAACAGAAACAATAAATGCCTAGGATCTCTAAGGCATTTGATGGGTGTTATGTACTTAGTGCAGAATTTTAAATGAGGGCGTGAAAGGACCTGCCATCCAATGAGCTTAACAATCTTGAACTTTGTCAACTCTCACATCACCAAAAATGACTTAGAGCAGGATTGGCAAATCATTCCCTTTGTTTGGAAGCTTTGCTTATGTCATAAATAGAATGCATAAAATAATAATTATAATAGCAGCACAAGTTGTGATTTTAGTAAATATTTAATGGGCCAGCTGGATTGAGCACTCTTTGTCCTTGATAAATGCAAATTCAATTTCTCGGAAGCTTCTGATTTGTTCTCTCAGGTATGTATATGGAAAATTTATATCTTTAAATTGTTTACTCTTTGCATTGTAAAGTTTGCTTTTATGCCTTTATGCTGCTAAATCTCTCAAGTTACAGTTCCCCCATGAGAGCTGACACAACATGGCAAAAGATCTAGATGGATTGGTAGTAAATTTGTGGGTATTTTTCTTTTTAATAAAATCTTTGTAGGGCTTGTAAATGCCTTAGGCATTTTTTTCTTCTTCCTCACCCTTGTCTTAAGACCAGGTTATGAACAAAAAAGAACAAATATTCCTTCTAAGATTAGTTCATGTATGAACCAAGCAGTGTATTTCAAGTAGCTTTTTTCTTGGGGAAAAAATAAAACTCCTCTTTTTTGTTGCTAGGTATCTTATATTAAAGAAAAATCAAGACCCTTAATATATTCTCTTGAGGTTTATAAACTTCAGAATGGTATGAAACTTGAGAAATTCACCACAGAATCTGGATTAAAGTTCATTGATGATGCCCTGGGATTTAATTATTTGTTGTTCTTTCGTGATTGTCTGCGAAGGCAGTGCACCAATTCAAAAATAAAAGTGTTTGCTAATATTGGCTATGACATCTCTTTCAAAAACATCACTTTACAGAGTCAACAATGTCTTAATATTTTCTCTCTTTGGAAGAAGTCATATGATTCTTTTCTATAATCACAGCTACTTTGTCCCCTTACTCCAGATATTAACCTATAGAAATGGGTGTATTTCTGATAAATTTAAAGAGAGAACTGTCAAAGTCTCTTGATCATGTTCATATCTGCAATATAGATGTTAGACTTACAATCTTTATTCAAGAAACCTTCTCTAAGTTCCAATCTAGCACAGTCTGGGGCTTTTCATTGACATTGTAAGACAGATAAAAATTACACATTCCTGTTGGTTTTCTGTATATTCTGACCTTCCTGATTGTGTATCTTAAGACTGATGTTTTACTGAGGAATGACGAATTAAATATCAGAGCAGGTATATACAGTGACCCAATCATACAAAACATGCTTAACTGCCTTAGTTTCTATACAACTGTCCATGATGGCCATAACAACCCAAGTTCAGTGGTAATTTCCCTGGAAGGGACAAGCAACTATTAGGAGAAGTCAGGATTTACCACATTTACAGTTTGCTTAATATTTTCTCTCTCACTAATCCTGAGGTAGCAAACTCACATGGTTATAGGGGCCAGAAAGTTCACATAAATGAGAAAGGCTGGCTATGGGGACTCTAGGAGAAAGAAGGATGCCTGCCCTGCCTAGTGAGATGGCTGTTCTTCATCCTAAACTGACCTGCCCATGCTGGCAAGTGAGCTCAGACATATCTGAGTTTCTGGTTTTGCAACAAAATCCAGAAGTCTGTGTGTGTGTGTGTGTGTATTTTAATCAGATATCATCCTATATATAAATATAAGAAGTTAATAATTGCTGATAGTTTATTATCAGAAAAATCATACCACCAGGGCCAGACTCACTGTGTTATCAGTCTGTAAACATCTCACAATCTATGAAAGCAGACTCTTTGCGACCCCATGGACTGTAGCCCACCAGGCTCCTCTGTCCATGAATTCTCCAGGAAAGAATACTGAAGTAGATAGCCATTCCCTTCTCCAGGGGATCTTTCTGACTCAGGGATTGAACTCAGGTCTCCCACACGACAAGCAGATTCTTTACCATCTAAGCCACTAGAGAAGCCCATGAGAGTCGAGGACCTGAGGCTTTACCTCCAGTTCACTGTGTATCCATAGTGCAAATCAAATGACCCATGGAAGGCCCATTCTAGTTATTGAATGAATGAATAGTTTCAGTAGCCAATTAAGTACATTCCATCAAGTAACATGAATTCAAAAATAAAACAGACATGATGGAAAAAGTAGTAATATATTTGTAAATTCAGTGAGCTCATGAGCTCCAAGAGGTTAAATGAGAGTTCTGTGCTTTTGTGATTTAAAAAATAAAATAAAAGTGGCCTATGGTTAAAAAATCCAGTCTGCAGTCATATTTCATTTGGTTGTCACACTATTTCCAAACATGAAGCCCCATATATAAAATATGTAAACCAAAATGTTTTATATACATTACTGTATTTCAAGATTTTCTTCAAAATATACAGATTTGACATTATGGGACTCACATTACTACTTGACATCATTTACTGGATCTAGGAAGTGACTTCTCCCCAGGAAAAGATTTATGGTTTTTTTTTTTTAATTATTTATTTATTTGGTTGCACTGGGTCTTAGTCATGGTACACAGGATCTTTGATCTTTGTTGTGGCATGTGGGATCTAGTTCCCCAAACAGGGATCGAACCCAGGCCCCCTGCATTGGGATCACAGAGTGTTAGCTACAGGCCACCAGGGAAGTCCCTGGGACAATCGTTTCAGCTGAGCATAGTACCCAACAGTACCTACAACTACCTATTGTTCCAACATACTGAAGTAGAGTGCCACTTGCCAATTTTTGTGGTATATGTGTAGTCATTTTTCTTATAGTAGGGGAATCTCTGTGTCTATGTCTCTGCCATAAGTGAGCAAGAAATGAAAACTTAGGTTCATACAAAAGCCTGTACACAAATGTTTATAGCAGCCTAATTTGTAATAGCCTAAACTGAAAACATCCAGATATCCTTCAAAGGATGAGTGGTCAAACTGTCATATGTCCATGCTATAGAATACTTCTCAGCAATGAAAGAGAATGAACTTTTGATACATGCAATTTGTATGAATTTCAAAGGATATATACAAAGTGAAAAAATGTCAATGCAGATAACCACAAGTTTGTATACTATACAATTCCATTTGTATAACAGTATTGAAATCACAAAATTACAGAGATAGGAAGCAGATTAATGGGTGCATGGAATTAGGGATGAGAATGGGAAGGTGGGTGCAAGACTGAAGTGGATGTGGGTATAAAAAGGCACTACCGCACAATTGCACTCATCTCACATGCTAGTAAAGTAATGCTCAAAATTCTCCAAGCCAGGCTTCAGCAATACGTGAACCGTGAACTTCCTGATGTTCAAGCTGGTTTTAGAAAAGGCAGAGGAACCAGAGATCAAATTGCCAACGTCTGCTGGATCATGGAAAAAGCAAGAGAGTTCCAGAAAAACATCTATTTCTGCTTTATTGACTATGCCAAAGCCTTTGACTGTGGGGATCACAATAAACTGTGGAAAATTCTGAAAGAGATGGGAATACCAGACCACCTAACCTGCCTCTTGAGAAATCTGTATGGAGGTCAGGAAGCAACAGTTAGAACTGGACATGGAACAACAGACTGGTTCCAAATAGGAAAAGGTGTACGTCAAGGCTGTATATTGTCATCCTGCTTATTTAACTTATATGCAGAGTACATCATGAGAAACGCTGGACTGGAAGAAACACAAGCTGGAATCAAGATTGCCGGGAGAAATATCAATAACCTCAGATATGCAGATGACACCACCCTTATGGCAGAAAGTGAAGAGGAGCTAAAAAGCCTCTTGAAGAAAGTGAAAGAGAAGAGCGAAAAAGTTGGCTTAAAGCTCAACATTCAGAAAACTAAGATCATGGCATCCGGTCCCATCACTTCATGGGAAATAGAAGGGGAAACAGTGGAAACAGTGTCAGACTTTATTTTTTTGGGCTCCAAAATCACCGCAGGTGGTGACTGCAGCCCTGAAATTAAAAGACGCTTACTCCTCTGAAGAAAAGTTATGACCAACCTAGATAGCATATTCAAAAGCAGGGACATTACTTTGCCGACTAAGGTCCATCTAGCCAAGGCTATGGTTTTTCCTGTGGTCATGTATGGATGTGAGAGTTGGACTGTGAAGAAAGCTGAGCGCGAAGAATTGATGCTTTTGAACTGTGGTGTTGGAGAAGACTCTTGAGAGTCCCTTGGACTGCAAGGAGATCCAACCACTCCATTCTGAAGGAGATCAGCCTTGGGATTTCTTTGGAGGGAATGATGCTGAAGCTGAAGCTCCAGTACTTTGGCCACCTCATGTGAAGAATTGACTCATTGGAAAAGACTCTGATGCTGGTAGGGATTGGGGGCAGTAGGAGAAGGGGACAACCGAGGATGGGATGGCTGGATGTCATCACGGACTCGATGGACATGAGTCTGGGTGAACTCCGGGAGATGGTGAAGGACAGGGAGGCCTGGTGTGCTGCAATTCATGGGGTTGCAAAGAGTCGGACACGACTGAGAGACTGAACTGAACTGAACTGAACTGAACTGAAGGGTTCTATGGTGATTTGATAGTTTTGGTTCTTTATTTGGCTATAACTTCATAGAAATAAATGCACCAACACACACACACATACAGGTAATCTGGGGTAATGTGAATAAGAATAACAGATTGTTTTTATGTCAGTTTCCTGTGATATTAAACTATAGTGTTTTAAGATGTTACCATTGGGAGAAAATGCATAATGTATATATGATCTCTCAGAATTATATCATATATCTGCATGTAAATCAACAAGTATCTCAAATAATTTTTTAAAAAGTGGAAAAAGAAACAGTCTGTAGAGGGTTATACAATTAGCCCATTATAAGCCCTCTTTACCTACCCAAGTCACCTGCCTGGTCCTTGCAGGATTTTGAGGGTGTAGCTCCTGAAAATGGCAACCCACTCCAGTACACTTGCTTGGAAACTCCCATGGACGAAGGAGCATGGTAGGCTGAAGTCCATAGGGTCGCTAAGAGTTGGACACGAATGAGTGACTTCACTTCCAATTTTCACTTTCATGCATTGGATAAGGAAATGGCAACCCACTCCAGTATTCTTGCCTGGAGAATCCCAGGGACAGGGGAACCTGGTGGGCTGAAGTCTATGGGGTCGCACAGAGTCAGACACGACTGAAGCAACTTAGCAGCAGCAGCAGCAGTAACAGCAGCAGCAGCAGCTCCTCAAAACTAAATGGCCTGACATGACCACTTACATGGCCACTCCTGAAGCCCAGAATGGATCCCTTCAAAGGACTTGTTGTGGGTTTGAAGCTGGAGACAGAACAAAATCAAAGGAGGCAGAAAACAGTGGGCAAAATCAGCATGATAAAGAGAACCTTGAAATTTCTCCAGAGAGAAACATCTTTGATAATTTCTAGTGACAAAGGTTTAGCAAAGCCAGAGCACATAGTAATATTGCTAACTGTTCTTGTTATCATTGCAAGTGCATTTCTGCCCCTACAGTACAGTGTGCACTCACATTCTCTGCTATTTCTTGTTTCACGTATGAGCTGAGAATATAACTTTCAGGGTAAAATCGCATTTGACCTCGCATAAGTGCATCATATTCTTCATACAGGTCAGGAAGCAACAGTTGGAACTGGACATGGAACAACAGATTGGTTCCAAATAGGAAAAGGAGTACATCAAGGCTGTATATTGTCACCCTGCTTATTTAACTTATATGCAGAGTACATCATGAGAAACGCTGGACTGGAAGACACACAAGCTGGAATCAAGATTGCCGGGAGAAATATCAATAACCTCAGATATGCAGATGACACCGCCCTTATGGCAGAAAGAGAAGAGGAACCAAAAAGCCTCTTGATGAGAGTGAAAGAGGAGAGTGAAAAAGTTGGCTTAAGCTCAACATTCAGAAAACGAAGATCATGGCATCCGGTCCCATCACTTCATCGGAAACAGATGGGGAAACAGTGGAAACAGTGTCAGACTTTATTTTGGGGGGCTCCAAAATCACTGGAGATGGTGACTGCAGCCATGAAATTAAAAGACGCTTACTCCTTGGAAGGAAAGTCATGACCAACCTAGATAGCATATTGAAAAGCAGAGACATTAGCTTGCCAACAAAGGTCCGTCTAGTCAAGGCTGTGGTTTTTTCTGTGGTCATGTATGGATGCGAGAGCTGGACTGTGAAGAAAGCTGAGTGCTGAAGAATTGATGCTTTTGAACTGTGGTGTTGGAGAAGACTCTTGAGAGTCCCTTGGACTGCAAGGAGAGCCAACCAGTCCATTCTAAAGGAGATCAGTTCTGGGTGTTCTTTGGAAGGACTGATGCTAAAGCTGAAACTCCAGTACATTGGCCACCTCATGCAAAGAGTTGACTCATTGGAAAAGACTCTGATGCTGGGAGGGATTGGGGGAAGGAGGAAAAGGGGACGACAGAGGATGAGATGGCTGGATGGAATCACCGACTCGATGGACGTGAGTTTGAGTGAACTCCGGGAGATGGTGATGGACAGGGAGGCCTGGCATGCTACGATTCATGGGGTTGCAAAGAGTCGGACACGACTGAGCGACTGAACTGAACTGAAGTGCATCATGATAGAACATACATCTTAGGTATCCTACCACTGGTTCAAATATAATTCCTCTGTAATGAACAAATATAATAAGCCAGGAGATTTCCAAACAATGAAGGATAGTTATAGAAGAAGAGGTAAATATTGTCAAAGAATCTGCTTTGATTCATCATCTTAACATTCGATGATACGATGAATAAGCATGAATGGTCTAGTGGTTTTCCCCACTTTCTTGAGTTTGAGTCTGAATTTGGCAATAAGGAGTTCATGATCTGAGCCACAGTCAGTCATATTTTGCTAACAGTATAGAGCTTCTCCATTTTGGCTGCAAAGAATATAATCAAACTGATTTCAGTGTTGACCATCTGGTGATGTCCATGTGTAGAATCTTCTCTTGTGTTGTTGGAAGAGGGTGTTTGCTATGACCAGTGCATTTTCCTGGCAAAACTCTATTAGCCTTTGCCCTGCTTCATTCTGTATCCAAGGCCAAATTTGCCTGTTACTCCAGGTGTTTCTTGACTACCTATTTTTGCTTTCCAGTCCCCTATAATAAAAAGGACATCTTTTTTGGGGTGTTAATTCTAGAAGGTCTTATGGACTTCATAGAACCATTCAACTTCAGCTTCTTCAGCATTACTGGTTGGGGCATAGACTTGGATTACTGTGATATTGAATGCTTTGTCTTGGAAAGGAATAGAGATCATTCTGTCGTTTTTGAGATTGCATCCAAGTACTGCATTTTGGACTCTTTTGTTGACCATGATGGCTACTCCATTTCTTCTGAGGGATTCGTGCCCGCAGTAGTAGATATAATAGCCATCTGAGTTAAATTCACCCATTCCAGTCCATCTTAGTTCGCTGATTCCTAAAATGTCTACATTCAATCTTGCCATCTCCTGTTTGATCACTTCCAATTTGCCTTGATTCATGGACCTAACATTCCAGGTTCCTATGCAGTATTGCTCCTTAGAGCATCGGACCTTGCTTCTATCATCAGTCACATCCACAACTGGGTGTTGTTTTTGCTTTGGCTCCGTCTCTTCATTCTTTTTGAGATTATTTCTCCATTGATCTCCAGAAGCGTATTTGGCACCTACTGACCTGGGAGTTCATCTTTCAGTGCCCTATCTTTTTGCCTTTTCATATTGTTCATGGGTTCTCAAGGCAGGAATACTAAAGCATTTTGCTAATTCCTTCTCCCGTGGACCACATTTTGTCAGAACTCTCCACCATGACCTATCCGTCTTGGGTTGTCTTACATGGCATGGCTCATAGTTTCATTGAGTTAGACAGGCTGTGGTCCATGTGAAAGATTGGTTGGTTTTCTGTGATGATGTTTTTCAGTCTGTCTGTCCTCTGATGGCGAAGGATAAGAGGCTTATGAAAGCTTCCTGATGGGATAGACTGGCTGAGGGGGAAACTGGGTCTTGTTCTGATGGGAGAGGCCACGCTCAGTTCAGTTCATTCGCTCAGTCATGTCTGACTTTGTGACCCCATGAACCTCAGTATGCCAGGCCTCCCTGTCCATCATCGACTCCCGGAGCTTACCCAAACTCATGTCCGTTGGGTTGGTAATGCCATCCAACAATCTCATCCTCTGTCATCCCCTTCTCCTCCTGCCTTCAATCTTTCCCAACATCAAGGTCTTTTCAAATGAGTCAGCTCTTCACATCAGGTGGCCAAAATATTGGAGTTTCAGCTTCAACATCAGTCCTTCCAATGAACACCCAGGACTGATTTCCTTTTGGATGGACTGATTGGATCTCCTTGCAGGCCAAGGGACTCTCAAGAGTCTTCTCCAACACCACAGTTCAAAAGCATCAATTCTTCTGAGCTCAGCTTTTTTTATAGTCCATCTCTCACATCCATACATGACCACTGGAAAAACCAGAGCCTTGACTAGATGAGCCTTTGTTGACAAAATAATGTCTCTGCTTTTTAATATGCTGTCTAGGTTGGTCATAAACTTCCTTCCAAGTAGCAAGCATCTTTCATTGCTGCAATCACCATCTGCAGTAATTTTAGCACTCCCCAAAATAAAGTCAGCCACTGTTTCCCATCTATTTGCCATGAAGTGATGGGACTGGATGCCATGATCTTTGTTTTCTGAATGTTGAGCTTTAAGCCAACTTTTTCACTCTCCTTTTTCACTTTCATCAAGAGGCTCTTTAGTTCCTCTTCACTTTCTGCCATAAGGGTGGTGTCATCTGCATATCTGAGGTTATTGATATTTCTTCTGGCAATCTTGATTCCAGCCTGTGCTTCCTCCAGCTGAGCGTTTCTCATGATGTACTCTGCATAGAAGTTAAATAAGCAGGGTGACAATATACAGCCTTGACACACTCCTTTTCCTATTTGGAACCAGTCTGTTGTTCCATGTCCAGTTCTAACTATTGCTTCCTGACCTGCATACAGGTTTCTCAAGAGGCAGGTCAGGTGGTCTGGTATTCCCATCTCTTTCAGAATTTTCCACCATTTTTTGTGATCCACACAGTCAATAAACCTTTAATCCAATTTTCTGTTGATGATTGGAACTGTGTTCCCTCCCTGCTATTTACCTGGGGCCAAACTATGGTGGAGGTAATGAAGATAATGGTGACCTCCCTCAAAAGATCCCAGGCATATACTGCTATAGTCCATGGCCCCAACCCTGCAGCAGGCCACCACTGACCCACGCCTTCACTAGAGACTCCCAGACATCCACAGGCAAGTCTCCTGTGGAGTCACTATTCCTTTCTCCTGGGTCCTGGTGTGCAAAATTCTTCAATCCAGGCTTCAACAATCCATGAACCTTGAACTTCCAGGTGTTCAAGCTGGTTTTAGGAAAGGCAGAGAAACCAGAGATCAAATTGCCAACATCCGATGGATCATGGAAAAAGCAAGAGAGATCCAGAAAAACATCTATTTCTGCTTTATTGACTATGCCAAAGCCGTTGACTGTGTGGCTCACAACAAACTGTGGAAAATTCTGAAAAAGATGGGAATACCAGACCACCTGAACTGCCTCTTGAGAAACCTGTATACAGGTCAGGAAGCAATAGTTAGACCTGGACATGGAATAACAGACTGGTTTCAAATGGGGAAAGGAGTGTGTCAAGGCTGTATATTGTCACCCTGCTTATTTAACTTATATGCAGAGTACATCATGAGAAATGCTGAGCTGGATGAAGCACAAGCTGGAATCAAGATTGCTGGGAGAAATATCAATAACCTCAAATATGGAAATGATACCATCTTTATGGCAGAAAGTGAAGAAGAACTAAGCAGCCTATGATGAAAGTAAAAGAGGAGAGTGAAAAAGTTGGCTTAAAGCTCAACATTCAGAAAACTAAGATCATGGCATCCGGTCCCATCACTTTATGGCAAGTAGATGCTCCAAAATCACTGCAGATGGTGACTGCAGCCATGAAATAAAAAGACGTTTACTCCTTGGAAAAAAAGTTATGACCAACTTAGATAGCATATTAAAAAGCAGAGACATTACTTTGCCAACAACCATCCATCTAGTCAAGGCTATGGTTTTTCCAGTGGTCATGTATAAATTTGAGAGTTGGACTATAAAGAAAGCTGAGCACTGAAGAATTGATGCTTTTGAACTGTGGTGTTGGAGAAGACACTTGAGAGTCCCTTGGACTGCAAGGAGATCCAACCAGTCCATCCTAAAGGAGATCAGTCCTGAATATTTATTGGAAGGACTGATGTTGAAGTTGAAACTCCAATACTTTGGCCAGCTGATGTGAAGAGCTGACTCATTTGAAAAGACCCTGATGCTGGGAATGATTGAAGGCATGAGGAGAAGGGAATAACAGAGGATGAGGTGGTTGAATGGCATCACCGACTCAATGGACATGAGTTTGGGTGAACTCCGGGAGTTGGTGATGGACAGGGAGGCCTGGCGTGCTGTAGTCCATGGGGTCTCAAAAAGTCAGACACGACTGAGGGACTGGACTGAACTGAACTGATGAATATGCCATAAAGTGAAACAAAATGCAAATTTAAAGGGAAAAAACACTGATTATTATTCTAAAATGAACAAATGCAACAGTAAAGTCTGCACTCTGCTTCTATTTGTGCTCCCTTTGTGCACCAAGTCCAGGAGGAAGAACAGATGAATCAGGACTGTGACAGTCTTTCAATGTCTCAGGTCTGCCTCCCTGTGTTTGCCAGGTACAGGCTGCCCTACCAAAGGCTCAGTATCCCAAAGGCTTGAGAGCAGAGCTGGGGGAGGGGACAATCTCTGTTTATAGTCATTAGCTCTAATTACATAATTACATTGGAAGGGGGCAGACTTCTGGGGAAAAGCAATAAAGCAAAGATGGTAAAACTGTAACAGGTCAGTCTGCCTATTATCTCTTAAGCTCTGGTGTGTGTGTGTGTGTGTGTGTGTGTGTGTGTGTGTGTGCTGGCCTTGCCTGTGCCCACAAGCTGGCACATGGCAGTCAGGAGAGCATGCAAGGCTATCATTTTACCTTTAGTGCACCATGGCATCCTGATTATCTCTTTGAGATTATAAGGTAAACAGGATGTTGTAGAAACAGAGGCCTTCCCTGGCAGGTAATAGAACAGACTAATTAGCCTCAAGTACCTGTAATCCTAGGAGTTGTACCTCGAGATAAAAGCTAGGGAAAGTCCCTCAGGTATGACTAATAGGTCCCCAGTCAGGTTGGCTCTGGATCAGGTGTAGTATGTCAGCTGTGCTGAATGCACCCTATTGATCCAGAAGCATCTGCACATTCTGTCACAAATTGAATTCAAATGGTTTACAAGGGGAAGGCATCTGACTCTACTTGATTCATATTTCAAAATAATTTTCTTTAACATGCATTTGTTAATAGATTGTTCTGTTTTTTTAACTGTCTTTCTTTTTAAATCTATCTTCTTAAATCTTGCCTATGATCTTCAAAATTATTTTGTAAATGCTATAGACAAGTGTAGTATAGACACATTTAACATTTTAGAAAAATAGGGAAAAGTTAAAAGATTATGGCCTCTGCCTGTTAGATGATATTTTATACAAGGGTGTTTTGTTATTTACCTTAAGGGAAAGATGTATTTTTTCCTGTTTATTAAATAATTAGAAATATAGAAGAAAATATAGAATTTTAAGCTTTAAGCAACCTAAAGTGAAAATGAAAGTGTTAGTCGCTCAGGCACGCAGACTCTTTGTGTGCCCCAGGGACTGTAGCCCCTGTCTATGGAATTCTCCAGGCAAGAATGGAATAGGTAGCCTTTCCCTTCTCCAGGGATCTTCCTTACCCAGGGATTGAACCCAGATCTCCTGCATTGCAGGCAGATTACTTACCATCTGAGCCATCAGGGATGTTCCAAACTTTAGCAGTAAGTATCTTTTATTCAAATAAAATGTTATGACACAGCCTCCCTGCCCCAAACACACACTTGCCCAATCTCAATCAGAGCTAATAAAATCACAGTCCTTGAATAGAGTCAGAGTGGAGACATAAACTCCATCCATTTGGCCCCTTTATATCTCCTCTTTGTGAAGTCTTTGAGAGTTCTCTAAAGAACCTAAGAAATCACTAGACTGAGTAATGTTCCATCTTTAAATGGGACCATATCTAAATAATTTCAGAAGAATGAGAATCTAGGCTATTTTATAAACCTATTGCTGAGTGAGACATCATAGTTTCTTGTCACTCAATTAAGTAACCAACACTGCCAGAAAGTCCTTCCCGTGCATTATAGATTTTAATTCTGATCAGACTTTGGGATCATCTCATTCATTCTACAAATTTTCATTGAGCATCTACTTTATACCAGGCACTGTTCTGGGAATGGGAGAGGTATAAATGAACAAAACAGACAAAACATACTTTCAGAGACAGATAATATTCAATTAGCAAAATAAGTAAAATTGTCAATAATATTAGAAAACAAAACAAAATAGTAGAAGTATAAGAGGATTTAGTGGCAATTTTAAATGAGGTAGTTAGGGTAAGCCTATTCCAGAAAGTAATATACGAACAAAGAGGTCAATGAGAGGAAGATGGTAGTCAGGTGGATTTCTGGGCAATAATATATACATAATAATATATAATAACACACACATGCTTCATTTACAGCAAACATTCAATTGTATAAATTATGCTTACACTTAAAGTTTAGTCAAATGCTTTCGATCATGATTCAGTAAGAGAAGCCAAGGTCCCCAACCTATAATATAAAGAAAATCAATTTAAATAAATGTAAAAATTTTGAAATGTTTGCACAAAAATGAAATGTTCTTGCTGTTGTTTCATTAGGTAGTATAGGTTAAAGAGAAAGCAAGATAGCACTTCATGACATTTTTAGTTAATGGCTTCCCAGGCAGACACTTGCTCCTTGGAAGAAAAGCTATGACAACCCTTGACAGCATATCCAAAAGTAGAGACAGCACTTTGCCAACAAAGGTCCATATAGTCAAAGCTATGGTTTTTTCCAGGAGTCATGTATGGTTATGAGAGCTGAACCATAAAGAAGGCTGATCGCCAAAGAATTGATGCTCTCAAACTGTGATTCTGGAGAAGACTCCTGAAACTCCCTTAGACAGCAAGGAGATCAAATTAGTCAATCCTAAAAGAAATTAAGCTGGAATATTCATTGGAAGGGCTGATGCTGAAGCTGAAGCTCCAATACTTTGGCCACCTGATGAGAAGAGCCAGCTCATTGGAAAAGACCCTTACTCTGGAAAAGACTGAGGGGAAGAGGAGAAGGGGGTTGACAGAGGATGAGATGGTTGGATGGCAGCACTGACTCAATGGACATGAGTTTGAGCATGAAAGTGAAGTCGCTCAGTTGTGTCTGACTCTTTGCTACCCCATGGAGTATAGCCCACCAAGCTCCTCTGTCCATGGGATTTTCAGGCAACAATCCTGGAGTGGGTTGCCGTTTCCTTCTCCAGGGGATCTTCCCAACCCAGGGATCGAACCCAGCTCTCCTGCATTGTGGGCAGATGCTTTAACCTCTGAATTACCTGGGAAGCCGGAGTTTGAGCATATGCCAGGAGATAGTTAAGGACAGGGAAGTTTGGCGTGCTGCAGTCCATGGGGTTGCAGAGAGTCAGACACAGTGACTGAACAACAAAGCATTTCATAGCGCTCTTTCCACTTTCTCAGTCATAAAGCTGGGGTTGAGGAGTTAAATCGGCAAAATAACTAGTACTGTGCTAGAGCTGGTGTGGACCAGCTCATGACAGACTTTTGTGGGCATCTCTTCCTGATTCTCCATTAGTGACATCACTTTGGCCGATTGAAATCAGCTGTGAGTGGATGTCCTTATATCATAGAAATTGAAAACACTGCAAATCTGCCTCTCCATACCCCAAGAACTGATTTTTAAACATTTGTAGAATACCACTGAAAATAACCCACTGACTCAATTTTCAATAGGTTCAACTTGTTTTGGTCTTAAACATTTGTCAATATTCTCAAGCTGCTGCTGCTGCTGCTACTAAGTCCCTTCAGTCATGTCCAACTCTGTGTGACCCCATAGGTGGCAGCCCACCAGGCTCCTCCGTCCCTGGGATTCTCCAGGCAAGAGTACTGGAGTGGGGTGCCATTGCCTTCTCCGAATATTCTCAAAAACTCTTCATAAACAGTCCCTTTAGATTATTTGAATACATTTTTTCCCACTCTAAGAAATTTGGCCCATTTACTTATTTATTTATAAATAAATTCTTGTCAGATGACCAGAAACAGAAACTGCCTCTGATTATGTAAAGTTAGGGCAAAGAAAGTATTTTTTAAAACTTTTATTGGAGTAGAGTTGATTTATATTGTTGTGTTAGTTTCAAGTGTATACAGCAAAAGGAATCAGCTATACATACACATATATCCACTATTTTTTACAAAACTCTTCTTGTGATGTTCATTTTAAATGGAAGCTTGATTTATAGTTAGAAGTTCTTCTGTCTTCTGTGGAAAATAATCTTAATGCTAAAAGGAAGTAAAAGTAATACATTGAAACATAAGGTATTCTGATCAAAAATCACAAAGTGTAAAAGTGGGACAAATTGAAAGGTAATGTAGTCTGTAGACAGGACTAAATATTTCCCAGATTATGTGTGAATCCTACAAAGAACCAAAATAACTGAAGAAATATTCATTTGAAGGGGCTGAATTGACCGCTGCACCTAAATTTACCTTTGACTCAGCAACTCAGTTAACAACTAACATGATAGTACTTCTGTCTTCAGAAATTTACATCTGTTTCCAAGTTCACTTGAAGGATTTAGAAGACAATTTTGAACTAGAGTATCTAGGAAAGGCTGATGACAGTTAAGAGAATTTCCCTAATTTCACAATTTTATGTCATAATGTTTTATCTTCCTTAGTGAAGCTTCGCCATGAAATCGACAGCATTTCTAAGCTGAAATGTTGCAAGACTGTTAAGCTAATTACTGCAATACACCTACAGGGGCTAAAAATTGGACCAGGTTTATTTGGAGGAATGCAACATGCAAACTAGACAGCTGCTTTTTTCTCACTCATTTCACTCTATTACTGGTTAACTTAGTGGAAAAATGTAAATTTTCCAGGGATTTTAGGTTGAAGGTATCTCAGCCAACATAGATGTGTGCTTGACTTGAGGTTTAATTTAACTCCCCTGTAGTATTGATCGACACAGACCACCAGGGACACTTACAGTCTTCCTTTGCCAAAGGTAGACAATGGTATAAGAGGAAAGTGTAACAAATGCCCTGTCCAGTCCCATGTCGATATCCAGCTGCCTTTCGTGTGTGTGTGTGTGCCATTTTGAGTGCATCAGTATTTCACGTTTACTATAGTGTGATGAAACACCTTTCAAAATGGCCAGAGGGACACTCAGCAGTAAGCATTTAGGCAGTACAAATTGAAGTGAACAGGGGGACAGTTAGCAGGGAAAATTCTGAGGTCAAAGTAGTCTGGGTAGGAGCTGAATCAGCTAAATGCAGAGTTAAGAGCTACAGTACCTGACACAAAGTAAATATAGATTATCTTCTTGATGACAAGTTGATCCACTGGACAAGGATCTTTCAGGGAAAAAAAAGACAAGTGCAAAAAATTAAGTAATTCACACTAACCAATTTTTAAAATCTTTCTCTCATAACCATCCTACCTCCCTGTTACTTTCTACTTCATGTCATCTCAGTATAAAATAATTTACTGAACAAGTAGATACCTATACAGAACTCAAAATTCCAACTTTAGCTGAGAAATTTTGAAAGACAAGTAATTACCCCTCATTTAATTTATGATTCTATACGATCATCACATTAATTATCATTTCTAGGCCTGAAGAGCATAGCAAGCACTATTAAGTAATTGTTGTGATTATAACATCTGGGAAACCTATACATGGTAGAAAATCAGCTTAATATACAAGCACCATTTTGAATTAATTCTGCAAACATTTCGGAGCTCATACTATGAGCCTGCCTGCTCTTATATGTTTATTTAGAAAATTGCTGTCTTCACAAGATCTCTTTCAATCTGATTAGTTCACTTTATTAAAACTGACTAGATTTCAGTGGGGAAAGAGTATGGGTGGGTGGGTAATGCCTTCATTTATTTCATTAGCAAACATTTATTGAACAAATACTCCAAGCAAGGTTCATGGGCAGATGCTGGCTTATCAGCTGCAATAACTTAGTTCCATTCCTCAAGGAGCTCACAGTTTATTTAGGGGAGATAAGTGATTAAAAAGTACAAAGACAGAATGGCAGACGTTACAGAAAAATCTCAGAAAGGAGGTGAGTTGCCAATTTATCCAAGATAATAGGTGGGAAAAGAACATGGCAGGCTTTCTGGAAAAGGTTATAAAAGGCAAAAGTAGGACTTGACAGGGTTAAGAAGGGAAAAGAGAGGATAGAGAATGGGATAAGGAGAAACAACTTTCAGAGAGGGAGTAACACATATAATGGATGGCCAGGGCTCATTCAGGGACATAGTAAAGGTCTGGTTTGGCTTCATACATCAAAAGTAAATGCCAGTTACTGAAGACAGTTTGGGGGAGCTCACGGGGAAGTAGTAGAACAAACTGAAAATGCTATTGACTGCTGGCAGGATAGAAGTTATAGAAATTAACAATAGCAAGTTAATTAAGTGATTTTTTTGTCCTAAGGAAGATTAAGATCTAGCATCAGATCATGATCATTTGATTGTAGAGGAAGAAATAAACTTGAGCTAGACAGTTTTCAGGTAGTTTTCATTAAAATGTTAAGCCATATAAAAGTTCCACTGCACCTCAAAAGAACATAAAAAATTATCAGTGAAGCTTAAATAGATTTATTCTGAGAAATACAATTTTTCAGAACATTTTAAATTATAATTGTGCATTTTACTTATGAAATACTATTCCTCATTTTATCTTTTTGTTTTTGTTTTTCTTTGTTTCCCATTTTAGATGGCTTCATCCCAAGTGATATTTTTTTCAGGTACCAATTATCACTGAGGATGGAGGTTTTCCTATATATAATTATAGCTGCCAAAGGAATTGGGAGAAAATATCAAAGAATCTTCTAAGTTTTGCAAACTTAGATTCTGAGGAGATCTGAAGAACATCCAGGAAGTTGCAATATTTTTTTCTTTAGGCAGTACAGTCAGTTAAAGATATTTTATTGGCTGAGTATGATGACAAACCTCTAATATATAATAGACTACACTTACAAGAGAATAACTGCTTTGGTGAAATCGACTAAAATAGCAAGAATTTGCTCAGCTGTCCAAATCTGGTTTCTTTTCTCAATTCAAAGAATTACCCTTGTTTCTTGACCAATAGGGTGCAAGTCTGACCTGCCACTAACAGAGCGTGAACTCACTCCTGAAACTGGCCGCCCCCTCTCAACTCCACAACTGGAAAACATTCTCATGTCTTCTTATGGGACTCTGTCCTAGGTGCTGCTCAGCAGTACTCAAATGGAGAAAAAAATGAAGAGAATGATTTAGGTTAGAACATAATCTGGGATTCATGTCTGACCTGAAAGACAGAGCATGTACTTTGCAATTAACCAAAGCTGAAAAACAATTTGGAATTGTTTCCTTGGGAGAAAGGTCATGTTCAATATTTCAACCAATCAAATGATTAAGCAGCTTAAACATTTTGTATATCAGAAGCTAATATCATCAAATGAACAGAAGTGTGTAAATAAATAAATAGTGTAAATAATTATATTTAAAAAAGTATACAGATAGAAGGGGCTTGCTGCTAAGTCACTTCAGTCGTGTCCGACTCTGTGTGACCCCATAGATGGCAGTCCACCAGGCTCCCCCGTCCCTGGGATTCTCCAGGCAAGAACACTGGAGTGGGTTGCCATTTCCTTCTCCAATGCAAGAAAGTGAAAGTGAAGTCACTTAGTCGTGTTCGACTCTTCGCAACCCCATGGACCGCAGCCTACCAGGCTCCTCTGTCCATGGGATTTTCCAGGCAAGAGTACTGGAGTGGGGTGCCATCGCCTTAACTATCAGCAAATATTACTTCTTAAAGTAGAAGATTTATAAACTTATAGATATGAGTTTAGTTGCTGAAATACTGTTTCAAATTCTAACATTCAAATTCCACTGATTTGTTGAGAAATGTGAGCATAATAAAATTTGCTTCTGTCTCTTAAGAAGAAGAGAGAGAGGAGACAGAAGAGAGACAGAGAAAGCAAGACATAAAATGTTATCAATAATAAAAAGATAGCAATTCATTTATGTCAATCAAAGGCATATCAGAAGGCATCTAGCTCTAATTTCTACTACCAAGCAAAATACCAAAAGAGTTTGTTATACTTTATTCTTTTTTTAAAAAATCATGTTTTCATGTATGTAATCACATCTGTGAACACATTCTGGAGGATAGAGTTACTAGTATATGTTTCCAAGTGTGTTCCATTATATTCTAACTGCAATTTTCTGAACACTAATTTACAGCTGTGCTTCAAGCTTCCTCCTGCTACACAGAAGTAAATATGGTATATATTTCAGGAATTCTGTAACAAATTACATATTTAATAACAGAGTGACTGCTCATTCAGTAAACATCACATAGCTGCATTGTATTCACCATGGTGCCACACAATTTCTGCACAGCAGGCACACTAAGGAGGGGAAATTGTATACATTCATATTTCTAAGTCACGTCCTTGAATTTCCTGTCAGTCGTTTCACATACTGGTTGGAGAAGCTCAAAATCCCATCCCATCTTGAGTAGGAGGAGAAAGGTCCATTTTAGAGATGAATTGACTGAGGCAATGATGGATAAAAAGCATTTTTTAAATAATACCAAACAAGATCAAGAGAGGGAAGAAAGAATAGACAATGGGCTGTTGATTTAACTAGATTCAACTCTGGTCTCCCAGTAGGTGGCAAAGGTAGAGAGCCTTCTAGAGCAAATGGCTTCTAACTAAAATGCATTGACTGGGATTTACAAGAGGCAATTCAGCTGTCTCACCTTTGACTGTAAATTCCTTCACCTTTGGTGCCAGGGGTGCTCCTTCCTTCCCATTCTGTGTTTTGTTCTTTTTTTTTTTTGCTCCAGGCAATGGCTAAGGAAAGAAGAGCTGATACATGTAAGACAATCAGTTCACAGTTCTCTAACATGTCCAGGCATCTGTAGTCACTGATGGAAAATATTTTCAGGTCAGTCACTTTGAAGCCTAGATAATAGAGGAGCAGAAGGACTTGTAGCATGGATAACAAAGTTGCCTTTTTTCTTTTTATCATCATAAAGCTCAGTTAGAAATTGCACCAAACATTGATTTTGCTGGCCTGTTTGTAGGCTCTACAGGGGTCTTTTTAGCTGTGCAACACAGACATATGCTGAACAGCCTTTGATTTCCTCTTTACAAGTTTGTTTTACAGGATAGGCCATTACCAGCATGTGTTGCTTCAGTCATTATACAAGATATGGATCATCACTTTGTACTGAAAAATCACCTGTTCCTCCCCTTTGCCTTTCTTATTTTCTACCAATCCTTGGACGTTCCATGGGTTGTTTTCTGCCCTGGTCTGAGAAGTTCTGGGTTTCTTCTTTAGAGCTTATATGAAAACATCATCACAGTAAATTCTTTTCCTGGACATTCTCCCCTCCCTAAGACTTCCCAGCTGGCTCAGGAGTAAAGCATCCACCTGCAATCGAAGGAGCCGCAGGAGACGTGAGTTGGATCCCTGGGTCAGGGAGATCCCCTGGAGGAGGAAATGCACCCCACTCTAGTATTCTTGCCTGGAAAATCTCATAGATAGAGAAGCCTGGTGGACTACAGTTCATAGGGTCAAAAAGAGTCGAACACGACTGAGTGACCGCGCATGCGTGCACTCGCCTCACGGCTTCTTGGGCATCCTGTGGAACTCTGATTACAGTGATGGGAGTTATGCACACGCTTCAAGCAGAGAACAGACCACTTAGTGTAAACTTTTCCACAGAAGTCTCTGCAACAACTTTTCAAAACCTGCATCTCGTTTATTTTTTCCTCCTTGTTTGATGTCAGTCATCAATCGAGCAGGAGACAACTCATTTCATTTCTGTGACACACCATGATGGACTTGTGTTGCAACCCTGACTTATTTTGAGAACTTCAATTTCTCAAGCTGAAAGCTTGCATGTCCCATGGTTGGAAGAGCTATTGATCCGATGTAGATGGACGGCTCAAGAGGAACTGATACATTCCTTACAGCACTTTATTTTTCTCTTGCTTTCCTGGCCACTATATAATGTCATCTTTCTCAGGGAATTTATTGTCATCTACAAACTTTGATTCTGGCCTCTGGAATATACTTTATTTCTATGCCATTTTTTTTCTCTGTAAGCCTTGTCCTCATGTAGTGTTGCTCCATTTCATTTCAGATAAATTGTATATTAACTTAGGAGTTGGTTATCCTTGTTCCTTTTCACAACTTGCTGGAAAATCTAGACACTGAGGTTTAGTGATATTTCCAATGTGCATTCCTAGTGATTTTAGAAGAAAGATGTACAATATGCCTCTCAAATAAATATGCTATTAGGGCAGTAAAAATTAAGGTAAACTATTTAAACTAGTAATTTAAAATATACCAATAACTCAATACAGGTATTACATAATGTTACTTTTAAAAACCTGATTTACAAAAGCCCTGGTAGAAATAATGACTTCTGTATACCCTTCTGTGATAGTAAGTGCTGTCTACACCTTGTCTGGAGTTCTAGAGACTTAAACTACCCTGGCCTAACATTCATTTCTCTGATTAAGAAATGCAGGAGTTTAGAGGTGGAAAATAGTATGACCACTGGATCGCTATCTTCTCAAGACATCCCAAAGAGTATGTATGAATTTTCCTTGGCAACCTTCATGGAAGTGTACCTTATTCTTATTTTAATTTTCTTCCCAGCATTTACTGTAATGTTTAATAAGCGCTAAGTTCTGTGAAAAGCACTTTATATACATTTGCTTATCTAGTCTTTATAAGGTCTCAGTTAAGTACATCTTATTTTTATGTACACCTTATAGGTGAGGACACTTGAATTTATATATTGCTTTAGCCCCACAGTAACGAGAGTAAATCAACTATTGGAACCAATTCTGTCTGACTTTCGAACATACTGATCCCAGTAGGAAGCAGAATTCATCTCAGAAAGAGACTTTAATAAAGGAAAAAAACCTATGTATGTATGTGGCCATGTTTAAAGGAATCACAAATACAGGGAGACACCCAGAGATTTGCAAGAATATGAGCACTTGGCATTCATGGGGCTGCCTGAGCAAGGGGATCAAAGAACATAGTTATTGGAGCATATTTAGAGCTAAGGGGAGACACACCCAAAGACCCACACCAGAGAGAGAAGACTGGTACCAAGACCTCTATCTTCCGCCTGTTCTCCATGTTGTATTCAACTTACTAGAAGCCAGCCAACAAGGGAGCCTGAATGATACAGGCTTTAGTGGTCAGCACTTCAGATTTCAAAGAATGGCAAGGAGGGACAGAAAATAATGGACGGGAGTAGGTGGCAGGGGAGACAAATAAGCACGCACACCAACGAATTGGTTATCTGCAAGGATATGCCAAGTTTCAAGTGATAACTCAGCCTGTGTTTGCCAGTGTCCATTTCTTGGAAGTGATCCACCCTGTAAAGAAATGGGAATGTTCACAGAGAACATCTGACAAACCAAATTAAAAAAAAAAAAAATTTTCATTGCATTCTTCCCAGTTTACAAGTATTTTTAAATTTCTTCCTATAAATGAACTTGGTATAGCAAATTTTCTTTGGTGTTTAACTTAAAATGTTTCTAGAGATTTATACTCTTATTTCTAAAAGTATGTTTCAAATGTACAAATATTGAAATATAATCCTAAAATTAATTCTTAAAACTTATTCTCCTATTAAATCCCAATGCTTCCATTAAAATGGAAACCACTTTTCTTATTTCTGTATTTTTTTGACAATTGAGAGCTTGCAACTTCCATTTCATTATCTTTAGAAATAATTCCATATCTTGAATTTTGTCACTGGCTTCTCCAATGCTGCTAATAAACAATAATCAGATTACACAGGGATTAAAAAACAATCATTGAATTTCTTAACTTGCTATTCCCAGTCCTTTGTAATCACACCCTAGCCTTCATTTGACCCTCATCCTTTGGACCTTCACTCATCCCATGTGTAATCCCACATGTCAGCCTGAACGTCCTCCTGTATGAAACCCATATACTCTATATTCTGGACTTTTGTTTCCCTCCATTGCTCTGGGTTGAATGTCAATTCTACATAACTGGAGCTGCCTTGTAACTAGTCTTCCTGTATTTAGGACTGTCTCCCCTTCACCTCCTGCCAGGGTTATCTTAATAAAAAATCAAATATAATTATACTTTGTCCTCCCAGTAGCCTCCTCTGACTGTCAAATGCCCATAGAATGAAAAATGAAAGCTTCATAACTTGGCAAACAACAATTTTGCAGTCTGGCTTCAACTTGCTCCCCCAACTTCATCTTTTCACATCCCGTGCATTCTATGCTCACTCAAAGCAAAGGCACAAGCTGCTATTTTCTCCTGTTTTTGTTCATGCAGTGCCTGGATGTCTTTTCTTTTCCTTTATCTATCTGCTAACTTATCTGTGCATTTAGTCATTCAACCACCTGTCTGTCTATTACTTTATCTTATCTATTATTTTACTTATTGTTTTGGCATATATTTGAGATCAGGTAATCTACTAGCTGCTGGAGATTCAAGAATGAGTAAAAACATGCTCTTGTGAGATGAGATTTCATATCCTGATGGAGAAATATATTTATTAAACAACCTCACAAGTGTAATAACACAAAATGTTTTGAAGAAAAAGAATATAATTCTTTGAGAATGGTTGATAAAACAATGTAGCTTTCACTGGTGGTGGTGGTAAGGTGGTATCTATAAGGTGAATTTCTCCTGAGAAAACTGTTAGTCACTCTGTAACCCTCCAGGCTCCTCTGTCCATGAAATTCTCCAGGCAAGAATACTGGAATGGATTGCCATTCCCTTCTTCAGGAGATCCTCCCAACCAAGGTATGGAGCCAGGTCTCTCACTCTGCACACAGATGCTTTACCATCTGAGGTGGTCGTAAGGAGGGATCCATAAGGTAAATCTCTCCTCAGAAAGTGATGCTTAAACTGAGATATGAAAAGAAAAAGAGACTGCTTGACTAAAATGGGAGGAGTAAAGAAAATCATACCAAGCAGAGAGGATGATGTCACAAAGACTTTGAGGTGGGAGAGAACTTGACATATTTGAGAAGAATAGAAACAAAGAGGGGTAATTTTATTTTCCAGAACAGAGCTAGCTGTCAGAAAAGTGCAATATTTAAATGAAAAGTGCACATCGATGATCACTGAAGCATCCCAGGGATTGTGGATTCTAGTGAGGAATTTTGCCTTATCTGAACACACATGAAAAAACACTGTGGAAGGCAGGAAGGGGAGCTGATGCTATTTATACTTGTTCATTTTGGTTGCAGATAGAAAACTAGAGAATGGGCAGAGTGGAAGCAGGTCAGCTCATTAAGAGGCTATTTCTCTAGTCCAGTGAGAGAAGACAATAGGTTGAACTTGGACAAGGATAACTTAACTAGAGAAAAGTACACAGAATTATTATATACTGAAGGAAAAATTAGACAAGAGGAAGACGATGGGTCAAGGATGATGACTTCTGACTTGTACAGCTAGTGGATCCATTCACTGAAGCTATATTTATTACTCAAGTACAACTTAAATTCTATTTCTTACATGAATTTTTCCTTGACTTTCATAGAGCAAAGTTAAGCATTCCCTCTCTGTGCCACCATAAAGATTTATCTGTAAGCTATTACTGAACTTACCACACTTACAAACTTTATGAGCTTTCTATTTCATTCTCCTTTGTTTTACTGACACCTCACATACAGTAGCTGTTCAATAAGAATTTACTGAATGAATGAACAGTTGAATACAAAATAAGGATACAGACATTCAAAATAAGGGATAAGGATAACATTTGAGATTGCACTGGTTCAATTTTTTCAGAGTGAAATAATGGTTGCCCTGGGTTCTTAAGTAATTTTCTCACTTTTAAATTTAAGAAAATGTGGACTTTAGACTAGGGCCTTTCTTCCACTCCTCCTTTATGAATTACCACTCCCCATCTGTCCTTTGTCTTCTCTGGTGTTTCTTCCTGATAGTAAAGGCAAGAGTATTTTCTACCTGATTCCCATGGCTGCTCCCCATTAGGGTGAGTCACTTTTCTACACTCAGGTATTATGAAGGAAAACTCTGATATCACTGAGCAAGGGTAGTTAACCCTTATTGATAATTGTTTACAGGTCAGTTTAACAGCTAGAGAATAATAAGAAGAATGAAATAGATATGTTTTAAAAAGCATAATGAGGAATGAATTGGGTTAATGACTATTACCAGGACATTTTATTAATTATGATTTAATATAATATGGCAATCACAATTAGATTGTGATGTATGTTTGCAGTGGCTTTACAAATTACATTTTGAAGACATATTATGAGTACAATCTGGCAAATTTATTGCAATATAAATTGAATTTTTTCTTCTCTCCTTCCTGGCACATACATCTCATCTAAAAGGTGTGAGATGATATCTTACCGTAGTTTTAATTTGCAATTTGCTGATGATAAGTGATGTTGAGCACCTTTCCATGTATCTATTGGGTATTTGGATGTCTTCTTTGGAAAAATATCTATTTCAGTCCTTTCTCCTTTTTACGTTTGGATTATTTGGGGGTTTTGTGTGTTTTTTTGCTATTGAGTTGTGTGAATTCTTAATATATCTTAACTCCTTAATATATCTTAAGTCCTATTCTTAATATATATTAACTCCTTATCATATATGTATATGATTTCCAAATTATTTTCTCCCACTCATAGGTTGCATTTTCATTTTGTTGATGACTTCTTTGCTGTGCAGAAACTTTTTGGTACAGTGTAGTCCCACTTATTTATTTTTGATTTCATTGTTTTTACTTTTGTTATTAGATTTAGAAAATCATAGTCAAGTCCTATGTCACACAGCTTACCACTTATGTACTCTTCTAGGATTTTGATAGTTTCAGGTTTTATATTCAAATCTTTAATCCATTTTGAATCAATTTTTGTGTATAATATAAGATAGGGGTTGAGTTTCTTCCCATTGAATATACTTGTCTCCATTGTTGTAAATGAATTGACCATATATGACCTCTGCATTATTCTTTTCCATTGATCTATATGTCTGTTTTTATACCACTATCATGCTATTTTATTTACTATAACTTTGTGACATAATTTGAAGTCAAGGAGAGTCTTGTCTCCAGCTTTGTTCTTTCTCAAGAACAGAGAGAGTATTCAGAATGTTTTGTGACTCCACACAAATTTTAATATTATTTATTTGATTTCTTTCAAATAAGCTATTGGAACCTTGACAGGGATATTACTGAATCTTTGGATTTATTTGGATAGTATGTGCATTTTAACAATATTGATTCTTGCAACCAATGAGCATGGAATATCTTTCCATTTATTTGTATCTTCACTAATTGTTTTCATTAATGTCTAGTATTTCCCAGTATACAGATACTTCAGCTCCTTGGTTAAATTTGCTTTTAGTTGTTAATATTGTATGAATAAATTCCTGACCTTATAAAATTTGTATTTTCAGTTTTGTTAACAATTGGATCTCTTTAGAGACTGGGATTTCTGAAAATCTCTAGGATTAACTTTGGTTCAAATATGAATTAACAACAGAGTTAACTAGTGTGAAAGAAGCTTTTTTTTTTAAGATGGAAACTTTAATATTAAAATGTTTCTGATATTATTAGCTGCAAAATATATCTAGAAGAAAAAGAAAATACTACCTCAAAATTCCACTTAATGAAAAGTAGAAAGCTGCAAATAGATGTTCCAAATGACAAGTGTTTATTTTCAAAATATGGCTTTATTAGAAATATAAGAAGTGAAAAGTGAAAAGAGAGCAATAGTAAACAACTAATCTCAAAAATATATAAGCAACTCCTGCAGCTCAATTCCAGAAAAATAAATGACCCAGTCAAAAAATGGGCCAAAGAACTAAATAGACATTTCTCCAAAGAAGATATACAGATGGCTAACAAACACATGAAAAGATATTCAACATCACTCATTATCAGAGAAATGCAAATCAAAACCATAATGAGGTACCATTTCACGCCAGTCAAAATGGCTGCAATCCAAAAGTCTACAAACAATAAATGCTGGAGAGGGTGTGGAGAAAAGGGAACCTTCTTACACTGTTGGTGGGAATGCAAACTAGTACAGCCACTATGGAGAACAGTGTGGAGATTCCTTAAAAAACTGGAAATAGAACTGCCATATGACCCAGCAATCCCACTGCTGGGCATACACACCGAGGAAACCAGAATTGAAAGAGACATGTGTACCCCAGTGTTCATCACAGCACTGTTTGTAATAGCCAGGACATGGAAGCAACCTAGATGTCCACCAGCAGATGAATGGATAAGAAAGCCATGGTACATATACACAATGGAGTATTACTCAGCCATTAAAAAGAATACATTTGAATCCGTTCTAATGAGGTGGATGAAACTGGAGCCGATTATGCAGAGTGAAGTAAGCCAGAAAGAAAAACACCAATACAGTATACTAACACATATATATGGAATTTAGAAAGATGGTAACAATAACCCTGTATGCAAGATAGCAAAAGAGACACAGATATATAGAACAGTCTTTTGGACTCTGTGGGAGAGGGAGAGGGTGGGATGATTTGGGAGAATGGCATTGAAACATGTATACTACCATGTAAGAAATGAATTGCCAGTCCAGGTTCAATGCAGGATACAGGATGCTTGGGACTGGTGCACTGGGATAACCCAGAGGGATGGTATGGGGAGGGAGGAGGGAGGGGAGGTTCAGGATGGGGAACATGTGTACACCCGTGGCAGATTCATGTTGATGTATGGCAAAACGAATATAATATTGTTAAGTAATTAGCCTCCAATTAAATAAATTTAAAGTTAAAAAAATAAAATTTAAAAAAATAAATAAAAGAGCAGAGATTAAAAGTTGCACATCTAAAATTACTTTCAGGTCACTTGACTAAGAGCTTGACAAGATATGGTTGAATATCCAAAATGTAGTCTTCAGAGTTTTATTTGAAAATAAAAGTTTATGAAGTTCTCAAGAAACCATAGTTAAACTTGTCAAAGTTCTGTTTTCCTCTTCTCTATTCCCAAAGTCTATCCATAATGCATTGACTCCAATCTGCCTGTCCAATAAAAGGAAAGATTTTGACCCTCTTTCTATTTAACAAATAATCTATAATAACTCCAAATTTGCATTTTAAAACTGACCTGTCTAAAGATGACTACTTTGAGTACTACTTTTCAATTGCTGTATGATACTACTTTTCAATTGCCTTATGATAATTCATGTATGAAATGACATTCAATTGTTAAATATAATTCTTAGTCAACCATAATTGTTGACTAATTTGCATGTAGCTCACCCAATGTGCAAGATGATGATATTTGTTATTATGCTGTACTTCTTCTGAGAAACATTTTTAAAAATATGTTACAGTTTTCAACCAGGACACTCAAGCCCTGTCACCTTGATCATTAGTTTGAGGATTAAATGAATAAGAACCTATTGATATTTTACCTCCTCTGTGATAGGCTTATTGTCTTATTTAATTTTTTTACAGGGCAGTATTTTAATTTTCAAATGGGCTTCCATTTGTCATTTCATTTGCATTTTAATTTATATTCATTTTTTTTAAGTGGGAAGCAAATCAACAACTTCGAGTTCCATTGATGTGATTGACAATATAGCAATATCCTGTTTTTATTTAGTGCCCATCTGTTTTCAGATTGTTAAGAATCAGATTAATTAAATCTTCCTATGATTCTTTAAATGTACATAAGGGGCAAGTTGCCTTTGAGTTTTATTTAGAGAACTGCTTGATTTCATTTTCCTGCTCAAGGTTAAAGAGAAGTAGAGTGAGATGTGAACATAGAGAAACAGAGTCTGGTGTCTCTTACCAACACAGATCAGTTATGGGGCATTCACCACTTAGTTAAAAAGTCAGAGGAAAGCATTCAGGAGAGAATGATTATAATAGCTATTTTTCATAAGAAATTAGCAATTGTTAATGTAATTTAGAGAGAAGAGTGCTAAATTTGTATTTTCATTTACTTACTAGCATAATGTCCTACTTTCTGGGTTTCTATAACTATCTAAAAAGGCCAGACCACTGCACACTTACCAATTCTGATACCCAGAGGCATTATCCTATTTCCTCTAACAACACTGTTTTCAATAATACATATAGAGCAATCAGTAATAATCATCATTTTCTTTATTGAGCTTTAGTTAAGAAATAATTGACATTCAAAGGAAGATGCTTTCCTGGTTGTGATAGTGTACAATTTTGTAAAACGTTATCCTTGGGGGGACTTGGTGAAGGATACATGGGATCTCTCTGTATTATTTTTTATGGCATTTGAATTTACAATTATCTTTAAATAAATTGCTTAATTAAAAAAATCAGTCACTACAAATATATCACATGACATTAACACAAATTTCATTTCTTTTTATTTCCCTCTAGTTCATATAATATGTCCATAATATATCTTCACGTAGTTGCCATCACTGTATACAATTTTATACTGTTTACTGTGTTTAACAATCAATAACCTTTTTCCCTATAACATCTTTTTTATAATTATTGCTCTTATGACTGCACAGTCAAGTTGATAAACTATATCTATGTTTTTGGAAATCAAATGTCCACTTTTCATGTCACTAAGACAATCTTTAGTTAATAATGAGGCATCAATGTTAATTAATTATGACAAATCTATTATACTAATGTAAGGCATTAATAATAAGATGGATTGTGTTTAAGGTATTCAGGAACTCTATATTATCTTTGCAATCTTTCTGTAAACCTAAAACCACTCTAAAATAAAGTTTATTTAACAAAGATGAAATTTCATATGTTTCATGAATAATCAAAATTTTCACTTATCAAACAAAGATAATACATCCCAAAGTTCACACTGTTTCACTGCCTTACATTTTAAACACACAAAAAATTTTAAGTGGTCACATATAACAATACAATTAAAGTAACTCACATCCTGTTTCATTGCCTTTTGTAGCCATTGCTGAAAGACAAGAATATATAGTACCACTGGATGCAGGGACAAAGTCTGAAGGAGGCTGAAATAATTTCAAATCTCTACTAGTTTACAGTCTTAAGGAAACTCATGTAGTTATTCCTCTTTTTTGAGTCATGGATCATCTATAACTTGGAGATCTCAGAATCACCTTATAGGTAGAATACTATATTTATTAAAGGAGAAATATTTAAAATAATAAATATATATATATGTACAATACTTAATGGCAACCACAGTGATTGTTTAGAACTTATACTAAAATATTTTTTAGAGAGAGATGCATTTAATTACTGAAATTGTTTCATATTCCTGGTGTGTGAGTATCATGGAAAGCAAATTAACTTGCACTGTGTGTATTTTTGTTTTTGATTTCTAAGCACCCCTCCTTATCTGCACCTGGGGATGCTGCTCCTATCACCCATTGAACCAGACATAATTTTAGATACTGGAATTAAAGGAGTTTCCTTTCCTCATAGTGCTTACAGTTAAGTGGAAAAATTCAGATGATAAATAAGTAACTAATTAAACAAAGGAGGTAATTTCACATGATGATAAGCGGTGGATATAATTTACTATCACCAGAATATCAACAGGTGTACCAGGCACTGTGCCTCCTTCTTTGTAGGAGAAGATGCAAGATGTACGGGTTTTTTTTCTTACTCTATAGAGGATAGCCCAGGATACCTCTGGCCATCAGGATCTTAAAAATTTTACTGAATTCATAGTTTTGTGTACCTTCCAAGCATTTATCTCCACTCTCTGGAGTGCCTGTATCTTCCCAGGTCTGTCAGTGTTATCAGTGTAATAGCCAGCTCTTGTTGGCTCTGTCCAATCAGCATGGTGTCATTAAGGTAATGGATCACTGTGGTATTTGAAGGAATGACCAGGATGTCCAAATCAGACTGTATTATGAGAAAGGGAAGACAGTTAATGTTTCCTTGAAGTAAAACTGTAAGTGAATATTTTTGTCATATGAATGTCAACTGTTTCTGATCCTCCTATTAGACTGGATTAGAAGTTCAAGGGCTTCCTTGGTATCTCAGATGATAAAGAATCTGCCTGCAAAGTGGGGGACCCGGGTTTGGTTCCTGAGTTGGGAAGATTCCCTGGAAGAGGGCATGTCAACCTACTACAGTATTCTTGCCTGAAGAATTCCCAGGGACAGAGGAACCTGGGGTCACAAACAGTCGGACATGACTGATCGACTAAGCACACATAGGTAAGAAAGAGAGGCATTACAAGGATAGCCACGGTCAGTATCAGTATCAGTTCAGTCAGTCATGTCTGGCTGCAACCCCATGGACTGCAGAACGCCAGGTGTCCCTGTCCATCACCAGCTCCCAGAGTCTACTCAAACTCATGTCCATTGAGTTGGTGATGCCATCCAACCATCTCATCCTTTGTCATCCCCTTCTCCTCCTGCCTTCAATCTTTCCCAGCATCAGGGTTTTTTCAAATGAGTCAGCTCTTCGCATCAGGTGGCCAAAGTATTGGAGTTTCAGCTTCAACATCAGTCCTTGCAATAAACACTCAGGACTGGTCTCCTTTAGGATGGACTGGTTGGATCTCCTTGCAGTCCAGGGGACTCTCAAGAGTCTTCTCCAACACCAAAGTTCAAAAGCATCAATTGTTCAGTGCTCAGCTTTCTTTATAGTTCAACTCTCACACCTATATATGACTAGTAGAAAATACATAGCCTTGACTAGAGGACCATTGTTGGCAAAGTAATGTCTCTGCTTTTTAATATGCTGTCTAGGTTTGTCATAACTTTTCTTTTTAAGTTTGAAATACCCACTAAAACAACTCAAAATGATTAAGGAGAAATCAATTAAAACTAAAGGTAAAAACACTCTGAACTTATTACTAATTGCATTATTAAAAGTCATAAAGATAATCTGAAAAATTACATGGATATGCATATGTTCTGAATGGAGAATTTCAGTATTACAACTATAGGCATTTTTCTCAAGCTGTACATTCTAATTCAAATTTATATTCCAATATGGCATTTTTATAATTTGAAAAATTATTTTGAAATATATCTGAAAAATAAATCAACAAAAATAGCATATTGAAAATAAAAATAATGAGATGGACCCTTCTATTCCTATGTATCATTAAATATCATAAAGTCACAATTACTTAAAAAGTATGGTCTTATTACTTACTTAGACATAGATTAATGCATGAGAATGCATAGTCAAAAACCAGTGTCAATCATTTCTCATTTTAACTTTTAGTAATGACAGTGTTCCAAATCAGTGGGGAATATATAATAGCAATAAGTTGTGCCATGAAGCACAGAATTGTGGACTTAAGAACAAATATTATTCAATGGTTGATGTATCTAAAGTGACCAACATGCTAATATTATAATTAATACCCTTATTCCAGGGATATCTTATTTGCCAAAAATTAAGTTCCTGGAATGTGCACTTGTCAGATTTAAAATGAGGGCAATCCAAGGAAAGTAGAGATAATTTGATCATCTTAAATGATGCCAAACTAGAATATTGGAGGTCATGATATAAAGAACTGATGGTCTAGTTTCTGGGACTATCAATAGGTACCCACACAACTCCCTTTAAGAGAGCTGAGGTCAGAGGGTGAGTACTCAGTTAAATCATGCAAGGCCCTGAGGGATGAGCAAAGAACGTTGGAGTTTGTTTCAAGTGTGAATGGCCCCAACGGGGTTTTTCTGACTGGAGGGGGTGGGGTGACTCATATGCTTCCATATGGTATAAAGAATTTTTCCAGCTGTCACAGAGGGAATAGAGATGCCTCCTTTTTCCTAGACAACAGATTGGGAGGAACTGCACCAAAACATTTCTGTGGCTATTTTTGAGTGGTAAGAAGTGTTTTGTTTTGTTTTTTAATATTACTTTTTCAGTTAAATGTACTAATATTCATTACCACTTTAACAAAATGATTATTTTTATTTAAAAAATAAGCTTTGTAATATGATCCAAAGAAAGAAAAATATGATGAAAGAATACATTCCATTTAATTAAATAAAATTAATACACTGTGACTTTTTAGTCAAAGTTTATCATTCACTTACGCCAACTGAAGAAAGTAAACATCCTTCTTTATATACTCTTTTTTCCCATAGAAGCCAAACTCCAGTTTTTGAGCTGGAATTCAGTGTCTATTCACCTGAACATAATGAAAAAGGACAATTTGGACTTAAGAACAACAAAAAATCAATTTGCCTATATCAGCAAGGAAATGGTTGCTGTATAGTTTTACTTCGAAGATTTTGAAATGTATTATTAATGCTGAGCTTAAATTGATATAGACCTGGACAGACAACAAATTCAACTCTTCTCTTTCTTGGAATTCACAAAGCTTCAATACAAATAATAAAAGTAAAAATAACACAGAATCTTTTCCCTAAGCATAAGCATGATAGTGCATGTATGTATGCTCAGTAGAGTCTGACTCTGCAAACCCATTGGCTGTAGCCCGCCAAGGCTCCTGTGTCCATGGAATTTTCCAGGCAAGAATATTGGAGTGGGTTGCCATTTCCCACTCAAGGAGATTTTCCCGTTGCAGGGATCTAATCAGAGTCTTTTTCATCTCCTGCATTGGCAGGTGAATTTTTTACCACCACTGTGCCACCTGGGAATCCCTAAGTGAAATAGTACAACCCCTTTATTCAATTATTGCTGGTATCTTGCTGTTGCTGCTGCTAAGTCGCTTCAGTCGTGTCTGACTCTGTGTGAATCCATAGACAGCAGCCCACCAGGCTTCCCCATCCCTGGGATTCTCCAGGCAAGAACACTGGAGTGGGTTGCCATTTCCTTCTCCAATGCATGAAAGTGAAAAGTGAAAGTGAAGTCGCTCAGTCGTGTCCGACATTAAGCGACCCCGTGGACTGCAGCCTACCAGGCTTCTCCGTCTATGGGATTTTCCAGGCAAGAGTACTGGAGTGGCTTGCAATTGCCTTCTCTGGCTGGTATCTTAGGCAGACTTATAAACAGACAAAATATTTGGAGGCAATATCATTAAACATCTAATCAAATGTTAAATAACACTTTCTAGGGTTTAGCATTGGAATGTCAATAGACAAATTTTATACACATACACACACACACACAACACTAATTCATGAAAGTTACTACATTGAAAAAGTTCAGTAAAAGTGAACCATAAGTGTTTTCAATGTTAATGACCATTAAATCTTTCTCTTATTCTTATTCATGGATAATGATAGTTTCAGGGATATCACTTGAAACTATGAAAGATAATGACTAGGTAATTACTTGTTTTTCTGCACACTCATGTCATTACAAATTAGTGAAGGCTTCCTCAAATTGTCACCATCCAGTCCCATTGATCTCTTAGTAAGTTTTTTCTAAATGCAGGAAGTTACAATGTGCAGTTAATGCTGGCGGCTGCAAATAGACTGCCTACAGGTCTGTTTTTATAAAGAAAATTTTCAATTAGTGAAAGCCATAGGCATCAGCTTTCAAATAGAGGAAAAAGAAATTCCCTATAAATCTTTTATCTTTTCTGCTGCATCATGTTTTTCATGAAACAGAGTTACACCACTTCTGTTCAAAAAGCTTCTAGAAAATAATTTAGTTTTCAAGCCAGCAAGATTAAAGACTTGCAATCTTTATTCAAATAATGAAGCAGCAATAAAATGTTAAATTTAGATGTTTTTAAGAGATTCACTAGATTTAAAATTAGCCAAGGAGTAATAAAAATAAGTGAAATAACTTACTTCATTCACTGTTTTTGAATAGGTAATATTTTATAGATTGGTTTGACATCATCATTCCTTATTGATCTTTCTCTTTCTCTGTCTTGTCATCACTTTATGAAACTATTGGTGTTTATAGGAGGTTTCCTTGACTCATGAGATCTCCTTTCAAAATTACTTTCAACTTTTGTTCTCTTCCTGATGGGGAACAACTTTGTAACAGAAGAGGAGGGAGGCTGGATCTCTTTACTGTTTCCATTAGTCATATGATTCCATGTACTCTGATGTTTTCCTTCTCACTTCATTAAAGGAAACAAAGTTGGTTCATGTCATGCACAGAATGTGAACATTTAGAAGTTCCACACATAGATCTTAAGGACACTCATGACAGAAAAATAATCTACTATGAAATATATCCCTGCCAAGGTATCAACAAAACAAGGTATCAGTAAAACATGGGTGAAATCTGGAAATAAGAATGAAGAAAATTTCTTGGAGCACTTTGACCAGAGTTGTAAATTTTTAGCATAGAACAACTGCACAAAACAGGCACTCTGTATGGGTTGTTGAGCTAAGTTGTTAGAGGGCTTTACTATCTATTAGATAATAGATCTATTAAACCATTTCTTTATTAAATAAATATCTCCTTACTAAAAGAAAAAAAAGGAGTATCTAGCTCTTGCCATTACAGGGCTGAATAATAAACTTCACCCCACTGGCTTCCAAACAGTAGCTTTGTTCCTAAGTCTTAAATCTTTCATGTGAAGGAAAGTATGGTAAGGTAGATCTAGAACACTCCTTAAGAACAGGGATTCCTAGGGAAACAAGAAATGAATGATTACTGAAGTCTGATTGCTGATTAGATAGTTTTACTTTTTTACCTCAAATATGAGAGACTTTGTAAGTGCAAATAATTAACTTTCAATAATGGGTAAGAAAGTATTCCCTCAGTAATATGTTGTGTGTGTGTGTGTGTGAGTGGCTCAAGTAATATTAAAGACTTCAAAAAAAAAGAAACTTCAAAAGTTGACTATGTGACAAAACAGTCCTTTTAATTTCAGTGACTCACTTTGACTACTTATAATTTATGCTGAACTCTAGGACAATAGCAATTATGCATTACTTAAATTTAAGATTTGCTTTGTTGTAAGTTTTACTTTACTTAAATAGTATATCACTGGTATAGGCTCAATATTCTTGCTTTGTCTTTCTGTAATATAATCTATTCATACATTATGAAAAATTATAAAAAACATTGGTTTGGAAAATTTCTGAAAAGAAATTTTCATAGAAAAGAAATTTCTATGAAAGAAAAAGCCTATTTAATTTCTAGGGAAAAAATAAACTATAATTTAAGGCTATGAAATTTCTATCCCTGTTTTCACCTGTTCAAACAAACACATCCTAGATAACTATTGTTATATGGCACACACAAGAGACAGAAATGAAAGTTTTCTTGAAATTAAAATTAGCGACAAATTACTAACTGAAAGATGGACCTTTAGGCCTAGCCAACATTTCCCAATATGTATTCTTCAGGAGACAGTCTGGTAAAATGCTACCAAAAGCATTCTGTGCTAAAATATGTGAGGGGAATTTCACTCCCAACACAGCTAAATATGTTCATATTAATATGCTAATCTGCATGTCCAGACAGAGACATTACATGCAGCATTTCCCAAACTGACTTAAATGTGTAGTTTTTTTCTACTGTAAAACACTCTTGCATGTGCTTGGAACAAAATCTGGGGAACATTTTTTTTTTACATTAATAATAGATAATGAAGGAGTTAAAATGTAAGATCGTAATTTGCTTTATTTTTTAATACCTTTTCAATAGTATAATTGAATTAAATGTTTTTTTGTCTAATGGTATTGTTTACCTCAGTAACTTTTCAAGGCCTTTTGGTTCAAGTTAATGTTTCAAGGGGGAAAAGGAGATTAAATATGATTTATTAATTGTGTAAGCCCCAAAATGATGGTCTTCATTCTATTGTCATGATCCTGCTTTGCCACATCAAACATATTATTGTATTTAATAATAAATCACTTCAAATCAAAATTATTTTAATGTTCTCATTGCTGAGAGGTCAATATTAATACTTAATTTAGTGCAGATACAGCCTAGAACTTGTAGGTTCAACGCATCCTCCTGCCTTCCATAGGTGACCCATAGGTGGGAGCCATCTCCCCTGGCTTATTTTTATATTTTTAATCTGTGTTTACTAATTTTCAGTCATTCTCTATTCTACATTTAGTAATATTCAGCAATTCCCCATTCTAGAGAACATATGCTAATTTTTTCTGTAGTTTGTTAAGCCTTTAACATGTGGAAAACTTTTACCTGTTTTTTTTATAAAAAAAAAAAAAAGCAATATGGTATTTTCCCTCTGCATAGGAAAACTGAATAAATGCCAAGCTTTTCCGGTATTTTATGAATTGATCAAATCTTATAATATATAAAATATGTTTTCTGATTATGTTAGCTATTTATTCACCTCAAGTATAAAAACATACAATTATTATTCTTCTGATTTTAGAATCTAACCTCTAGACCTCATATTTGCTCTGTTCATCTTTAGAATACTTACTCTATTCACCTTTAAAATCTATGGCTCTAGGGGAAGCCATAAAAAAGTAATTATTTTGTTGATAAAATTAAAAAAAACCTTTTTGTAAACAACTGCACAAATTCTCGTAAAGCGCTTGCATTTTGAAAACATTTTTGACAGAGTTCCACATCAGCAGTAAATGGCAGAGTGATAGGTGTGGGAGTCTTGGAAAAGTGGAAAATTGGCTTAATAAATTAGAGATTGAAAGCAAGAAACCAAAAAACCCAGAGTTCTAGATGGATGACACTGCATTGGCAGGAAAGGTGGATATGTGGAGACTGACAGCCAGAAGTAAACAGATTTAGATCATTCTAAGTCTAACAGACAAAAAAGAAGAGAGAGAGAGAAAGGGAAACTAGTCAAGACTAGTTTTAAATTAGAATTGTGTCCCAATAACTGTCTGTTGGCATTTCTGTTGCCCATCATTCCTTTGTTTTCTGAGTATACCAATGACTGTTGAAATGAACTCCAAGCCAGTATTTGGTGGGCAAGGTCCCAAGCCAGTAGCAATGTTTCTTTTTAAACCATAAAATGCACTTGGATTTCTTTAGTTACCAAGTAAAGAAGAATAGAGAATAGTTGGCACAGAGTGGCTTCATTTAGAAAACACAAATGAATCTTCTGCCAAAAACTTGTCCTGTTTGAGTTGGGGTCTTTTGATAAGAAGGAAAGTCAAAAAGAACCATTTTCTTTTTTGGTAACAATATTAGTTTGTGTGCTTTTGCAAAACTATTTTCTCAGCAATCTGGCACATACTATATTTTTATGAAATTAGATGATGCGGTACATTGGTTTTTCAACACAGATAATGTCTGCTATAATTCACTTTTTATGCAATGTCTGAAAGTTGGGTTCTAAACTTTTGGAAATGTAATATGCCTCTATCAAGAAATATATGAAATACAGATTTACTAAGTATACCAGGACAGTGGCAAAGACTAACTGCATTTAGAATATATAAAATTTTAAGTATTTAACTATATATACACAAAAATTCATCTGTTTTGAAGCTGTTCTCAAACTGTTGCTAAATATTCATCATCTTTGCTCTCAGTATATACTTTAAAAATGGACAGTGCAAAAAAAAAAATAACACCTATGCTTCAGTCATTTTATACAGCTAATGAGGATATCAGGCTTCCCGGGTGATGCTAGTGGTGAAGAACCCGCCTACCAATACAGGAGACACGGGAGAGCTGGGTTTGATCCCTGTTTGGGGAAGATCCCCTGGAGGAGGGCATGGCAGCCCACTCCAGTATTCTTGCCTGGAGAATTCCATGGACAGAGGAGCCTGGCAGCTACAGTCCATGGGGTTGCAAAGAGTCAGACGTGAGTGGGCAACTTAGCATGCATGCACACACTGGATTTCCCTGGTGGCTAAGACGGTAAAGCATCTGCCTACCATGTGGGAGACCCGGGTTCAATCCCTAGCTTGGGAAGATCCCCTGGAGAAGGAAATGGCAACCCACTGCAGTGTTCTTGCCTGGAAAATCTCATGGATGGAGGAGCCTGGTAGACTTACAGTTCATGGGATCACAAAAAGTCAGACATGATTGAGCAACTTCATTTTCACTTTCACACACTGTAATGAAGATATCATAGAACAAAATTTTTGCTTTGTCTCTAGCCTTTCCCAAATACTTATAAGCCATGATTTCATGCTTTGAAAAAGTAAACTGAGTCCAAAAATGTTTTCATTAAAATTGGAAAATATTTCTCAGTCTTACAATTGTCCTTATTGTCATTTGATATATCTTTGCTACTAAATCATTTCTTCATAATTTTAAACACCCAGATGACAACTAGAATAAAATCAACTTTAAAGAAGCATATATTTGATCTGTTTCTTTAGAAATATCCAGATACTGACAAAATTTGTTGAATGTGAGGGGGCTGATGAATATGGTACACTTCCTCTGATCCTAAAGTATTTTTTAAATAAGTTAGCTAACTTTATTCAGGAGTCATGTGATCATAAACTATGTTCATTTTATCTATTAATTTTCCAATAAAAAAACACTTCTCTCTCTTAGACATAAAACTTTCATTTAGTGGGTGCCAATTATGAACCAACAATGTGACAGGTGCTTTTATGTGAAACACCTTACTTAAGTCTGAACAATGAGTAGCCTTATTTTATAGACAGGAACAGTGAGAATGTTTGTGTCATTTATGGAGTTAGCTGCAGAATGAAAGTTTAAAGCTGATGTTGGATGATTTAGAAGTTAATATTCTTAACTATACTGACTTACCCATGTCTCTTGTGTCTCCTGCTTTGGTGGGCAGATTGTTTACCACTGCACCACCGGGGAAGCCGTAAACTGCCTTAGAAGTTCATGTAAAATGTTAGCAAAGAAACAAACTTCTTATGGTACCATATTGTTACATGGTAATTAGCTGAATGGTAGTAAAGTTTTACTCGTTGATTCACCCTTCTCTTTCTTTCCCTGATCTCTGCTTGATCTAGTCAATATTTAGTATATTTAATATTTAAGAGTCTTCTAATTTTGCTTTGTTATCAGTGTTGGTTCATTTGGACTTTACAAACCTCATTGAGGTGAATGTTATAACACTATAGAATAACATTATATAGGAAAATTATACGTTTATTCTATGGATAATTATAAACAATGATCCACAAGTGTCAGATAGCTTGCTTTTGATATTAACTTTCAATCTTTGTAACCAAGGATATATCAAAAAAAGACATGAAAACCCAAACCCAAACCATTTTTGTTTAGACTATGAATTCAAAAGTTTTATGATTTGTATACTGCTCATCTTACACTTTGTAAACACTCTGATCTTATCTATACTATGATGATAATTTTAAGAGTCAGTGTTAATCCAAAAGAATTATATATTTCTTGAATTCTGATTGTCCAAAGTTCATTTTCTTATGAGTGGTTTTTTTTTCCTCTCCCAATAGACTATGCAAAAATAGCTATCAAGTGCTGTTAATTCAATATGACTGTCTTTTCTCTATTTGAGTGGCCCTGTGGTTCCCTAAGTCTCTCTGGTTCATCTATTGTTTTGCCTATGGAGATCATGGAAGGCTAATTCTAGGATAATTTAGGACCTGCTGGAAATAAATACCTCTTACTTACACCTGATCCAAAAATATCTTCCATATTATGTAGAAGTAGCAAATGCATCCAAAATTCCTTTCTGAAACTTTACACTCTCTGATGGTACTAATATGTAGAGTTTATTCACTAAATTTAGTCTTTTCTTTAATTGGCATCTTATACATTCTAATTGTTTAGATTTTTGTGGCATCCCAGGGAATTTCTGAGGTTCATTCAGAATGTTTACCATGGCTCTAACATCAATCCATTGAACATGTCAGACTGTGTTTAGCCTTAGGTGGTAGATCAGATATAAACCCTTCAGAGCCTTCTTGACAGTTCAATTTATTTCAAAGTGGTCAGAGATCTGGATCCCACAATCATACAAAAAAAAAAAAAAAAAGGTCTTTCTTTCCAGCTTTTTAAAAGTCTTCAATGTTTTTGTGGAAAGTTCTAGATATGGTGATGAAAGTAGAGGTAAAAATCAAAGAGAAATGAGAGTTCCAGGTGGAACCACCCTCAAGTCTCTGCTGAAGAGGCCACAGACTGAAAGGAATCCTAACTCAAGGTTATAAGCAGGGAGACTTGAGCACTGGCCTTGTTTCTAATGACTCCTGCAACCTGTCAGCTTTACCAGGGCATGGTTGATTTACAGATATGGATGAAAGCCAATTGGCCCACAGTCAATCTACACAAGAAAAAGGTGATACTGGAGTTTAGAGAGAGGCAGTTGTGATTTAGGAAGCTCTGAGGAGAATTGTTTGCCCTTAAACGACAGAGGTTCTTAATCCTGAGATGTTACTAAATCATTATTGCCTAGAGTCAGATTTAAGAAAATTTTAACTGTGTGCTGTTGGACAACACTGAATTGAAGATAGGACCATCAATGACAGTTTTATTAAATCATTAAATCATGATGACATAACCATAGGAGCCAATTCATTAATCTTTTAGGAACTGAACGAATCTAACAGGAAGAATGTTAATTAAATCATTTTGAAAGAGAGAATAAGAAACTTAAAATTAAGCCTGGAGAAGACTTTTTTCCCCTTTAATAATAAGCAACCAATATTTATTGGGCATCTACTAGGGACCAGGTTTTAATGTTGAGCAAATAGGTACTGACTGCATTCTCAGAGAGCTTATGGTCTAAATCTCTGCTACCAAATAGAAATTGCTGCAGTAATGGAAATGTTTATTAACTACACTGTCCAATACAGTAGCAATGAGTCATATGTGCTTCCTGACAAAACTTTTCTTTTTGACCAAACTGTACCCATCTTCCCCTAAACTTTCCAAAGTCCTCAGCTTATAAACCTCTGTGTTCATCTGTGGATTGTCTGTGTGTGTGCTCATTTGCTCAGTCATGTCTGACTCTTTGAGACCCATGGATGGTAGCTTCCCAGGCTCCTCTGTCCATGGAGTTTTCCAGACAAGAATACTGGAATGAGTTACCATTTCTTACTCAGAGCATCTTCCCAACACAGGGACTGAACCTGCATTTCTTGCATCTCCTACATTGGCAGAGGATTATTTACCATTGCACCACTTAGGGAGCCATCAACATCGTTGCATTTTGGCAAAACCCTAATAAATTGGTAAGCTATCGTTCCCCACTTTCTATATCACCCTCAATATCTAATTGGGTTTCTAATCCTTTGGGCTACATTTGATCACCTTGAGTTGCCATCGCGAAATAGTTGACGGAAGAGGCCTTACAAAAAGCTAAGAGAAGAGAAGAGAAAGGCAAAGGAGAAAAGGAAAGATCTGAATAAGGGTAACAAGAATATTAAGGAGAGATAAGAAAGACTTCCTAAATGATCATTGCAAAGAAAAAGAGGAAAACAATGTATTGGGGAAGATTAGAGTGACTTCACTTTCACTTGAAGGAAATGGCAACCCACTCCATTGTTCTTACCTGGAGAATCCTAGGGAAGGGGGAGCCTGGTGGGCTGCTATCTATGGGGTCTCACAAAATCGGACATGACTGGAGCGAATTAGCATCATCAGAGATCTCTTAAAAAAAATTAGAGATACCAAGGGAACATTTCATGTGAAGATGGGCTCAATAAAGGACAGAAACAGTATGGACCTAACAGAAGCAGAAGATATTAAGAAGAGGTGGCAAAAATACACAGAACTATTCAAAAAAGATCTTAATGACTCAGATAACTAAAATGGTGTAATCACTCACCTAGACCCAGACATCCTGAAATATGAAGTGAAGCGGGCCTTCAGTTCAGTTCAGTTAAGAAGTCGTGTCTGACTCTTTGCAATCCCATGGACTGCAGTACACCAGGCCTCCCTGTCCATCACCAATTCCCGGAGTTTACCCAAACTCATGTCCATTGAGTTGGTGATGGCATCCAACCATCTCATCCTCTGTTGTCCCTTCTCCTCCCACCTCCAATCTTTCCTAACATCAGGGTCTTTTCAAATGACTCAGTTCTGTGCATCAGGTGACCAAAGTATTGGAGTTTCAGCTTCAACATCAGTCCTTCTAAGGAACAGTCAGGACAGGTTGGATATCCTTGCAGTCCAAGGGACTCTCGAGAATCTTCTCCAACACCACAGTTCAAAAGCATCAATTCTTCGAAACTCAGCTTTGTAGTCCAACTCTCACATCCATACATGACTACTGGAAAAACAATAACCTTGACTAGACAGACATTTGTGGGTAAAGTAATGTCTCTGCTTTTTAATATGCTGTCTAGTTTGGTCATAACTTTTCTTCTAAGGAGTAAGCATCTTTTAATTTCATGGCTATAGTTACCATCTGCTGTGACTTTGGAGCCCCCCAAAATAAAGTCTGCCACTGTTTCCCCATCTATTTGCCATGAAGTGACGGGACCAGATGCCATGATCTGCATACAGTTTTCTGAATGTTGAGCATTAAGCCAACTTTTTCCCTCTCCTCTTTTTCACTTTCATCAAGAGGTTCCTTAGTTCTTCAGTTCAGTTCAGTTCAGTCCAGTTCAGTCACTCAGTCGTGTCCAGCTCTTTGCGACCCCATGAATTGCAGCACACCAGGCCTCCCTGTCTGTCACCAACTCCGGAGTTCACTCAGACTCTCATCCATTGAGTCAGTGATGCCATCCAGCCATCTCATCCTCTGTCATACCCTTCTCTTCGTGCCCCCAATCCCTACCAGCATCAGAGTCTTTTCCAATGAGTCAACTCTTCGCATGAGGTGGCCAAAGTATTAGAGCTTCAGCTTTAGCATCATTCCTTCCAAAGAAATCCTAGGGCTGATCTCCTTCAGAATGGACTGGTTGGATCTCCTTGCAGTCCAAGGGACTCTCAGGAGTCTTCTCCAACACCACAGTTCAAAAGCATCAATTCTTTGGCGCTCAGCCTTCTTCACAGTCCAACTCTCACATCCATACATGACCACAGGAAAAACCATAGCCTTGACTAGACGGACCTTAGTCGGCAAAGTAATGTCTCTGCTTTTGAAACGCTATCTAGGTTGGTCATAACTTTTCTTCCAAGGAGTAAGCGTCTTTTAATTTCAGGGCTGCAGTCACCATCTGCAGTGATTTTGGAGCCTCCCAAAATAAAGTCTGGCACTGTTTCCACTGTTTCCCGATCTATGTCCCATGAAGTGGTGGGACCAGATGCCATGATCTTTGTTTTCTGAATGTTGAGCTTTAGGCCAACTTTTTCACTCTCCACTTTCACTTTCATCAAAAGGCTTTTTAGTTCCTCTTCACTTTCTGCCATAAAGGTGGTGTCATCTGCATATCTGGGGTTATTGATATTTCTCCCGGCAATCTTGATTCCAGCTTGTGCTTCTTCTAGCCCAGAGTTTCTCATGATGTACTCTGCATAGAAGTTAAATAAGCAGGGTGACAATATACAGCCTTGACGTACTCCTTTCCCTATTTGGAACCAGTCTGTTGTTCCATGTCCAGTTCTAACTGTTGCTTCCTGACCTGCATACAGATTTCTAAAGATGTCCTTTTCATTATAGGGGACTGGAATGCAAAAGTAGGAAGTCAAGAAACACCTACAGTAACAGGCATATTTGGCCTTGGAATGTGGAATGAAGCAAGGCAAAGACTAATTGAGTTTTGCCAAGATAATGCACTGGTCATAGCAAACACCCTCTTCCAACAACACAAGAGAAGACTTTACACATGGACATCACCAGATGGTTAACACCAAAATCAGACTGATTATATTATTTGCAGCCAAAGATGGAGAAGCTCTATACAGTCAACAAAAACAAGACCAGGAGCTGACTGTGGCTCAGATCATGAACTCCTTATTACCAAATTCAGACTGAAATTGAAGAAAGTAGGGAAAACCGCTAGACCATTCAGGTATGACCTAAATCAAATCCCTTATGATTATACAGTGGAAGTGAGAAATAGATTTAAGGGCCTAGATCTGAGAGATAGAGTGCCTGATGAACTATGGAATGAGGTTCATGACATTGTACAGGAGACAGGGATCAAGACCATCCCCATGGAAAAGAAATGCAAAAAAGCAAAATGGCTGTCTGGGGAGGCCTTATAAATAGCTGTGAAAAGAAGAGAGGCAAAAAACAAAGGAGAAAAGGAAAGATATAAGCATCTGAATGCAGAGTTCCAAAGAATAGAAAGAAGAGATAAGAAAGCCTTCTTCAGTGATCAATGCACAGAAATAGAGGAAAAGAACAGAATGGGAAAGACTAGAGATCTCTTCAATAAAGTTCGAGATACCAAGGGAACATTTCATGCAAAAATGGGCTCAGTCAGTAAAGGACAGAAATGGTCTGGACCTAACAGAAGCAGAAGATATTAAGAAGAGGTGGCAAGAATACACAGAAGAACTGTACAAAAAAAGATCTTTACGACCCAGATAATCATGATGGTGTGATCACTAATCTAGAGCCAGACATCCTGGAATGTGAAGTCAAGTGAGCCTTGGAAAGCATCACTATGAACAAAGCTAGTGGAGGTGATGGAATTCCAGTGGAGCTATTTCAAATCCTGAAATATGATGCTGTGAAAGTGCTGCACTCAATATGCCAGCAAATTTGGAAAACTCAGCAGTGGCCACAGGACTGGAAAAGGTCAGTTTTCATTCCAATCCCAAAGAAAGGCAATGCCAAAGAATGCTCAAGCTACTGCACAATTGCACTCATCTCACATGCTAGTAAAGTAATGCTCAAAATTCTCCAAGCTAGGATTCAGCAATACGTGAACTGTGAACTTCCAGATGTTCAAGCTGGTTTTAGAAAAGGCAGAGGAACCAGAGATCAAATTGCCAACATCCACTGGATCATGGAAAAAGCAAGAGAGTTCCAGAAAAACATCTATTTCTGCTTTCTTGACTATGCCAAAGCCTTTGACTGTGTGGATCACAATAAACTGTGGAAAATTCTTTAGTTCTTCACTTTCTGCCATAAAGGTGGTGTCATCTGCATATCTGAGCTTATTGATATTTTCCCAGCAATCTTGATTCCAGCTTGTGCTTCTTCTAGCCCAGTGTTTCCTATGATGTACTCCGCATATAAGTTAAAAAAGTAGGGTGACAATATACAGCCTTGACATACATCCTTTCCTATTTGGAACCAGTCTGTGGTTCCACATCCAATTCTAACTGTTGCTTCCTGACCTGCGTACAGATTTCTCAAGAGGCAGGTCAGGTATTCCCATCATTTTCAGAATTTTCCACAATTTGTTGTGATCCACACAGTCAAAGGCTTTGGCATAGTCAATAAGGCACATAGATATTTTTCTGGAGCTCTCTTGCTTTTTTGATGATCCAGTGGATGTTGGCAATTTGATCTCTGGTTCCTCTGCCTTTCCTAAATCCAGCTTGAACATCTGGAAGTTCACAGTTCACATATTACTGAAGCCTGGCTTTGAGAATTTTGAGCATTCCTTTGTAGCATGTGAGATGAGTGCAGTTGTACAGTAGTTTGAACATTCTTTGGCTTTGCCTTTCTTTGGGATTGGAATGAAAACTGAACTTTTCCAGTCCCATGGCCATTGCTGAGTTTTCCAAATTTGCTGGCATATTGAGTGCAGCACTTTCATAGCATTATCTTTTAGGATTTGAAATAGCTCCACTGGAATTCCATCATCTCCACTAGCTTTGTTGATAGTGATGCTTCCTAAGGCCCACTCGACTTCACATTCCAGGATGTCTGGCTCTAGGTGAGTGATTACACCATGTCAATTATCTGGGTCATGAAGATCTTTTTTGTACAGGTTTTTTTTTTTTTTTTTTTGTATTCTTGCCACCTCTTCTTAATATCTTCTGCTTCTGTTAGGTCCATATACCATTTCTGTCCTTTATTGAGCCCATCTTTGCATAAAATGTTCCCTTGATATCTCTAATTTTCTTGAAGAAATCTCTAGTCTTTCCCATTCTGTTATTTTCCTCTATTTCTGTGCATTGATCACTGAGGAAGGCTTTATTATCTCTCCTTGCTATTCTTTGGAACTCTGCATTCAAATGGCTATATCTTTCCTTTTCACCTTTGTGCTTCACTTCTCTTTCTTTCACAGCTATTTATAAGGCCTCCCCAGACAGCCATTTTGCTTTTTTGCATTTCTTTTTATTGGGGATGGTTTTGATCTCCTTGTACAATGTCACAAACCTTCGTCCGTAGTTCATAAGGCAATCTGTCTCCAGATCTAGCCCCTTAAATCTATTCGTCATTTCCACTGTATAATCAATCATAAGGGGTTTATTTTAGGTCATACCTGAATGGTCTAGTGGTTTTCCCTACTTTCTTCAATTTAAGTCTGAATTTGGCAATAAGGAGTTCATGATCTGAGCCACAGTCGGCTCCCAGTCTTGTTTTTGCTGATTGTATAGAGCTTCTCCATTTTGGCTGCAAAGAATATAATCAATCTGATTTTGATATTGACCATCTGGTGATGTCCATGTGTAGAGTCCTCTCTTGTGTTGTTTGAAGATGGTGTTTGCTATTATCAGTGCATTCTCTTGGCAAAACTCTATGAACATTTGCCCTGCTTCATTCTGTACTCCAAGGCCAAATTTGCCTGTTACTTCGGGTATTTCTTGACTTCCTACTTTTGCATCCCATCCCCTATAAGAAAAGGATATCTCTATTGGATGTTAGTTCTAAGAGGTCTTGTAGGTCTCATAGAACTGCTCAACTTCAGCTTCTTCAACATTACTGATCGGGCATAGACTTAGATTACCGTTATATTGAATGGTTTGCCTTGGATTCGAACAGAAATCATTCTGTCGTTTTTGAGACTGCATCCAAGTACTGCATTTCAGACTCTTTTGTTGACTATGATGGCTACTCTGTTTCTTCTAAGGTATTCTTGCCCACAGTAGTAGATATAATAGTCATATGAGTTAAATTCACCCATTCCAGTCTATTTTAGTTCACTGATTCCTAAAATGTCGATGTTTACTCTTACCATCTCCTGTTTGACCACTTCTAATTTGCCTCGATTCATGGACCTATCATTCCAGGTTTCTATGCAATATTGCTCTTTGCAGCACCAGATCTTGCTTCCATCACCAGTCACATCCACAACTGGGTGTTGTTTTTGCTTTGGCTCTGTCTCTTCATTCTTTCTGGAATTATTTCTCCACTGATCTCCGCTAGCATATTGGGCACCTACTGACCTAAGGAGTTCATCTTTCAGTGTTCTATCTCTTTGCCTTTTCATACTGTTCATGGGGTTCTCAAGGCAAGAATACTTAGGAAGCATCACTACAAACAAAACTAGTGGAGGTGGTGGAATTCCAGTTATTTAAAATCCTAAAATGTGATGCTGTTAATATGCTGCACTCAATATGCCAAAAAATTTGGAACACACAGCAGTGGCCATAGGACTGCAAATTGTCAGTTTTCATTCTAATCCCAAAGAAAGGCAAATGCCAAAGAATATTCAAACAACTGCACATTTGCACTCATCTCACACACTAGTAAATTAATGCTCAAAATTCCCAAAGCATGGCTTAAACAGTACACAGAGAACTTCCAGATGTTCAAGCTAGATTTAGAAAAGGCAGAGGAACCAGAGATCAAATTGCCAACATCCGCTGGATCATCAAAAAAGCAAGAGAGTTTCAGAAAAACATCTACTTCTAATTTATTGACTATGCCAAAGCCTTTGACTGTGTGGATCATAACAAACTGTGGAAAATTCTTAAAAAGATGGGAATACCAGACCGTCTTACCTGCTTCTGGAGAAATCTGTATGCAGGTCAGGAAACAACAGTTAGGACTGGACATGAAACAACAGACTGGTTCCAGATTGGGAAAGAAGTACATCCAGTCTGTATATTGTCACCCTGTTTATTCAACTTATATGAACAGTATGTCATACAAAATGCCACACTAGATAAAGCACTTACCGGAATCAAGATTACGGGGAGAAATATCAATAACCTCAGATATGCAGATGACACCATCCTTATGTAAGAAAGTGAAGAGGAAGTAAAGAACCTCTTGATTAAAGTGAAAGAGGACAGTGAAAAAGCTGGCTTAAAGCTCAACAATAAAAAATTGAAGATCATGGCATCTGGTCCCATCACTTTATGGCAAATAGATTGGGAAACAATGGAAACAGTGACAGACTTTATTTTGTGTGCTCCAAAATCACTGCAGATGGTGACTCCAGCCATGAAATTAAAAGAAGCTTCTCCTTGGAAGTAAAGCTTAGAACAACCTCAACAGTATATTAAAAAGCAGGGATATTTCTTTTTAACAAAGGTCCATCTAGTCAAAGCTATGGTTTTTCCAGTAATCTTGTATGGATGTGAGGGTTGGACCATAAAGAAACCTGATGTTTAAACATCAAAAGAATTGATGCTTTTGAACTGTGACGCTGGAGAAGACTCTAGTGAGTCCCTTGGACTGCAAGGAGATCAAACCAGTCAATCATAAAGGATATCTGTCTTAAATACCCATTGGAAGGACTGATGCTGAAGCTGAAGCTCCAATAATTTTGCCACCTGATGCAAAGAATGGACTCATTGGAAAAGACCCTAATGCTGGGAAAGATTGAAGGCAGGAGAGAGGTAGACAACAGAGGATGAGATGGTTGGATGGCATCTCCAACTCGACGGACATGAGTTTGACCAAGCTCTGGGAACTGATGAAGGACGCAGAAGCCAGGCATCCTGCAGTCCATGGGGTCACAAAGAATCAGACATGACTGAGCTGAACTGAACTGAATGATTTTTATTTAACAGTATGAAGCTCTTGAAACCTGGCTAACATGATTGAGAAAATGATTTTTTTTTTAAAATTTCAGTTAGATTACATTTATATAGTCATGTGTGAGTGGTGACTAGTATGTTGGTCAGCTTTAATCTAGAGAGATTGATCTAAAAAATTTTAAAAGTGTATAATTGCAAATTATGACAACATTTTAAAGGAAAAGTAATAGGAATAATACAGTTAAACAGGATGACCTTACTAACCTGGAAAGTGGTCAAGAAAGGGGTTCCAGAGGAAATCACATTTCCATAAAGTCTTAAAAATGCCTAGGAGTTAACAGGCGGAGGATAATGAGAGATGAGTAGAGCAAGATGAGCAAGATATGCAGAGCAACAAGAGAAAAGAGGAGTGTGTCATACCTAGAATCAAAGACATCAGTGAACAGACTACGGGCTTATTTCACTCTCCACCTTGCCTCTATCACCTCAACATCTGAATTCAGTGGTAATAAACAGGTGAGAGAAGTCAGCAAGGTTCACTTCATGTGAAACCTTCTAGAACATAATAGATAGTTTTGTCTTGGTGGAAGATTATCATATTTGTGTTTGTACAAGATCACTCTAGCTGCAGTGGAGAAGCAAGGTAAGGAGTAAGAGTGAATTTGGAAAGAAAAACTGGAGCCCATTGAAGTAACTCAGATGTGACATAATAGAAGCTGGACTTGGCAGATGGCAGTGGAAATGGAGAGAAGTGAATGTGTTTCAGAAGTTTTAGGGAGTGAATCTGATAAGACCTAATAAAATGTTGGATCTGGAGTAAGGAAAAGCCAAGTATCACAAATAATGCCTGTATCTCTGACTCACAGGAATGGATAGATGCCAGGGTCACTCACCAGTAAAAGCAAGAATTCCAATCTAGATGTGAAGATGACAATTTCAATTAATGACTTAGTGAGTTTGCAATGTCATAACATTTAAAGATGACACATTCAAATGGATATACAAGCATGGAAGTCAGAAGAGATTTCTGGTTAAAAAATAAACACTCAAGGATCATTGACACACCAGCTAACAAATTTATGGGCAAAAAAGTAAATTTGTGGAGTGAGAGGACAGACTAAGAAGGGAAGTGGGTTTGAGACTGTTATTCATAATTCCAATATTTCACTTTTTATTTATTGATTTATGTTTTAGTGTTTCTTTTTTGTCTCTAGGTCAGTCTCAGAAATACCCAATTTTTTGGTATTGATTTACTCTGATTCATTTACTCTCAAGTTAGAACATATATGAAGTGCTTAATCTAGGTAAATTCATATATGTGTGATATTTCTATATATTTTTCTCTCCTCTCTTCTCCTTAGACTTCCAGTCAAGTTTCAAATTCCTTCAAATGATACAGTTTAGATATGCTAATCAAGGAAATTTACAGACAAGTAACACAATTTTTAAAGAAATACATGTTAACCTAAATATATCTTAGGTTATTTAAATATATAAAAGCAAATTCTTCCCATTAAATTTCTAGAAGAGAAAATAAACAAATGAAGCTATCCAAAGGACCCTCCTGCCAATATTCCCATTTTGTCCCCGCTTTTCCCTTTCCTCTCCTTTAATAGCAAGGGTAGCACTATTTTGCATCAGCTGGGGCAACAGTGCCCAGTTATTCCTCATGTACCAACAATCCAACAGCAGGAACACATAGCCAACATAAGAAATACTTCTGTCACCTCTCTAGTCTGTGAAAGCTCTTCTCAGTGAGTTGCAATAAGAAAGTCAATGTAAGCCTTGGGAGTCATGTTAAAACTCACTTTCCTTGAGATTCAGTTGGTTTTATCAGAACCAATCAGATCCTTGGAAAAAGAAGTCTGAAAGAGCTTGGGAATCACATGGTCAAACAGCAAATTAACCATTTGTTACATAATTTATAATTACAAAAGGATTATACAAAATTACAAAAGAATTACAAAAAAATCTTATAATTTGTCATTTTATAAGTGTAATTTTGAGTAAAGATTTTTAAAAAATACTATAGTAGTTTGCATATGTGTGTATTTGTATATGTGTGTGTGTGTTATGTGGAGCTTCCCTGCTGGCTCAGACAGTAAAGAATCTGCCTGCATGAATGCAGGAGATCAGGGTTTGATTCCTGGGTTGGGAAGATCTCCTGAAGAAGGGAATGAATACCCACTCAGGTATTCTTGCCTGGAGAATTCCATGGAGAGAGGAGCGTGGCTGACTACAGTCCACGGGGTGGCAAAGAGTGAGACACGACTGAGAGACTAGCACTGGGAGCTTCCCAGGTGGCGCTAGAGGTAAAGAACCTGCCTGCCAATGCAGGAGACTTAAAGACCCAGGTTCAGCTCCTGGGTTGAGAAGATCCTCTGGAGGCTCAGTTATGTCTGACTCTTTGAGACCCTGTGGACTGTAGTCCACCAGGCTTCTCTGTCCATGGAATTTTTCAGGCAAGAATACTGGAGTGAGTTGCCATTCTCTTCTGCAGAGGATCTTCCTGACCCAGGGATCAAACTCACATCTCCTGTGTCTCCTGCATTGGGAGACAGAGTTTTTACCACTGAGCTACCTGGGAAGCCCATTTTCTATATACATATGGTATATGTACATATGTCTGTATACATATACAAAGCCATATATCTATATGCATTTGTATACAATACCTGTCTACTTAAATATGTGTATATGTAATATATATGCACATATAAACCTACAATATATACACATGACCATAATCATGTATTATTTTAAAAATGTATTCATTTAGCAGCATCAAGTCTTAGTTGCATCTTGCAGGATCTTTTGTGCGGCACACATACTCTCTAGTTGTGGCACAAATGCTCCAGGGAACACGGGCTCTGGAGTAGTTGGTGTGCTTAGGTTTAGTTGATCTATGTTATGTGGGATCTTATTTCCCTGACCAGGGACTGAACTCACACCCCCTGCCTAGCTAGGCAAATTCTTAACCACTGGACCACCAGGGAAATCCCCATACTGTTTTATTTATATAAACATATGTACTTATAGGTATATGCATACATTATACACACATATACACATGACAGTGTGTGTTTATTTATACATAAAATAAGTTAGTTTTTACTGAGTGACAAACTACTCAGAAAACTAAGTGGCTTAAAACAATTACCTATTTATATAATTTATGACTGCAGTTTGGCAGTTTGTGCTGGATTCAGGTGGACATTTTTTTGTCTCTGCTGGACTTGCTCCTAATTCTGCAATCAGTGCTGGTCAGCAGAGAGATAGCTCATTGTTGGCTAGGGTGCACACATTCCTTCCATGTAGGCTCTCATCCTCTGAGAGGGCTATTTAGAGCAAGAAGAAGTATGTAAGGCCTCTTCAATCCCAGATTTGAAATTTGAACAACCTTGCTTCTCCCATCACTATTTGTCTGGGAAGTCAATAAGCTAGCTCAAATTCAAGGAGTTGTGAAATACATTGGAAAGCAAAGAATCTGTGTCCATTTGAAAAAAAAAAAAAACAAAAACAAACCTGTTTTATATACTTTAAAGAGAAAATCTTCTCTGCTGGTAACTCCTTAAAATTTTCATGTGTTCAGTACCCAATTTATAGTTGTTTCTGTCCTCTCTCTCCACTCCTCATATAAGTCAGATTCTGGTCATCAGTTCTGTGGGGAAAGACCATGTCTATGTGGGTCTCTCAGTATCACACATTACAGAATGCAAATGTGCCAGCCAGCTGCTGCCTCCTTCAGGAAACTTCCATAATATTCTGTGTCAGTTTTTAACCATTATATACTTAATATACTGTTTGTAATTGTCTTCCCTGCTCTTATCTTGAGGACAACACTTTATTTTACTTGTATTTTTAGTTCATGCTCTTGTCACTGTGCCTGGACATAAGAAAGTATTAATAATTCTTAATAATTGTAAGGACTGTTCTGTAATGAACATTCTAGAACTTAACAAATGTTTCTCAATAGGGAATTAAGATTTATTTTGAGCAAAGAAAAAAATGAAACAGCAATATTTCTAGGAATTATAAGATTTTGTTACATTTAATGCAAAGAAAAAATTTTTGAAGAGAAAATCATAAATTTAACATAGCCTCTTCTCATCTCAGCTTCTCCCGTCAGGCCTAGTGAACTTATGTTTACCCAACCAGACTTTCCCCTGAACTGTGCATTTTTAAAGTAACTAAACCAGTTTTTAGTTAAAATAGAATTTTCTTTGGTGGTATCATGAGATAATTAAGTAACTATATATCCAGTCACCTGTTTTCTTGGTATATTATCAATGCCTTTTCCTCTCCAAACTGTTATGACCTGTACATAAATTCTATGATTACATATGCTTTGAATATGATGCCAATAGAAACCTGAGGTTGAAAAGAATCCCTACTGTATCGTGATCACACATAGCTGTTTCAAGTGGAAAGAGACACTGACTCCCTTTGCCATTATTTTAGGGCTAGTCAAGAATGTTGTATTACTGACTTTGGAAATAACTAGAAAGTACATGAAGCTCCTTGCTTAAAGGTCATCAGCAAATGGCTTCTGTATAAATGAATTCTTTCATATTGTAGATACCATAACTGATAAAGAATTGATTAAGTAAATGGGAAACTTCCCCAGAGATTATGACAAAATCACTGGGTTAAAATGTATGATAAAAATGACATTAAACCTTTTACCTAGGGAGAGAGACCTCTTTGGCCTTTCTGCACTTGTGCCTTCTTCACTTTCACAGCTGACCTAGAGTGACAAGAGTCTATGTGTTCCTAATGGAGTTGGGATCTGGGAATATGGTACTTAATCCTGGCATGTGATAGCAATGGTGAGTCCCAGTGGTGCATACTAATGGCAAAATAATAAGTACAGTCCCATAGTGGTGTCGATTTTGTATTTGAATATATGTTTTCATAGATAGCTTATGTCTTAAATAATATAAAGATTGCTTACCTAAGTGAGTATAGGTTCTAGGATAAATTTTATAAAATTAAAAAGAAAATAAAATTTCTTTACAATAAGAAAAAACAACCAGAGTATACAATATTTAGCTGATACATGTGTCATGATGTTCTGCTTTCCAGAATAATGTAAATCTTGCACACACAGGGCTTTGAAAAAGCTACCAGGTCAAAGTTTTATGAGATTTTTCAAATATTTATATAGCAAATTTCTATATAAAATAAAACTCCATGGACAAATATGCATCAAGCTACTTCATCAAACTGACTAGAAAAGCTTGCCAAAAATGTGTTTAACTAGTTTCCCTCATAAACCAATTTTTTTTCAATTGCTAACTTTTTAATCTTCCTTCCTTCCTCCCTCCCACCTTCCATCCCTTCCTTCCTTTCTTTTTATCTCTTTAGTTCCTCCCTTTTGTATATTTTAAGTAAATCTATCCAGGAAGCAAAACAACAGAGCCTGAGTAAGGTACAGGTACAGATTCTGTGTGAAGAATAATATCATGACAATGAAATAAGGCACTGAAACAAATTACACGCTTTATTACAAACCCATCACAATTGTAGTTATAATATGTATGGCTTTAACATTCAGAAATATATACAGATATTCATAACTTTTAGGTTAGATAACTTCATCACTATACATAATCAATATTTTAGCTTCTATAATATTTTGACTACTGACTTGATCTCTGCTATTTTCATTCCAAGCCCTCTCTATTTATTACTGATTTTCCCAGGAGAAGCACCATGAAGGTGCCTCGTGGTCTCATGTTTCTGGACTGGATATCATTTGTACCTACAGCTAAGAAAAAATAAGAACTTAAAATGTCAAGAAAAATATCAAATTGTTTTTTGTTCAGTAAAGCAATAATAATAATGTATCTATTATTTTTACCCTTAAATATTTTTTCTTTGTTTCTTTGTTTGAGCTGGTACTCTTTACCACAATGCTTTCAAAAGTAGCAGTCATAATTAATGTTTGGGTATTTCAAATATAGGAAATATTTGAAAACTGAAAATATTTGATTCTGTTCCTGAGCTTTGTGTGTGTGTGTGTGTGTGTGTGTGTGTGTGTTTTCAGCTGCTCAGTTGTGTCCAGCTCTTTGAAACCCCATGGACTGCAGCCCTCTAGGCTCCTCTGTCCAAGGAATTTTCCAGGCAAGAATACTGGAACAGGTTGCTAGTTTCTATTCCAGGGGATCTTTCTGACTCAGGGATGGAACCCACATCTTTTGTGTCTCCTGTGTTGGCAGGTGGATTCTTTACAACTGCACCACCTGGGAAGCCCTCTTGATCCTTAGTTGCACATTTCTATCTATAGCAGGCCAGTGCCAGCTTCCCTTTCTCACTTAATGTCTATATCACCACAAGAAATGTTAAAGTTTGCTCACACAAGGAAATATAAAAATATGTCTATTTGCCATTCTATAAACATGAAACTTTTGCCTCCCTTATATTTGGTAACTGTCACTTTTCGCCAAATACTGCTTTGAGTCAAAAAAATTCAAGCCTTTGAAAATTAGAAGGAAAAATGTAACATAACTTTGAGAACAGCTGAAAAAGTCCACTTAGAGAAATACCCACCAGTTGTTGTTTTACTCTGAAACATCTTTGACATTCCCTGGCTTCTTTTGTGTGTTTGCCTGTAGCAAAGCAGCAGGTATCCGTAAGTGTGAAACTGCACAGACATGGGGTCCATGGTTTTTATTCCTCTGGCTCATTTTTAATATCAGCTAGCTAACCTTATGAGAATGTTTAGTTGGAAAATGAAGATTGAAAATCATGTCAGTTAGGTAGCATAATACTAAACCCTAGGAGATTTAGTTCATCCCAGCTTTTAGACTAATTTTGCTTAGTCATCCTCTCAATGCTAATAAAACCAAGAGAAGAAGAAGGGAAGAATATGGAAGCTACTGTTCCCTGGTGAGAGAAAGTGAAAGTCTCTCAGTCATGTCTGACTCTTTGAGATTCCATGGACTACACAGTCCATGGAATTCTCTAGGCCAGAATACTGGAGTGGGAGCCTTTCCCTTCTCCAGGGGATCTTCCCAACCCAGGGATTGAACCCAGGTCTCCCACATTGCAGGCAGATTCTTTACCAACTGAGATAGTAGGGAAGCTCAGTGTTCCCTGGTAATCATAAGGAAAGAGGAAAGCTGAGTGAGATGAATCAAATTACACTACCTTCCTTCATTCATTTACCTATTCTGTCATGAACTAATTCATCGATTCTCACATTGGTTTGATAAATGTGTTCTAGGCACTGCAGATAGAGCAATGAACAAGATAGACATGGAGCTTACAATATAGAGGTGTAGACAGACACTAAACACTATCGAATATACTCCTGGTAGGTGTTATGAAAACAATAAAATTGGGTCAAGAGTTACAGGATTCTGTGAATCAGGAAGGCAGAGGTGGATAGACTTTGCATTACTTTAGCTAAAGTGACTAAGAAAGGGCTCTTTGTGGAGGTGAGTTTAGGTAATGTTTGATAAAGAACAGGAAGGAGGCTGTGTGGCTGGAAATGAGTCCCCAAGCGGATGATGACTAGCACCAGACAGGGCCTCAAGTAGTACCTTGAAGCTGTGACTCTTCCCTTAAAATCTTCAGAGTTTTAATCAGGACCACAGCTTGAAATCATGTATGTTGTCGAGGACCATCTCCAGCTGCTGGTTGAAGAGACATGGGTAACCTGAAGGAAGGATCCACTCTTGATGATTTGTTTAGTACATATGATGTGCGTGACTACAATCTAATAAATTTTAAAATACTTGTGAAATCTATATATCCAAAGAGGTGAGGTGCTCTGAATCACAACCACAAGACACTATGTCAACTCCAATAGTGTCGTTATTTGAAATAACATATTTGGAAAGTTTTTTGGAAGAAATTGAGCCTGTACTGTACTTTTTAATACCTTAAATGATAGCCTCCTTAATTACTGTGATTAGTGAATTTGATTTTTATGGACAGAATAAAGGCATTTGGAGTCTCATCTAGCAAAAAAAAAAAAAAAGGAAAATGAAAGAACTATATACTTTGGTAAGATCATTATTAAATTATTTTGCTTTTAATGTAAAAATGTTTTCAAAGTTTGAATTACAAACTTGTTTTAAGCAATTACACCATGTTTGGAATAGGTGATGTCTTCTATCGCCAGATAGTGATAGTTTCTCCCACCTCTGAACTCACAGTAGAATTTAATCTCTATCATCCATAGGTAAAGAACCAGAGCAGTGTCCTACTTGGAGTGGTGTCTTAGTTGTATCACTATTTCATTTTCCTGATAAGACTGGAAACTGTTGAGGGTAAAATCTTGCTTTATTTTTAACAGCTTATGTCACTTCAGTTCAGTTGAGTTCAGTCGGTCAGTCATGTCCGACTCTTTGCAACCCCATGGACTGCGGCAGGCCAGGCCTCCCTGTCCCTCACCAGCTCCAGGAGTTTACCCAAACTCATATCCATTGAGTCAGTGATACCATCCAACAATTTCATCCTCTGTCATCCCCTTCTCCTCCCACCTTCAATCTTTCCCAGCATCAAGGTGTTTTCCAGTGAGTCAGTTCTTCGCATCAGAGGGCCAAAGTATTCTGTAGTTTAAGCTTCAGCATCAGTCCTTCCAGTGAATATTGAGGACTGATTTCCTTTAGGATGGACTGGTTGGATTTTCTTGCAGTCCGAGGGACTCTTGAGAGTCTTCTCCAACACCATAATTCAAAAGCATCAGTTCTTAAGTACTCAGCTTTCTTTATAGTTCAACTCTCACATCCATACATGGCTACTGGAAAAATCATAGCTTTGACTAGATGGACCTTTGTTGGCAAAGTAATGTCTCTGCTTTTTAATATGCTATCTAGGCTGGTCATAACTTTCCTTCCAAGGAGCAAGCATCTTTTAATTTCATGGCTGAAGTCAGCATCTGCAGTGATTTTGGAGCCCAATAAAATAAATTCTGTCACTGTTTCCACTGTTTCCCCATCTATTTGTCATGAAGAGATGGGATCAGATGCCATGATCTTAGCTTTCTGAATGTTGAGTTTTAAGCCAACTTTTTCACTCTCCTCTTTCACTTTCATCAAGAGGCTCTTCAGTTCTTCACTTTCTGCCATAAGGGTGCTGTCATCTGCATATCTAAAGTTATTGATATTTCTCCTGGCAATCTTGATTCCAGCTTGTGTTTCCTCCAGGTTAGTGTTTCTCATGATGTACTCTACATATAAGTTAAATAAGCAGGGTGACAATATACAACCTTGACATACTCCTTTTCCTATTTGGAACCAGTCTTTTGTTCCATGTCAGTTCTAACTGTTGCTTCCTGACCTGCATACAGATTTCTCAAGAGGCAAGTCAGGTGGTCTGGTATTCCCATCTTTTTCTTCTTATGTCACTTGGTTCAGTGCAATTGGTGCTTGGATAAATAACTACCTGTCCTAAACCCCACTCCAGTTAATCTTAATAATGGTGTCATTTTCAACCATAGCCTGACCTAGCCTTGCGATTCAGGGAAGTTATATCTGGTGACACTAGAATTTCTGCTTACCAGCTAGTGGGACTAGAAAAAAAGTCTCTACTGGAATGTGCAAGTTGATAGGGCAAGACAAGAAATGTAACAAATCATTTATTTGCCTTCCCTCTATATCTATTACTTTCTTTTTTTAATTTTATTTATTTATTTATTTTGCTTTACAATACTGTATTGGTTTTGCAAGACATTGACACGAATCCGCCATGGGTGTACATGAGTTCCCAATCCCCTCCCACCTCCTACCCCATATCATCTCTCTGGATCATCCCCATGCACCAGCCCCAAGCATCCTGTATCCTATATCGAACATAGACTAGTGATTTTTTTCTTACATGATAGTATACGTGTTTCAATGCCACTCTCCCAAATCATCTCACCCTCGCCCTCTCCCACAGAGTCCAAAAGTCCATTCTATACATCTGTGTCTCTTTTGCTGTCTCGCATACAGGGTTATCATTCCCATCTTTCTAAATTCTATATATATATATGTGTTAGTATACTGTATTGGTGTTTTTCTTCCTGGCTTACTTCACTCTGTATAATAGGCTCCAGTTTCATCCACCTCATTAGAACTGATTCAAATGTATTCTTTTTAATGGCTGAGTAATACTCCATTGTGTATATGTACCACAGCTTTCTTATCCATTCATCTGCTGATGGACATCTAGGTTGTTTCCATGTCCTGGCTATTATAAACAGTGCTGCGATGAACATTGGGGTACATGTGTCTCTTTCAATTCTGATTTCCTCTGTGTGTATGCCCAGCAGTGGGATTGCTGGGTCATAAGGCAGTTCTATTTTAATTTTTTTAAGGAATCTCCACACTGTTTTTCATAGTGGCTGTACTAGTTTGCATTCCCACCAACAGTGTAAGAGGGTTCCCTTTTCTCCATACCTTCTTCAGCATTTATTGCTTGTAGACTTTTGGATCGCAGCCTTTTTGACATTTTCATTATGTTGGTTGCTTTCTTTCTCCAACGTCTCTTACTATATTTTTAGTCAAATCTGTTTTTCCATGAGCACTTTGTAATTTAACCTTCATTTATAATGCTGTCTTTTTCTTGAAGTTTATTTTGTGATTTTAGTCAGCCCTAGTCACTGTAGATGGTGATTGCAGCCATGAAATTAAAAGATGCTTACTCCTTGGAAGGAAAGTTGTGACCAACCTAGATAGCATATTCAAAAGCAGAGACATTATTTTGCCAAAAAGTCCATCTAGTCAAGGCTATGGTTTTTCCAGTGGTCATGTATGGATGTGAGAGTTGGACTGTGAAGAAAGCTGAGTGCCAAAGAATTGATGCTTTTGAACTGTGGTGTTGGAGAAGACTCTTGACAGTCCCTTGGACTGCAAGGAGATCGAACCAGTCCATCCTAAAGGAGATCAGTCCTGGGTGTTCATTGGAAGGACTGATGCTGAAGCTGAAATTCCAGTACTTTGGCCACCTCATGCAAAGAGTTGACTCATTGGAAAAGACTCAGATGCTGGGAGGGATTTGGGGCAGGAGGAGAAGGGGACAACAGAGGATGAGATGGCTGGATGGCATCACCAACTTGATGGACATGAGTTTGAGTGAACTCTTGGAGTTGGTGATGGACAGGGAGGCCTGGCGTGCTGTGATTCATGGGGTCACAAAGAGTCGGACATGACTGAGCGACTGAACTGAACTGAACTGAGTCTTATATCTTTAGTTTTATAATCATCTCTATTCTATTTCTAGTTTAAAATTTTTAATTTGGTGTGTACTTCATATCAGTCAAACCATGGTTGTTTAATTTATGTTAATATATTGAGTTCCAGCTTTATTCTATATCATAATGGGGGTTTTCATTAATATTTTCATTAGAATAATTTTGATGGTAACTTTTTTTCATCAATTTGAATGAGTGTTTTCTGCCATTTTGTTGTTATTGTTTAAGTTTCAGAAAGTTTCCTGGATCAGCAATAATAGGTGAAATATGGAAAAATGGTAAGGAGTAGTTTGTTAGGTTCCTTATTTTAGATGAACTTTTTTATCAATATAGAAAAATTTGATTTCTTTGTTAGACCCCATCTATTTAGAGTAGGTTGATTCAGTTTCTGATTCTATAATCTAGTTTTTGTTTATACTGGACAATCAATAACTATTATTTGCTTTTTTCTTTTCTTTCCCCACCAAATCTCTGATATATGCCATCCTCTTCCAAATTGCTTCCATCTGATCTAGACACTTACCTTCTGAAAGTTACCAGCTCTGGGCCCATGTACTTTCAAGCTCCTCTCTTTTGAAGCAGAATCCTAATCCATAAGGGATCAGACCTGTTTCTACTTTTAGTATTTCTCACTAAGGATGCATGAGTGCTCAGTTGTTCAGTTGTGTCTGACTCTTTGAGACCCCATGGACTGCAGCCCACGAGGCTCCTCTGACCATGGAATTTTGCCAGGCAAGAATAATGGAGTAAGCTGCCATTTCCTATTCCAGGGGATCTATCCAATCCAGGGGTAGAAACTTCTCCTCTATTGGCAGACAGATTCTTTACATCTGAGCAACCTGGAAAGCCCCCTCACTACGAATAGGACCAACTAATTCTTGAGGTTAAACTTATCTGAGTTGTGTGACCACTATCATTAGAAATCTCTGTTTTGTATGATGTAAACCTGATTGAACACTGCCAGGTTGTCAGAAATTATTGTTGGTTTCCAGTGCATATTCTTGCACTTGCATATAAATACAAGTATTTGCATTCTTTTCTCTGCTTATACTGTATGTATGGGCTATGGGTGGCTTTACTTACTCTCCTTCTAAAACTATATGGTTAGTGGAAATTTTACAGATATACATTGAGATACCTGGATTACATCAGTTATGCAGCTCAGCAGTAGAATAACTTCTAGAGTCATACAACTATTTCCCCCTTTATTTTATATTCACTTCAGGATTCCAAACTTACCTATTTCACATACTTAGAAACCCAAGAGATTTCCTTTATTGCTCTCATCACTTGTAAAATATCTGATTCTATGATTATACATATGTATTAATTTAGCATTCACCTTCAAAAGAGTCGGACACGACTGAGTGACAACACCTTCAAAAGGCCACTAATCATTTCAACTAATTCTTTCATGACTCAGTGTATGTGTTAGTTCCCAGAATGTAATGGGCTCTGTAAAACTCAGGCTTTTGAACCAATTATCCATGTTTGAAAACGCTTTTAAGTGGGTTAAGTCAATGATACCTACCTATAAATAACTACATAGTTTTATGTGCCATCATCATTATCAAGCAATTAAATGAATCAAATGTAATGATATTGTAATGCAGGGAGTCAAAGTCTCCCAAAGTCAAAGAAGACAACAATTGTGTAGTGTACAGTTTGGTGTCAAACTGATTTTTTCAGAGTTTTGGCACTTTTGAGGCTCAGTTTAATTTTTATTGTAAAACAGATGTAATAACACTTACTTCATAAAGATTTGTCATATAAATGAGATAATGTATTAAAAACACAATATTAGGTAGAAAATATTCACTCAAAAATTTGTTTGCACCTTCTTCCTTGGGGAGAAATTAAAATTCCACATAAAGGGCCAGGGTGCCACCATTGCTTTTCTGGTTCTAACTACGTTTTAATTTACCCAAAGTGTTACTTTCTCTTACCCAAGAATTAGGGATTGCTGTGATCTAAGTGACATATTTATTAAGAATTCAAGAACATGGATATTGTGGCTATTTTCATCTTTAAGCCAGGGAAATGTGGTAAAGAAAGGATTTACTCCCAACTCCGGTCACTAGGGGAATTCCAATTCTTGTGTTCTCTGTGAATTAAGTTTTTATTCACTGAAAATATATTTTCTAAAAGCTCATCATTACATGCACAAAGGTATAATACTTTAAATGCAGAAATTCTGAATTAAACAAACGTAATAGAACTGCTAGTGAGATTTATAGAACCCAATAACCATCTCAGAATATACTTCACAGATTGCTTCTTTATATTGCAAAATGAATAGGATTTTATATCTGAAGAAACAAATCTGCACATTAAAAAATCAATGTTCCTCATGATACACACTTAGTATTATATCAGAGAATACTACAGCTGGTGTAACCTAGTTAAAATAGTATAATTTACTTGACTACATACATAGTCTTTTTGGAGTCAAAACTGCCACTTTCACCATGTAAAGAGGAACAATGACCTTCCTGCTTTGGCAATCATCTAAAGTACTTTTTGCTCTACTCTCCCTCAAAACCCTGATGCATAATCCTCTCTCTTGCTACTTAAATACCTCTTAGATTTGAAAAACAAAAGGGTTTGGAGAGAGTGAAGGAAAAGAGAGGTATAAAGCACAGTCTGTCACAGACCCTTTACTAAAAAATCCTCAACAAGCAGAATGGATTGAAAAATTCAAGCATGACTAAAAAGTACATTCCCCACTAGTCAGTAGGTTTTGCTTCCTATTTGTCACTGCCACCTTGGAGAGCGGTGAGCATTAATAATGCATGGGTGCTAGGAATGTATTAGCAACTAACCTTGCGAAGAAAATCAGCTGGGGACCCAGAAGAGCTGTAAAATGAAAGAGAGAGAGAAAGGAGAGAGAGACAAAAGGGCAGCGTGAATATACACACATGCTCTGACGTATTCTTCTTATTTATTAAAGAGATTTGGGGAGCAGTGGCAGTTGCGTAGGCAGCTATGTATCATTGTAAAAGAAGGGTAGAAATCCTTGGAATGGGGCCATAATTGAGTTCATTGATCAAATTCACAAATTCCTCCACTTGAATCAGGATTATAACTGACTTTTATGTAACATAAAGGAATACCCCTGGGATATTAGTGCGTTTATACATTTAGGCAAATATGAAGTTTTAGTAAACAATAGCTAGACACCTTTTTTAAAGAAACATGAGCAAGTATTTTTCTTAAAGTGTTATGTGTAATTTGAAATCTACTTTAGGATGTGGTATTTATTACAGACAGATTTATTTGGATATGTGAATGCCAATTCTGACTTCAGAATCCCTACAGAACAAACAAGTGAATGAACATGCAGAGGCATAATAGATCAGAAGAGCAGGGTTGCTCGTGTTTCAAAAGCAAGTTTTAATTTTATAAAAATCGCATTTATTTTCAAAGTATTATTTTTCAATGATTTTAGATAGAAACCAGCTCAATTCCTTTATGAAATTATGACTTGTATGTGAGGATGCCATGACATGACTGCTTTGCCTTGAGAGTTCTGGGTTTAGATCTTGGAGACTTCACCCCAGAGAGTGCTCCATATTTTGTCTTTTGCACTTCACTTAAACCCTGCTGCCCCTTTTATATCTTCCAATACCATGCCCAGCCCACAATAACTTGTAAATGTATAGAATAGGTTATAAAGGATGTTACATTATGTTTTGTAAAACATTTATATTTTAAGTCTACCTCCTTGAATCAAAATTAAGTTATGAACTGGGACTTGTATTTCTGTATCTAAAGCTTTTGTACTTTAAAAACTGGGAAGGTTTTGTTACACATGAATATAGGTGAACATGAAATATTTTTTGTTTGCTAAAGGATGTTTAGTATAACTTTCTCCCAAGTCCTAATTTCATTGTAAAAAATGTCAAACATACTGATAAGTGGGAATAATTTTCTGCATATTTCAGTATATTTTATGTATTCAGCACATAGATTGTTACTATACTTGCTTTGTCACATGTCTAATCATCCTTTTTCCATTAATATTTCAATCCATTTTAATACATACACACATATATATATGTATGTATTTAAATAGGGGTATAGTTGCTTTACAATATTGTGTTAGTTTCTGCTGTACAACGAAGTGAATCAGCTATATGTATACATATATCCCAACCTCTTGGACCTCCCTCCCACCTTTATACCTATCCTACTAGGTCACTATAGAGCAGCGAGCTGATCTCCATGTGCTTTATGGCAGCTTCCCACTAGCTATCTATTTTATACATGGTGGTGTATATAAGTCATTCCCAATCTCCCAATTCATACCATCAGGCCTTCCCTTCTCATGTCAATATGTCTGTTCTCTACATGTGCATATCTCTTCCTGCCCTGAAAATAGGTTCATCAGTACCATTTTTCTAGATTCTACTTACATGTGTTAATATATGATATATATTTTGCTCTTCCTGATTTATATCACTATATTTTTATATTTCAAAGTAAGTTGTAGATATTGCTACATGCATGTGTATGTGCTCAGTAGCATCTGACTCTGAGACCCCATGGATTATGGCCTGCCAGGCTCCCTGTCCATGGAATTCTCTAGGCAAGGATATGGGAGTGGGTTGCCATTTCCTACTCCAAGGGATATTCATGGCCCAGGGATCAAACCCAGGTCTCTTGTGTCTCCTGAATTAGCAGGCAGATTCTTTACCACTGCACCACCTGGGAAGCCCAGATATTACTATATTTCCTCCTAAATACTTTGGCCCTCATATCATTAGCTACATTTCAATATTAGTTTACATTTCTTTCATGTAGAATTTATGTACAATGAAATATTGAATCAGTTCAGTTCAGTGCAGTAGCTCAGTCGTGTCCGACTCTTTTGAGACCCCATGGACTGCAGCACGCCAGGCTTCTCGGTCCATCACAAACTCCTGGAGTGTGCTCAAACTCATGTCTATCAAGTCGGTGATGCCATCCAACCATCACTACCTCCGTCATCCCCTACTCATTCCACCTTCAATCTTTCCCAGCATCAAGGTCTTTTCCAAGGAGTCAGTTTTTTGCATCAGGTCACCAAAGTATTGGAGTTTCAGCTTCAGCATGAACCTTTTGTTGTTGTTCAGTTGATCAGTTGTGTCCAACTCTTTGTGACCCCATTGACTGCAGCACTCCAGTCTGCCCTGTCCTACACCATTTCCCAGAGCTTGTTCAAACTCATGTCCATTGACTTGGTGATGCCACCCAACAATCTCATCCTCTGTCATCCCCTTATCCTCCTGACTTCAATTTTTCCTAGTGTCATAGTCTTTTCTGATGAGTCAGATCTTCACATCAGGTGGCCAAAGTATTGGAGTTTCAACTTCAGCATCAGTCCTTCCAATGAATATTCAGGACTGATTTCCAACAGGATAGAGAGGTTGGATCTCCTTGCTGTCCAAGGGACTCTCAAGAGTCTTCTCCAACACCACAGTTCAAAAGCATCAGTTCTTTGGCACGCAGCTTTCTTTATAGTCCAACTCTCACATCCATACATGACTATTGGAAAAACCATAACTTGACTAGATGGAACTTTGTTGGCAAAGTAATGTCTCTGCTTTTTAATATGCTGTTTAGGTTTGTCATAGTTTTTCTTCCAAGGAGCCAGAGTCTTTAATTTCATGACTCTAGTCACCATCTGCAGTGAATTTGGAGCCCCCCAAAATAAAGTATCTCACTCTTTCCACTGTTGCCCCATCTATTTGCCATGAAGTATTAGGTTGGCCCCATCACTTCCTGGTAAATAGATGGGGAAACAGAGGAAACAGTGGCTGACTTTATTTTTTGGGCTCTAAAATCACTGCAGATGGTGACTGCAGCCATGAAATTAAAAGACTCTTGCTCCTTGGAAGGAAAGTTATGACCAACCTAGATAGCATATTCAAAAGCAGAGACATTACTTTACCAACAAAAGTTTGTCTAGTCAAGGCTATGGTTTTTCCAGTAGTAATGTATGGCTGTGAGAGTTGGACTATAAAGAAAGTTAAGCACTGAAGAACTGATGCTTTTGAACTGTGGTGTTGGAGAAGACTCTTGAGAGTCCCTTGGACTGCAAGGAGATCCAATCAGTTCAACCTAAAGGATATCAGTCCTGGGTGTTCACTGGAAAGACTGATGTTGAAGCTGAAACTCTAATACTTTGGTTGCCTGATGTGAAGAGCTGACTCATTTGAAAAGACCCAGATTCTGGGAAAGATTGAGGACAGGAGGAGAAGGGGACAACAGAGGATGAGATGGTTCGATGGCATCACTGACTCAATGGACATGGGTTTTGGTAGACTCTGGGAGCTGGTGATGGACAGGGAGGCCTGGCATGCTGCAGTTCTTGGGGTCGCAAAGAATCGGACGTGACTCAGTGAATGAACTGAACTGAAGAGAACTAATAGGCTCAGATGCCATGATCTTAGCTTTCTGAATGTTGAGTTTTAAGCCAAGTTTTTCACTCTCCCCTTTCACTTTCATCAAGAGGGTCTTTAATTCTTCGCTTTCTGTGATAAGGGTGGTGTCATCTGTGTATCTGAGGTTATTGATATTTCTCCTCATAATCTTGATTCCAGCTTGTGCTTCATCCAGCCTGGCATTTCACATGATATATCTGGGTCTTGGAGTGAACACAGATATGTAAAACAATGAGTTCTGTCAAGTGTATACAACTGTTTAAACCAAATTTCTTTCAAGATATAGAATATTGTTATCATCAACTTATTCACTATTTTTTTTAGCTCCCTGACACTTATATAGTTGAAGAAAAACTAAACTGAAGACTACAGCTTGTATTTTTCCACATAAGTGTTTTTTCAAGATTTAGAAGGCTAGATTTTGGCATAATTTGATGATCACATGTTTCAGATATGGAAATTCTAAAAGAATTGCTTCACACATTCTCATATTCATTACAACTGTTCTCTTGATAATATCCTATTATTTTCCTAAGAGTTTTTGTTGAATTTAATTAAATTTTTACACATATTTCTTTAATCATTATTATTATTCCTTCACTTAATTTCTCATTTGTAAAGCATCCTAGAATAATTTTATTTTATTGTGGCATTCTTCCTCTCTGAAGCTCTTTTCTTCTTCCTTCTCTTACTCCAGTGTGCATGTATACATTTAAAGCAAATCTAATGAAATAATTACTAAATTTGTCATGCTGTTTAAAACTCACATTATATATATAACAAGTTTTTTTACATGAAAGAAACAAATGATAAGGGAATGACTTCAGTCACATGTCCTTACAAATTAGTTGATAAATAGTCATTGAAACAAATTACAAATTTACTGTACAGAGTTTTGTTTTTAGATCATTTAAAGAGGAGTATGTCAAGGCTGTATATTGTCACCCTGCTTATTTAACTTATATGCAGAACACATCAAATGGAATGCTGGACTGGATGAAGCACAAGCTGGAATCAAGATTACAGGGAGAAATATCAATAACCTCAGATATGCAGATAACACCACCCTTATAGTAGAAAGCAAAGAGGAATTAAAGAGAATCTTGAAGAAAGTGAAAGAGGACAGTGAAAAAGTTGGCTTAAAACTCAACATTCAAAAAACAAAGACCATGGCATCCAGTCCTATCACTTCATGGCAAATAGATGTGGACACAATGGAAACAATGACAGACTTTATTTTCTTGGGCTCCAAAATCACTGGAGATGTTGACTGAAGCCATGAAATTAAAAACAACAAGAAACAGACAAACACCTGTTCCTTAGAAGAAAAGCTATGACAAACCTAGACAGTGTATTGTAAAGCAGAGACATTACTTTGCGAACAAAAATCTCTATAGTCAAAGCTATGGTTTTTCCAGTAGTCATGTATGGAATGAGAGAGCTGGACCATAAAGAAGGGTGAGTGCCAAAGGATTTATGCTCTTGAACTCTGGTGTTGGAGAAGATTCTTGAGAGACCTTAGACTGCAAAGAGATTAAATAGTCCATCCTGAGGGAAATCTGTCCTGAATATTCACTGGAAGCACTGATGCTGAAGCTGAAACTCCAATACTTTGGTCACCTGATGTGAAGAACTGACTCATTGAAAAAGATCCTGATGCTGGGAAAAACTGAAGTCTGGAGAAGAGGATGACAGAGAATAAGATGGTTGGATGGCATCACCAACTGAGAGGACATGAGTTTGAGCAAGCTCTGGGAGATAGTGTAGGACAGGGGAACCTGGCACACTGCAGTCCATGGAGTCTCAATGAGTTGGACACCACTGAGCCACTGAACAATAACAGCAATCAACTGTACTGGCCATACATAGCAAAGACGTCTCAAAAATAAACTTATTGAAATGAAAAAATGAAACACTTTTACGTTTTAAATCACTTTGTTAATTGAAACCTTGCCCTGTCCAATTAATATTTTTCTCATCAGAAGTCCAACCTACCTTGAATTTTGAAGAATGTTTCTTCGTTGTTTCTTATCTATGCTCTTATTGCTAGATTTGTTATTTATTGTGAGTACCCCACTTTCTTTTCTACCATGTAAAGACCTTACCAGTTTGGCAATCTTCATTCACTTTAGATTTGATAACTTGAAGTATCCATGACAAGAGTTTTCTGCAACCAGCCCTGTTCAATGACCTCTATTTCATTCTGCAATCCTATAGGAGGGGAAACTCTAAAGAGTAACCGTAGGAGGGGTGTGGTAGCAGCAACATCCACTGTTGTTTCCTGAAGGCACAGTCAATTCATTCAGGTCAAAAATTCATTCATTCTCATGTTACCTTGAACAGGCACTCAAGGTAGGTAGGAAAAATGGAGTAATAGGAACCAGGGGAAGATGACAGGACTTAACCCATTCCAAGAATATAATATTCTTTCATTGTTTTATTTTTAAAAATAATACACAATTTAATAACTAAAGTCACTTGCTTAAAAATGCTTATTGGTTTAAGCCCTCAAATTCTTGAAAAATATTCAAGGGAAAGTGCAATGTTCTTCATTTATTGGATGCTTACTTAATTATGTCAACTGGTAAGGAAAGGATGTTATCTATTTCTATGTCTGTCTGTCAGGAGACTACCATAATGGCTCTTGTTTCTAAAGACAAAAAAGAAGAGCAGAACTAGAAGTTTTTTTATAATTAGAAATGAAAGGAAGAGCAATGAAGCATTTGGCTGCTTTTGTTGATGAAATTTTGCTTAATAAAGTAGGAAAATATATGTAGGAGAAAGTATACATTTTCCTAAGTTAATAAGGCTGTTTTTCAACTAAAAATTATTGGCCTTTCCTGAAAGCCTTGGTACACACATAGACACTCACACACATACAAAGTATTGAGATATCTAATCCCTCATAACAAAACTTTTCATAGATGTAAATACTTTCTAACATTCACCCACAGAAACAAATGAACTTGATTAAAAATCATCAAAATGCACCCATTTATAGTAACTTCTTCTAGATTACAAAACACAATTGCACTCATTTCACATGCTAGCAAAGTAATGCTCAAAATTCTCCAAGCTAGGCTTCAATGGTACATGAACTGAGAACTTCCAGATGTTTAAGCTGGACTTAGAAAAGGCAAAGGAACCAGAGGTCAAATTGCCAATATTTGTTGGATCATAGAAAAAGTAAGAGAATTCCAGAAAACAACATCTAATTCTGTTTTATTAAGACAGCTGAGTGGCGAAGAATTCATGCTTTTGAACTGTGGTGTTGGAGAAGACACTTGAGAATCCCTTGGACTGCAAGGAGATACAATCAGTCCATCCTAAAGGAGATCAGTCCTGGGTGTTCTTTGGAAGGACTTATGCCAAAGCTGAAACTCCAGTACTTTGGCCACCTCATGTGAAGAGTTGACTCATTGGAAAAAACTCTGATGCTGGGAGGGATTGGGGGCAGGAGGAGAAGGGGATGACAGAGGATGAGATGGCTGGATGGCATCACCGACGTGATGGATGTGAATTTGGATGAACTCCGGGAGTTAGTGAGGGACAGGGAGGCCTAGCGTGCTGCAATTCATGGGGTCGCAAAGAGTTGGCCACAACTGAGCGACTGAACTGAACTGAACTGAACTATACCAAAGCCTTTGACTGTGTGGATTATAACAAACTGTGGAAAATTCTTAAAGAGATGGGAATACCAGACCACCTTACCTGCCTCCTGCAAAACCTGTATGCAGGTCAAGAAGCAGCAGTTAGAACCAGACATGGAACAATGGACTGGTTCAAAATTCGGAAGGGAGTACATCAAGGATGTATACTGTCATCCTGCTTATTTAACTTATATGCAGAGTACATCATGAAAAATTCCTACCTGGGTGAAACACAAGCTGGAATCAAGATTATGAGGAGAAATAGCAACAACTTCAGTTATGCAAATTACATCACCCTTATGGCAAAAAAGTGAAGAGGAATTAAAGAGCCTTTTGGTGAAGGTGAAAGGTGAAAGAGGAGAGTGAAAAAGCTGACTTAAAACTCAACATTTGGGAAACAAAGATCATGGCATCTAATCCCATTACTTCATGGCAAATAGATGTGGAAACAATGGAAACAGTGACAGACTTTATTTGCTTAGGCTCCAAAATCACTGCAGATGGTGACTGCAGCCATGAAATTAAAAGATACTTGCTCCTTGGAAGAAAAGCTATGACAAAGCTAGACTGCACATTTAAAAGGAGAGACATTACATTGCCAACAAATGCCCATTTACTCCACTCAATGAAAATGAAAGAATTCATGATCATAGACTTTACTGTAAAAGTTCAGAACACAAAATATAACCAGATCTTCAAAACTTATGTTGCTACTGCTGCTTAGTGGGTTAGTCATGTCTGACTCTTTGTGACCCCATGGACTATAGCCACCAGTCCCCTCTGTCCATGGGGATTCTCCAGGTAAGAATACAGAAGTGGGCTACCATTTCCTTCTCCAGAAGATCTTCAAAACTTATAGACAAGAAAAATGTTATTCATTAAAAGAAATAATTCATATTGGAATTGTAATTGTCATCAGTGCCACTGAATACCAGAAGGAAAAGGTACGATGCTTTCAAATTTTATACCCAGACAAACTGTCAATCAAGTTAAATAAAATAGTAAGATTTTCAAACATGCAAACTGCAGAAAACTTACCTCATTTTTTCATAGGGATAGATTTGAAGATAAATGGTAAAATAAAGGAATAACTTCCAAAAGAAGCACTTATATATTCCAGGAAACAATAACTTCAATTCTGCACATCTATGAAGGGAAGCATCACAGTGAAAGTTGAAAGTTATGTGACAAGTTAAACAGTAAATCTTCCAGATGGAAGAAGGAGGATTATAGTTTTCAGGGAAAAAAAATTATTTTTAAAAAAGTTTCTTAAAGCATGAAAAATTCTGATTGAAACTTTATAAAAAATGGAGATCTGATAAAGTCAGATGTTAGACAAAATAAAATTACAAATGCATTGAAAAATAAACATCCAAAGACAACATATAAGAAAATTATGATCTAAATTAAAAGCAAATTAAAATTATGTCCATAATAAATATGTCCTCAATAAATATTTGAAAAATTAATAAATGCATGTATTTTGACAATGTAAAAGTACAGCAAATCCAAGAGAAGACAAAACATAACAAAAGGAAAGAAAAAAAGAAGGAATGTAGCAATGTGAATATCCTAATTTGCAAAAATGTAGAGTTGCAAAATATTGAAAAAGGAAAAAAAAATTGCTTTTAAATATGTCACTTAAATAAAGCATCTGTCTGCAATGCAGGAGACCCGAGTTCAATCCCTGGGTCGGGAAGAGGAGAAGGAAATGGTACCCCACTCCAGTACTCTTGCCTGGAAAATCCCATGGACAGAGGAACCTGGTAGGCTACAGTCCATGGGGTTGCAAAGAGTTGGACATGACTGAGTGATGTCACTTTCAATAGAAAAATTTAAAACAGCAAAGTAATTCAAACACTGGAATAAGAAAGGAGAATAGTGAATGTAGGGTGAAGGCTCTTATTTCATATCAAGAAGTCAATAGATATTGCCTGACAGACAGCTATGAATATACTTTCAAATATTATGAAGATACTTTACTGAAGAATTAAAATCAAAATTATTATACTATGGTAAATGAAAGAAACCAGACACAAATTGTCAAATATTGTGTGTTTCCATGTAATGAAATAACCAAAATAGATAAAGCTATAGAGACAAAGCATTGACTGGCTCTTGCCAGCGTTGGAGGGAAGGGCCAGTGAGGAGTGACCGTTTAGAGGGTATGAGCTTTCCTCTTAGAGTGATGAAAATTTTCTGAAACTAAATAAAGATAGTGGAGGCACAACATTGTAAAAGAGCTAAATGCCAGTGAATTGCTTACTTTAAACGGAAAAATTTTATGTTATGTAAATTTCATCTCAATAAAGTTGTCAGCTTCTTAAAAAAAGCAAACCTAAAACCATAGGACTGAGATAGTAAGGAAAGAAACCAGAGCCTGTTTACTTTCATCATAAACTTGTATATACTATAGGCTATATTACCTTAAGCATGTATTATTTTGATAAATATACTTTAAAATTATTTTTAAATAACACAAATTCAGCCAGTATCAGACAAAATCTCTGTCTCTCTACAGAGAGCAGAGAAAATGGAACAGTAAAATGTTGTACAGTTTATTAGATTATAAATGGATGCAAATGTGCTTGAAACTTATTTTTTTTTAACTTTCAGATGGTATAAATGGATTTCAGCTATTTGTTTCAATTATACACTTATGAAATTAAAGGAATGCATATATATTTCAGAATAGGATGATAAGCAATAAGAAATCTTCAAAAGGAGCATCAAATGTACTTCTTTAATTCACCATAATCCTACTGTAATCTGCACTCAAAGCTTTGTGTGTTAATTATGAAGGGATATGAATCTTTCCATTTCCTTTATTCTTGCCTTTTAGTAGTGGCTTGGTAATATCTGCTAATGGGCTTTGTTGTCTGTTGAACTGAATTACTGCATTCCCTGCACAGGACTCTGCTAAATCATCTAAGATATTTCAGAAATTAACCTCCTTTATGCATTAGAACTGGGGACAAAAGCATGAAAAGATTACCTCTGATGGAAAAGAAAAATCAATGTTTTCTAGCTTTTCAGGAAGACAAAGCAATCTTAAGTTTCCCACTCATAATTATATTTATATTTAAAAGACAATTTTTATGATTTTTAAAAGAAAAAGAATATTCCCTTCTCCCACAGTCTTTACTACAGTTATTTTCTTTAAAAATAGAATTTTGCCTTCAAAAATGTCATTATTTAAACCTTTGAAAGTTCTAATTAAGTTACTTAGAGGTACATAGGGGAATATCATTTTTTTGAGAAATAAGTTTTGTCTGCATTTATGATGATGAAATCTTCTAAATACGCACATTTCAAAATTCTTAAGATTTGTAAGTGGAACTTAATGAAATGGAAACCTGGTTGTTAATTACACCCAGCTCAGCCAGAGAGTTCGTGGTGCTGTCAACCTATTTGGTCATGGGTAGCTAAGCAACACAGCCAACTAACACCTTGGTGGAGGATATTTTTAGCTTCCTTGCACATTTTTCATTTATCTATTAGAGATTGATTTGTTTTCATTTTGAGACTCCACTACTTACAATGAAAGGAATACCATTATACAAAAGGAAATATACAAATGGGATTTTGTAAATATCATGATAATCTCCATGATTTGATACAAACACAATATAAATATTGTTGGAAAGTAAATCGTACTTTTTTTATTTTTTCAAAAAGGTGGAAATAATTTTAAGGCTTCAAAAACAATTTCTTATCAATAAACAAGTTGAGTTATCTGTTCATGAGTGAAGACACCACTGACATATTCAAGTTAAATAATTTAATTTTTTTCTAAACTCAAACTAATATCCTAATGAGAAGTCCATGATTGCTTAATAAGTAGAATATGAATTAAACACAAGGATTATGTTCCTTTGGTTAAAAGCATTTGGAGGGAGATGAGAAATGTAGCAGTTGTCAAAAACCTTAAATAGAGTAGCAATGACACTTTTGGAGTAGTTAATCGCATTTTCAGTCCCTTGTGCTCCTGTGCTGAACCTGGAAGAGAGCTGATGGTCACAGAGCACATTGACTATATCATGTCATGCCCGTCCATTTCCAGTAGTCATGATGGAGACTTTCTCTCCTTAAGGTAACCTGCCATTTACATGTCATTGATAGGAAACTGCATGGCTTAGAGAGAAAAATACAACCAACTAAATAAACAACATGATATCTAGAATCAACAACACTGTAAAGTCCAAAAACTAGTGAAACAACTATTATCTATGTTCCTGAATCAGATACTTACTTTCATACATAAAATATCTAACACTCATTAGGTCATTTGAATATGGTCCAATTTTGTTCCTACCCTTTGTGACTAGACACAATGATTAAGTACTGATAACGATTTAGACATGTGTCATATTTTACCTGCCATCATTAATACAAACTAGGAAGCTACCAACTCTAAAGCATCACACTTTTTTTAAGAGGAATAATCCTTTCAGTGGGTGAATAGATGGCATCCCTATTTTTTTTTTTTAAAGTAGAAATTTACCTGGGCTTGCCTTCTGAAAAGAAGGGTTTTATACATGTACATTTATCATAATTAAAAACATAAAAATATAAATTTTGAAGTACTTCTAAAGTATATTCGTGCTTCATTTAAATATGATTATAGCTTGTTTAATAGAGTACAATCCTCTTTTAAAGGATTCCTTTTGTAAGGATTTCCTATGTGGTTGATTTAAAAGTCCAAAATCATGATCCAATTTCCTAGGTTGTGTCTTGGTAGTGTTCAATGTGTTTCTTGAATAATATCTTAAAGGAAGGGTGATGGTTTTCTTTTTTTAATAATTCTTTTTTAAACAAATTTTATTTACTCATATACTTGTTTATTTATTTTAATTTAGGGGCACACCCTGTGGCATGTGGGATCTTACTTTCTTGACCAGGGATCAAACCCTGTACCCCTTGCATTGGAAAACAAAGTCTTAACGACTGGACTGCCAGAAAATCTCAGGAGTTGTCTTTAGAAACTGAACAAATTCATGTTTCCTACATAACTTGTTAGTGGAGACTGAGTGGCATCTTTGAGAAAGTTTCCTATGTTGTTCCATTCATTTTTAGATATAAACTAAATTGAATTTCAAGCACTAGCATTTGCTGCTGATGAAAGTGATCATGTCAAGAATTCTAGGATGGAGATGGGGCCTCTTAGAGGTGCTCAGACCTCAGTCTTAGTACTTGAGTGAGGGGACATGAGAAAAGTCTGATTGGACTCAAAACAGTGATGTGAGGAGGCAATGACTATTTTTAGCTTGATTTACTCATTTGTGTTCCTTTCCAGTCTATGTCAAATAAGGTAGAACCTGACCCTTGCTATTGGGGACAACAAAGGAAGGAAGTCACACAATACACTCCCTTTAAGTTCTGGAGTGGAGATAAGATTAAACAATAGCAATGCTTCTCACTAGTGACATAAAAATAAATGGGAAAACATTACCAGGAATGCCACTAATTCAGAGCTTCCCAATCACACTCCTAGTGGAGACACCCATTTCCTGGTACTCTGGAGACTTGCGAATAAAAAGATTAAAATGCAGTGATGTAACTATTACCCCTATAGAAAGAGTTGTAGGTAGAGTAAAAGCCCACAAAACATCAATTTACATGTGAAAATTGCTAATGACAGCAGGCAATTTGAAGCTATGAACTTCTTTACGTTTTATATTAGTTAATAATGGAGACGAAACACTCGATGTTGCCACTCAACATATATACTCTTAAAAACTCATCTATTTGAATACCAATACATCACTGAACACAACAGGAGAAAGGACATATGTCTTAGGGGATTGTACTCAAAATACATTGCACATTAGTGAATAAAATATATAAGTATTAATATAAAATATCTATAAGGATTGGGAATACCCTGCTATTTTGGCACACTGCTTACTTTTATTATTGAGTTAAATGCTCTCCTTCAGATAGTGTCTTTATCTGTGGTTCATTTTTCAGTCTATTTAGTTTTATTTATATTTGTTATTTAATTATTTTCCCTTGACACATTATTGGTCATCATATAATTTCAAGCCTACTTTTTTCATCTTCTATTACTTTAAATATTTGTTCTCAAAACATAATCTTTTAAGTATCACTTTATTTTTAAAGTTCAAATATTGACCTAAAAATGAAAGTGCAAATAATCTTCTCATCATTTTAAATGCAGCTGTTGTTTATCTTGAAATGATATGATGCTTTTAAAGTTTTAGGTCATTTTCTTTCATTTTGGACTGGCATAAATGTTTAAATAGCTAATCTTATACAAATAAGATAAAAAAGCTGCCTGACAGGAACCTCCTTTATTGCATTTCCTCCTTTTTTCTTTTTGTTTTATTACTTAGCAGAATATACATTATTAAAAATATTATGCAGTTTTCCCTGATACCTTTATGTTTAACAAATTATTTTGTTGGTTCTCTCCTTTTGACAACTTTTAATTATCCAATTTAATACTCATGCTATTATCTGTCAATAATGCTAAACTATTACAGATACAATGTATATTATTTATAAAACTAAATATAATGTATATGATAAATTATTTCTGAAGAATGTGTGTGATTAATTTTGAATATAACTTTGTTTTTGTTTCATAATCGATCACATTGAAGTGTTTTTACCCCTAGATTTTGTTTCATGTCTTTAAAAACAGGTAAATAATCTGACATTTAGTGTAGTTAGGCATTTATTAATTGTTGTTCAGTTGCTCAGTCATGTCTGACTCTTTGCAACCCTATGGATTGCAGCATGCCAGGTTTCCCTGTCCTTCACTATCTCCCTGAGTTTGCTCAAACTCATGTCCATTGAGTTGAGGATGCCATCCAATCATCTCATCCTCTATCACCCCCTTCTCCTCCTGCCCTCAATCCTTCCCAGCAATAGGGAATCTTCCAATGAGTCAGCTTTTACCATCAGGTGGCCAAAGTATTGGAGCTTCAGATTCGGCTTCAGTCCTTCCAGTGAATATTCAGGGATGATTTTCTTTAGGGGACTGATTTGATCTCCTTGCTGTCCAAGGGACTCTCCAGACTTTTCCAAAGCACCACAGTATAAAAGCATCAATTCTTCCATGCTCAGCCTTCTTTATGGTCCAACTATCACATCCATACATAACTACTGAAGTTGAATGGCTCTATGAAGACCTACAAGACCTTCTAAATTAACACCAGAAAAATTAAAAAGTCCTTTTAATCATAGGGGACTTGAATGCAAAGGTAGGAAGTTAAGAAATAGCTGGAATAACAGGTAAGTTTGGTTTTAGGGTACAAAATGAAGCAGAGCAAAGTCTAACAGAGTTTTGCCAAAAGAACACATTGGTCATAGCAAGCAACCTCTTCCACAAGAGACAAATCTACATATGGACATAACCAGATGGTCAATACTGAATTCAGATTGATTGTATTCTTAGCAGCTGAAGATGGAAAAGCTCTGTACAATCAGCAAAATCAAGACCTGAAGTTGACTGTGGCTCAGATCATCAGCTCCTTATTGCAAAATTCAGACTTAAATTGAAGAAAGTAAGGAAAACCACTAGACCAATATTCAACTATGACTTAAGTCAAATCTCTTATAATTATACAATGGAAGTGACAAATATTCATGGGATTAGATCTGATAGACAGAGTGCCTGAAGAACTATGAACTGAGGTTCATAACATGGTACAGCAGGTGGTGATCAAAACCATGCCCAAGAAAAAGAAATGCAAAATGGTTGTCTGAGGAGGCCTTACAAATAGCTGAGAAAAGAAGAGAAGTAAAAGGCAAAGGAAAAAAGGAAAGGCATACCTATACAAATGCAGAGTTCCAAAGAATAACATGGAGAGATAAGAAAGCCTTCTTAAGTGAACAAAGCAAAGAAATAGAGGAAAACAATAGAATGGGAAAGACTAGAGATCAGTTCAATAAAATTAGAAATACCAAGGGAACATTTCATGCAAAGATGGGCACAATAAAGGACAGAAATTGTATGGACCTAACAGAAGCAGAATATATTAAGATGAGGTGGCAAGAATTCACAAAACAACACAAAAAAAGAATTTATTGATAGCCAAAATAATGCTTAAAATTCTCCAAGCTAGGCATCAGTAGTATGTGAACTGTGAACTTCCAGACTTTCAAGCTAAATTTAGAAAAGGCAGAGGAAAGAGAGATCAAAAGGCCAACATCTGTTGGATCATCAAAAAAGCAAAAGAGTTCTGGAAAAACATCTACTTCTGCTTTATTGACTACACCGAAGCCTTGACTGTGTGGATCAAAACAAACTGTGGAAAGTTCTTAAAGAAATGAGAACACCTGACCACCTGACTTGCCTCCTGAGAAATTTGTACGCAAGTCAAGAAGCAACAGTTAGAACTGGACATGGAACAAAAGACTGGTTCCAAATGGGGAAAGTAGGAAGTCAAAGCTGTATATTGTCACCCTGCTTATTTAACTTATATGTAGACTACATCATGTGAAATACCAGGCTGGATGAAGCACAAGCAGGAATCAAGATTGCTGGGAGAAATATCAATAACTTCAGATATGCAGATGACACCACCTTATGGCAGAAAGGGAAGAAGAACTAAAGAGCCTCTTGATGAAAGTGAAAGAGGAGAGTGAAAAAATTGGCTTAAAACTCAACATTCAGAAAACTAAGATCATGGCATCCAGGCCTATCACTTCATGGCAAATAGATGGAGAAACAATGGAAACAGTGACAGACTTTATTTTTCTGGGCTCCATAATTACTCAGAAGGTGACTGCAGCCATGAAATTAAAAGAAGCTAGCTACTTGCAAGAAAAGCTATGACAGACCTAAACAGCGTATTAAAAAGCAGAGACATTACTTTGCCAACAAAGATCCGTCTAGTCAAAGCTATGGTTTTTCCAGTAGTCATGTACAGATATGAGAGTTGGACTATAAAGAAACCTGAGCACCGAAGAATTATTGCTTTTGGACTGTTCTGTTGGAGAAGACTCTTGACAGTTCCTTGGACAGAAAGGAGATCCAACAGTCCATCCTAAAGGAAATCGGCCCTGAGTATTCATTGGAAGGACTGAGGCTGAGGCTGAAACTCCAATACTTTGGCCACCTGATGCACAGGTCTGACTCATTTGAAAAGACCCTGGTGCTGGTAAAGATTGAAGTCAGGGGGGAAAGGGGACAACAGATGATGAGATGGCTGGATGGCACCACCGATTCGATGGACATGAGTTTGCCTGGCCTGCTGTAGTCCATGGGTCACAAAGAGTTGGACGTGACTGAGCAATTGAACTGAAGTGACTGATTCTAAAATAATATAGTTCATTTAAAATAAATAAATTAATTAATTTAAAAAATATATATAGTTCAGTTGAGTTCAGTCGCTCAGTCATGTCCGACTCTTTGCGACCCCATGAACTGCAGTATGCCAGGCCTCCTGTCCATTGCCAACTGCCGGAATTCACCCAAACTTATGTTCATTGAGTTGGTGATGCCATCCAACTGTCTCATCCTCTGTTATCCCCTCCTCCTCCTGCCCTCAATCTTTCCCAGCATCAGGGTCTTTCAAATGAGTCAGCTCTTCACATCAGGTGGCCAAAGTATTGGAGTCTCAGCTTCAGCATCAGTCCTTCCAATGAACACTCAGGACTGATCTCCTTTAGGATAGACTGGTTGGATCCTCTTGCAGCCCAAGGGACTCTAGTGTCTTCTCCAACACCACAGTTCAAAAGCATCAATTGTTCAGCGCTCACCTTTGTTTATAGTCCGACTCTCACATCCATACATGACTACTGGAAAAACCATAGACTTGACTAGATGGACACTCCAAGGAGCAAGTGTCTTTTAATTTCATGGCTGAAATCACCATCTGCAGTGGTTTTGGAGCCCAGAAAAATAAAGTCTGTCACTGTTTTCACTTTTTCCCCATATATTTGCCATGAAGAGATGGGACCGGATGACATGATCTTAATTTTCTGAATGTTGAGCTTTAAGCCAACTTTTTCACTCTCCTCTTTCATTTTCATCAAGAGGCTTTTTAGTTCCTCTTCACTTTCTGCTATAAGGGTGGTGTCATCTGCATATCTGAGGTTATTGATATTTCTCCCAGCAATCTTGATTCCAGCTTGTGCTTCCTCCAGCCCAGCGTTTCTCATGATGTACTCTGCATAGAAGTTAAATAAGCAGGCTGACAATATACAGCCTTGACGTACTCCTTTTCCTATTTGGAACCAGTTTTTTGTTCCATGTCCAGTTCTAACTGTTGCTTCCTGACCTGCATACAGGTTTCTCAAGAGGCAGGTCTATAAATGGGTGTAATTATATAAACTTTTGATAATGCTGGGGCTTCCCAAGTGGCTCAGTCGGTAAAGAGTCTGCCTGCAATGCGAAACACCCGGCTTTGATCTCTGGGTCAGGAAGATCCTCTGAAGAAGGAAATGGCAACGCATTCCAGTATTGCCTGGAGAATTCCATGGACAGAGGAGCCTGGTGGGCTACAGTAAATGGGTCACAAAGGGTTGGACATGACTGAGTGACTGATACATTTTGATAATGCTAAAATAGAAATACAGTTTGCATGTGAAATGCCACATGCAGTTTATGCCATTGATGTTCAAAAAATAGCAGCTATTATCTTTAAATATATGCCAGGCTTTACTAAATTTTTCATTTTATGGTAATGGAAATGCTTTCAGAAAAAAAGCAGAGATAATTAGAGTGTGTTACCAATCCACAGCATTTCTTTTTTCTTCCAGGACACTTTGCAATGTAATAAAATTATAAAGCTTAAACAGATATGAATCTTTTTTCTGAAGTTGATTAATTAAATTTTGTTATTTCAAACTTTGCCATTATCTTCACAAAATCTTGATTTTGGAAAATTATGCATGTGGCTTTAAAAATTTTTACTATTTCCTTCACTAAATGTGGGTGGTCTCAGCTTAAAAATTTATATGAGGAAGCAGGAGATATGATCCAGAATATATTTAAAGGAATTTAAATAAGGATATCCAATTAATTAACATCTGCATTCATTTATGCCTAGCTTTACACTGGATAGATTCTATAGTCTATATTCTGCCATGGTTCAGAGCACGAAACTCTTTCTAACTGGAAAGATGTATGTAAAATAATCAGTGCAAGAAAGATTGCTCACTTCACCTCCAAGAAAAACTTTGGCTTCTCTACTTTAAAATTAAACAATAGACATTTCTTTGATTGGCATTTGTGAACTCTATGAACAACTTGTGTGGAGGAGGAAAAATCTATAAATATTAAAAAAAGATTTAAGCTAGGAGAGTACCTTTAGTACTTCAGTATTATTTTATGATATGCATGATTTTATGAAGGCAATGGCACCCCACTCCAGTACTCTTACCTGGAAAATCCCATGGATGGAGAAGCCTGGTAGGCTGCAGTCCATGGGGTCGCTGAGGGTTGGACACAACTGAACGACTTCACTTTGACTTTTCACTTTCGTGCATTGGAGAAGGAAATGGCAACCCACTCCAGTGTTCTTGCCGGGAGAATCCCAGGGATGGGGGAGCCTGGTGGGCTGCTGTCTAGGGGGTCGCACAGAGTCGGACACGACTGAATTGACTTAGCAGTAGCAGCATGAAAGCAGATAAGGGAAAGCAATTGAAATGAATATCTTCACTACCTTTTCCCTCTATCTGAATGGTAGTGCAATGTGGCAACTGAATGAATTAAGTCACACTGAAGGAAACTGGAGCTTAAGGAAGTATTTTTTAATATATGGAAAAGTTGTAATTTAATAATTCTCTAATACTAATTACCTCTCTTGATATTTTTCCTGAAGTCTCTTTAGACAGACCTAAGTTGAACTTTACTATCTTTACTTCTCTCTCTTCTTATCTGGAAACCTCATTTAAACCTGAACACCAGGTATGAGATAAATGTACCTCATTTTCACAATGATGCTCTATAATGAATATATTATCCCAAGAACCTTCTTGGCTTACCTTTTGCTGCTGAATAACACCACATTTTATTAAATGTCTGTGAAATGTTCCCCGAGATGTTACATAGCCTGTTCTCTTTAAACAGTAAGTTTTGCAAAATCTTCTTAGCTTTGTATAGGTGATAACAGGAAACAAGAATAATGAGATTAAAACCTCTTCTTTCAGGTTTTTTAATTGAGGAACAAATTATTTCATAATTTCTCATTAGTTATTCCCATGGATTCTAATGACAAGGTGCCAACTTTCACACTTTAAACAGGTTAATTAATCAGGTAATAATGAAGTTGGGTGATACCTGAGTGTTGGTGTGCTGAATAATCACAGTTCCTATTAATGTGCTTAAATGTCTTTAAACCTGAGAGGATAAGTTGAAATTCAGATCTTCTGAGTTCCGCATAAATAAACATGTGCTAAGTAATGGGGAAACTAACTTTAATTTAGTATGCTACGTATAATTTTATTTGTGTTTTATATATGTGTGTACATAGACCTGCTGCATATAAAGTGTTAGTCAGTCAATTGTGTCAAACTCTTTGCCACCCCCTGGACTGTAGCCCACCAGGCTTCTCTGTCTATGGGATTTCTAAGGCAAGAATACTGGAGTGGGTTACCATTTCCTTCTCCAGGGCATCTTCCCAACCCAGGGATTGAACTCGCATCTCCTTTTTGGCAGGCAGATTCATTACCACTGAGCCACCTGGGGAAAAAAATGTATATAATATACATGTATGTAGGTGTGTATATATATGTATATATATACATAATACATTGCTTTTTTCATATGTTTTTGGGTGCACTTATGTCAATCTTCACATTTAACAACTTGTACTTCATTTAGCCAATAGATAAAATTTTTTATTTTAAATGTCATGGTTCAATTGTGATTTCACTTATGAAACTAGGTAATAGTGAAATTTTAAGTGAAATCTCACAAGATGACACTGTATGTAAATGTGTCAAGTTAAGTATCATTATCAGGAAGACATCACTAAGGTGTAAATAGCCTGGAGGAACCGTGTCCACTGCTCAGCTTGATACACTGAAGAGGTCTTAAGTCCTTGTCACCTAGAGCTCCTTCTTTGACTACCTCAGGAAAGATCAGCATTTGAAAAAATATATATATCTAGTATGGTGAATGTCACCTTGTTTATAATCACAGAAGAAAATTGTAATGAAATTGTGAAGTAGACAAATTATTTCTTTTTTCCCTATTGATATTGTAGACACATTTCTCTCTAAGAAAACAAAAGGCTTGAGATACAAGGGGCACTGCCTTCTCTTACCAAAGTGTTTCATCCTTGTGAAATCAATAATAAAAAAAATCTGCTTCCTAAGTGTAGTATGAGGGCATCTACATTTCCTTGGTAACAATTAAAATATTGATAGGGGGATAGCATATATAATTAACTCTCAACAAATTAGGTTTAAAAATTAGAGGGCATGTCAGGAAATAAAGGTTATATTCAAATCAATATTAAAATAATTCTACTATCAATCTTCAATTGTCAAAGTAAGTTAACTGTAGTTAGGAAGCAGTAAGGAACTTGAAATATCTCATACTTCTAGGATGAGGCTATCCAACAGGCAGTTAACAATCAGATCATGCTTGCAGCTCCCTCAGCATGGAATCTAAGCAGTCAAGCCATGAGACTAGGTCACTAAGGACAGGTGGAATTTAGCAGTAAGGGGCATGGAGACAGGAGGAAGAGAGCTCCCACTCACAGTTTCACCAAATCATTAGGTGGTTTGAAACCTGGGACCACAACTCTGCCCTATGGTGACCTAACAGGTCCCTCCACCGTCTTGCAGAAAGGGGACTCTTGGTTTGCTTCCACCACAACTTATACTCAATCTATAAGGCGGTAAGATCTCTTTCTTTTGAATAAATCAAAATTCTCTCATTTGACTTACTTATCTGTCTAGCTACATATATTTCTGTATGTATAATGTTTATTCTTATGTAAATATGTTTATATGCAGGCTGAAACATATGCATGCTGCTACCGCTGCTGCTAAGTCGCTTCAGTTGTGTCCGACTCTGTGCGACCCCATAGACGGCAGCCCACCAGGCTCCCCTGCCCCTGGGATTCTCCAGGCAAGAACACTGGAGTGGGTTGCCATTTCCTTCCTCAATGCATGAAAGTGAAAAGTGAAAGTGAAGTCGCTCAGTCATGTCTGACTCTTGGCGACCCCATGGCCACCCCATGGACTGCAGCCTACCAGGCTCCTCCGTCCATGGGATCTTCCAGGCAAGAGTACTGGAGTGGGGGGCCATTGCTATGTTTATATAAAGCATATACATCTGCATGTTTACCTGTACTTATTTGGCTTGCTTGAGGTTTTTTATTACTTCTTTATTTTTATTTTTACTTTTTGTTTTTGTTTGTTTGTGGATTTGTTTCACAGAAAAAGCAGTTTTTATATTTGCTCTGTTTGGGCTTGAGCTAAATGGGATTCAGCACCTCAACTATCCAAATGGCTGTATCCTTCAACCACTCACTGGCTCATCCAGCAATACAATCTTGGGACCATAGTCTAGCTACTCACCTCCTAAGAGTACAACATAAACTGATTAATTAGGTTTTAAGTAATGCAGCAGGTGAAATTCAGCAAATTAGAACAATTAACTGATTGCATTAAGAATATCAGAATTAAATAATACATAATCATGGACTCAGGGATTTCAAAACACTCATATTAAACAAGAAGGAGAATGATAAATTTTCTTATGCTTGAGTTTAAACCAAAGTTTCCAAGACCATATGTGGCCTAACAATTAAGTTTTTTCTCTGCTGGGACATAAAAAATGGTGCTTCAGCTACTGAAGTACCTACATATTTTTCTTCTTATTTACACATTGCAATTACAAGCCATGATCTTTATTCATAGTTTATTATGAGTGACTGTCAATAATACTCATTAATGGAAAAATAAAATGAAGGAAACAGAACACAATCTTTCATAATATTCCAATGGCACATATTTTGCAGTTTTATCCTTCTCCAAAAAGCAATGTATGGACAAACCAAAAACCCCCAAAGCCCTTAAAGCTTTTGTTTCAAAATGACATGGTTTTGATAAGTTGTTGTTGAAAAGGAAAAAATACAGAAATACATATATCATTAGCACAACTGCATTCCATTATTGTCTTTTGCAAAATAAATTACATAAATGGGGTTTGCATTGTTTACTATACTTCACCCAGAGATTGGAATAATTAAGTTTCAAGAACTGAGATGCTTTGAAACACATTTAATTTAGTAAAATTGGTAAGGAAGCTACTGCAATTAAAAAAATAAATAAACAAAAAAAGACAAAAGTTTCCCATGTCTTACGGGGTAATTTGGAGTGAATTTAGACCATGGCATTAGAAATACAAAAGGTAACTAAAAATGCCATTAAATGAAATGTTCCAAGTCCAAGCAATTTCCTTCTTAACGGAAAGTAAAATGCAAACAGAGATTGCTAAAACCCTGCTGTGTTTAATTTAAGTGTATGTAAGCCTTTTACTCACAGTCATTTTGTCTGGAGATAATCATGGCCATCGACACTGGTCAGGGCTGTGAAGCATGGGTTGTCAAAAATTGCCCAGTCTTTGATTTCACCTTGCTTGTGTCAGCCAGGGTTCGCGTCTGGCAAGTTCAGCTCGTTCATCTTTTAACAGGGTGGGATTCTCCTATTTCTGCCTCCATCAGTTGGTTTTTGTTGCCTTTAAACTACTTGAAACAACATGGAACCGTGTGTGTTAACTGCATGCCCACAATTGTAAGGTGCTAGGATTGGCCATATAAAGGCAAAAGACCTCTGTAGCTGTGTGAATATGTATCAATTACATATATCTTCATCTATAGATTATGTATGTATATATATATACACGCTTTATTCAGTATAAAATTCCCAATGACAAAGCTTGCAAACATGAAATGAACATTTTTACACAATTTAAACTGTCAGGAATATTTGTTACATACAGAGTCCATTTTGAAAAGTAAGCAAAATCTGGATAGTGGAGAAATGACTAAACACCTCTTTTAAATATATAGAGAATAAAGAGGTTAAGAATTAGGTAGACATATTGGGTCTGTTTAATAAGACTTTTTTCATTGGAGTGAATATTTTTTTGAGATTTAAAAATATATTTCACAATCCTTGATAAGACTACTTTGAAGACTAGAAAATGCCATTAACAGAAGACATGCCCAATACTGTTTTGCCATTTCATATTCAACTTCCGCTAGTAATCCCAACAACGAGGAGACAATTTGCCATAATATAGTGGCTGGGCCATTCTTTTAATTTAAAAAAAATTTGCATTAGGCATTTATTTAGCAATTAAGTGTGCATGAATCTCTGCTAATAAGTTGTACAGACAAAAAGTGACAATGAGTCAAATAACAAGAGTTTCTATCTTCAGGCTAGAAGATGAGGAATTGTAAATTTTACAGAAGAGTGTGTGTGTGTATCCTGCCAATTTTCAATAGAAAAAGGAAAGATGCTTAAACATCTGGATAAGTCATTTTTAACATGTGAAAAACACATGAATTATCACAAGGAGCCAACTTTCTTTTTTAGCATAATATAAATAAATGGCACCCAAAACATTTATTAATATGAAACAGCTAGAACTGGCATACAGAATTTCCACGGAAGTTATTAAGCAATGTAATCCAGCAGGCACTAAAAATTGGTGGTGTCACCTGAACATGTGATACAAAACTGTGGGTGTGGCCTCTGCCATGTAACAGACAACCAGAATAGCCACTGAAATAGTCTTTGATCACACAGGGACATTAGACGTCATCAATAAATCTGGGTTGTGGCCATTAATAAGCAGTTTAGGGTGTCCAGGGAAATTGAAAAGTATCTTAATGCCCTCTGTGATGTAAATAGATCTTGAAAAATTTTTATTTAAAATGTACAGTTTTACCTCATTGATTTGTAGGTAGCTTTTTGAAACTGATGCTATTTCAGGACATGGTAATGAGGTGTGTCTATATGGAACTGTCCTCCACAGGTTTTCCACTTCTAAACAGCATTAAAAGAGATTTCTAGAAATCAGAAATGGCAGAGTCCTAAGGCTTTTGAGATAATCCAGTCTAAACAACTGATATTATTTACTAGAAAGCTAATGGTCAAAGAAAGTATGCTACTTCATCAAGGATATAGATAGTTGGCAGGACTAACATATGAGGACATGTAGATAGAATATTGCATAGATTCCAAGGAGCAACCTCTCCACAGAATACAACTTGTAAAGCACCCTCTGGAGATATGAAAGTTGCAGAGTTAACCTTTCCAGCTGGCTCAGTGGTAAAGAATCTGCCTGCCAGTTCAGGCAACATGGGAGACACAGGTTTGATCCCTGGGTCAGGAAGATCACTTGGAAGGGAAAATGGCACCACACTTTAGTATTTTAGCTTGGGAAATCCCATGGACAGAGAAGCCTGGATGGCTACAGTTCATGGGGTCAAAAACAGTTGAACACAACTGAGCACGGCACAACAACAGTATAAACTTAAATATGAAATAAAGTAAAAAATAAATAAATAAATAAACCTCTTATGACCTCAGTGAGCTATAGAGGAATAATTATTATATATAATAAGATTATTAAGGTTATTAGTCACTGGCAGTTCAGTGATTGAGACTCCATGGTCCTGATGCAGAGATCCTGGATTTGATATGGTCAGGGAACTAATATCTTGAATGCCACATAGCATGGCCTAAAAAAAAAAGTAATCTTAAGAACATTTTACAATGATAAAATGATTAAAGTACTAAGATGTTAGGAAGATATCTCAAACAAATAAAGCAAACAGTGACAATAAGTAGAGAAAAATAAACAATATAAAATAAAATTTGGAAATTTAAAAGTAAAGTTTAGAGATTTTGTAAGGTTAATATTCTGATCTTACAGAAAAAAAATTTTAAAAAAATAAATAAAAATGGTATTCAAACTCAGAAATAAAGAGTAGAGTGGTAGTTTCTAGGGGCTGCTAGGAGGGAGAAATAAGGAGTTGTTCAATGGATATAAAGTTTCAGTTAAGCAAGATAAATAAGTTCTACTGATCTGCTTTTCTTTTTTTTTCTTGCATTTCTTTTTCTTGGGGATGGTCTTGATTCCTGTCAACTTTAGATCCATTGAACAACTCCTTATTTCTCCCTCCTAGCAGCCCTTGGAAACTACCACTCTATTCTTTACTTCTGAGTGTGAATACCATTTTTATTTTTATTTTTTTTTTAAGAAGAGAAGCAAAAAGCAAAGGAGAAAAAGAAAGATATACCCATTTCAATGCAGAGTTCCAAAGAATAGCAAGGAGAGATAAGAAAGCCTTCCTCAGTGATCAATGCAAAGAAATAGAGGAAAACCATAGAATAGGAAAGACTAGAGATATCTTTAAGAAAATTAGAGATACCAAGGGAACATTTCATGCAAAGATGGGCTCAAAAAAGGACAGAAATGGTATGGACCTAACAGAAGCAAAAGATATTAAGAAGAGGTGGGAAGAATACAAAAAGATCTTCATGACCCAGATAATCATGATGGTGTGATCACTCACCTAGAGTCAGACATCCTGGAATGTGAAGTGAAGTGGGCCTTAGGAAGCATCAATACAAACAAAGTTAGTGGAGGTGATAAATTCCAGTTGAGCTATTTCAAATCCTAAAAGATGATGCTGTGAAAGTGCTACACTCAATATGCCAGCAAATTTGGAAAATTCAACAGTGGCCACAGGACTGGAAAAGGTCAGTTTTCATTCCAATCCCAAAGAAAGGCAAAGCCAAAGAGTGCTCAAACTACCGCACAATTGCTCTCATCTCCCACGCTAGTAAAGTAATACTCAAAATACTCCAAGCCAGGCAGAGGCAATATGTGAACCATGAACTTCCAGATATTCAAGCTGGTTTTAGTAAAGGCAGAGGAACCAGAGATCAAATTGCCAACATCTGCTAGATCATCGAAAAAACAAGAGTTCCAGAACAACATCTATTTCCGCTTTATTGACTATGCCAAAGCTTTTGACTGTGTGGATCACAATAAACTGTGGAAAATTTTGAAAGAGATAGGAAGACCAGACCACCTGACATGCTTCTTGAGAAACCTGTATGCAGATCAGGAAGCAAGAGTTAGAACTGGACATGGAACTGGACTAGTTCCAAATAGGAAAAGGAGTACATCAAGGCTATATATTGTCACCTTGCTATTTTATGCAGAGTACATCATGAGAAACGCTGGGCTGGAGGAAGCACAAGCTGGAATCAAGATTGCTGGGAGAACTATCAATAACTTCAGATATGCAGATGACACCACCCTTATGGCAGAAAGTGAAGAAGAACTAAAGAGCCTCTTGATGAAAGTGAAAGAGGAGAGTGAAAAAGTTGGCATAAACTCAACATTCAGAAAACTGAGATCATGGCATCTGATTCATGGCAAATAGATGGGGAAACAGTGGAAACAGTGGCTGACTTTATTTTTCTGGGCTCCAAAACCACTGCAGATGGTGATTGCAGCCATGAAATTAAAAAACACTTACTCCTTGGAAGGAAAGTTATGACCAAACTTGGCAGCATGTTAAAAAGCAAAGACATTACTTTGTCAACAAAGGTCCATCTAGTCAAGGCTATGGTTTTTCCAGTAGTCATGTATGGACGTGAGAGTTGGACTATAAAGAAATATAAACACTGAAGAATTGATGCTTTTGAACTGTGGTGTTGGAGAAGACTCCTGAGAGTCCCTTGGACTGCAAGGAGATCCAACGAGTCCATCCTAAAGGAGATCAGTCCTGGGTGTTCATTTGAAGGACTGATATGGAAGCTGAAACTCCAATACTTTGGCCACCTCATGCAAAGAGCTGACTCATTTGAAAAGACTCTTATTCTGGGAAAGATTGAGGACAGGAGGAGAATGGGATGACAGAAGATGAGATGGTTCGATGGCATCACCGACTAAATGGACATGGGTTTGGGTAGACTCTGGCAGTTGGTGATGGACAGGGAGGCCTGGCGTGCTGCAGTTCATGGGGTCACAAAGAGTCAGACACGACTGAGTGACTGAAGTGAACTGAACTGATCTGCTATATAATGTAGTGTCAGTATTTAAAGACTACATGACATATTGCCAGTATTAACAGTTCTATATTGTGCAGGTTTCTTGGCTGTATGCATATGTGAAGCATTAAACTTTGTATATTATATATGTGCAACTTTTTACATTTTAATTATATTTTAGAAAGTCTATGGGGTCAAAAAATATACATACATGTCAATGTTAGAACTATAAGACCAGAAATAAATCTAGTCAATTTATTTTGATGAAGGGATTATTCAGTGGGTAAAGAACAGTGTTTTGAATAAACAGAGATGGGACCCAAATGTATATCTACATTCAAAAGAAAAATATTTGAACTATTAGCTCAAATAATATATAAAAACATAATTTGAAATGCATTGTAGACATAAATGTAATAGCCCAAACTGTAAATTCTTAGAATAAATCATGAGTAAATTGTCATGGCTTTATATTATTTAATGGTTTCTTAGTGATGATTTCAAAACCATAAGTAACAAAAGAAAAAAATAGGGACCTACTGTAGAGCACAGGGAACTCTGCTCAGTATGCTATAACAAGCTAATTGGGAAAAGACTTTGAAAATAAATAGATACATGTAATATCTTTTTCTGGTTTTGGAATCAGGGTGATGGTGGCCTCATAGAATGAGCTTGGAAGTTTTCCTTCCTCTGCAGTTTTTTTGAAGAGTTTGACAAGGAAGGGTGTTAGCTTTTCTCTAAATGCTTGATAAATTTTGCTGGTCCTAGACTTTGGTTTGCTGGAAGACTTTTCATCACAGTTTCAATTTCATTACTTGTGACTGGTCTGTTTATATTCTGTTTCTTCCTGGTTCAGTCTTAGGAGGCTGTACATTTTCAAGAATTTGGCCATTTCTTCCAGATTGTTCATTTATTGCTTGTATTAGTCTATTATAATACTTTGTATTTATATGGTGTCTGTTGTAATTTCTCCTTATTCATTTATAATTTTATTGATTTGAATCATCTCTGTATTTTTCTTAATAAATCTGAATTTTGTTTATCTTCTCAAAGAACAAGCTTTTAGTTTCATTGATTTTTAATATTGTTTTCTTCATTTATATTTTATTTATTTCTGCTCTGATTTTTATGATGTATTTCCTTCTCCTAACTTTGGGTTTTGTTTGTTCCTCTTTTTCTAGTCATTTTAGGTGCAAGATTAGGTTGTTTATCTGAGATTTTTCTTGTTTCTTGAGGTAGGATTGTATTGTTATAAATCTCCTTCATCAAACTGCTTTTGCTGCATTCCATAGGATTTGAGTCTTTGTGATCTTGGTGTCATTAGTTTCTATGTATTAGTTTTCATTTCTTTTTTGATTTCTTCTATGATCTCGGTTATTTAGTAGCATAATGTTTAGTTTCCATGTGTTTGTGCTTTTTTTTAGAATTTTTTAATTTCTGATCTCAAAGTATTGTGGTCAGAAGAGATACCTGATATAATTTCAATTTTCTTAAATTTACTGAGACTTTATTTGTAAATCAAGATGTGATCTTATCCTGGAGAATGTTTCATGTGCTTTTTCAAATAAAATTTATTCTGCTGTTTTTGTATGCAATGTCCTATAAATATCCATTAAATCTATCTGGTCTATTGAGTCATTTAAAGCTTGAATTTTCTTATTAATTTTCTGTGTGGGTGTTCTGTCCATTGGTGTAAGTGGGGTGTTAAAGACCATTATTATTATATTACTGTCAATTACCACTTTTATGGCTATTAGCTCTTGTATTATGTATTGAGGTGCTCCTATGTCAGGTACATAAATATTTAAAATTGTTATGCCTTCTTGGATTGATCTTTCAATCATTATATAGCGTACTTCCTGTCTCCTGTAACAGTCTTTATTTTAAAGTCTACTATATCTGATGTGAGTATTGCTACTCCAGTTTTCCTTTGATTTCCATTTGCATGAAATATATTTTCCATCACTTTGTATTCAGTATGTATGTGACCCCAGGTCTGAAATGGATCTCTTTTATTATAGACAGCATATATATTGCAACCTCAAGGACCACAGCGTGTCAGCCTCCCCTGTCCTTCACTATCTCCCACACTTTGCTCAAATTCATGTCCATTGTGTGAGTCATGCTATCTAACCACCTCATCCTCTGCCACACCCTCCTCCTTTTGCCTTCAGTCTCTGCAAGATCAGAGTCTTTTCCAATGAGTCAGCTCTTCCCATCAGGTGGACTAATTATTGGAACTTTGGCATTAGTTCATCCAATGAATATTCGGGGTTGATTTTCTTTATGACTGACTGCTTTGATCTCTTTGCAGTCTTAGGGACTCTCAGGAGTCTTCACCAGAACCACAGTTTGAAAGCATTGATTCTTTGGCACTCAGCTACTAAGTCCAATTCTCACATCCATACAGGACTACTGGAAAAACCATCAGTTCAGTTCAGTTCAGTTGCTCAGTCATGTCCAACTCTTTGCGACCCCATGAATCACAGCACGCCAGACCTCCCTGTCCATCACCAACTCCCGGAGTTCACTCAAACTCACATCCATCGAGTCGGTGATGCCATCCAGCCATCTCATCCTCTGTCATCCACTTTTCCTCCTGCCCTCAATCCCTCCCAGCATCAGAGTCTTTTCCAATGAGTCAACTCTTCGCATGAGGTGGCCAAACTACTGGAGTTTCAGCTTTAGCATCATTCCTTCCAAAGAACACCCAGTGCTGATCTCCTTTAGGATGGACTGGTTGGATCTCCTTGCAGTCCAAGGGACTCTCAGGAGTCTTCTCCAAACACCAAAGTTCAAAAGCATCAATTCTTCGGCACTCAGCTTTCTTCACAGTCCAACTCTCGCATCCACACATGACTACTGGAAAAACCATAGCCTTGACTAGATGGACCTTTGTTGGCAAAGCAATGTCTCTGCTTTTCAATATGCTCTCTAGGTTGGTCATAACTTTTCTTCCAGGGAAAAGCCATAGTTCTGGGTATATGGACTTGTCAGCAAAGTGATGTATCTGCTTTTTATTATGCTGTCTAGGTTTGTCATAGCTTTTCTTCCAAGGAACAAGTATCTTTAAATTTCATGGCTGCAGTCACTGTCCGCAATTATTTTGGAGACCACGAAACTAAAATCTGTCACTGCTTCCACTTTCCCCCCTTCTATTTGCAATGAAGTGATGAGACTAAATGTCATATCTTAGTTTTTTGAATGTTGAGTTTTAAGCCAGCTTTTTCATTCTCATCCTTCATCTTCATGAAGAGGCTCTTTAGTTCCTCTTCACTTTCTGCCATTAGAGTGGTATCATCTGCATATCTGAAGTTGTTGTTATTTCTCCTGGCAATCTTGATTCCAGCTTGTAATTCATACATTATGGCATTTTGCATGATGTACTCTGCATATAAGTTAAATAAGCAGAGTGACAATATATCACCTTGTCATACTCCTCTCCCAATTTTGAACCAGTCTGTCATTCCATGTTTAACTGTTCTAACTGTTGCTTCTTGACCTGTATACAGAATTCTTAGGAGGCAGGTAATGTTGTCTGTTATTCCCATCTCTTGAATACTTTTCCACAGTTTGTTGTGATCCACACAGTCAAAGGCCTTACCATAGCCAATGAAACAGAAGTAGAAGTTTTTCTGGAATTTCCCTGCTTTTTCTATGATCCAACAGATGTTGGCAATTTGACCTCTGGTTCCTCTGCATTTTCTAAACAAAGCTTGTACATCAGGAAGTTCTTGGTTCATGTACCACTGAAACCTAGCTTGAAGGATTCTGAGCATTACCTTGCTAGTGTATGAAATGAAAGCAATTGTTCCATAGTTTGAACATTCTTTGGCATTGCCATTTTTGGGGATTGAACGAAAACATGTTTTTCAGTCTTGTGGCTACTGTTCAGTTTTCCAACTTTGCTGGCACATTAAGTGCAGTACTTTAACAATATCATCTTTTAGGTTTTTAAATAGCTGGAATTCCATCCCCTCCACTAGCTTTGATGGTAGTAATGCTTCCTAAGGCCCACTTGACCTCACACTCCAAAATGTCCATCTCTAGGGGAGTGACCACACCATCATGATTATCCAGGTCATTAAGACTTTTTGGTATAGTTCTTGTGTGTATTCTTCCACCTCTTCTGAATATCTTCAGCCTCTGTTAGGTCTTGTTTCTGTCCTCTATTGTGCCCATCTTTGCATGAAATATTCCCTTGGTATCTCCAATTTTCCTGAAGAGATCTTTAGTCTTTTCCATTTTGTTGTTTTTCTCTATTTCATTCCACTGTTTATTGAAGAAGGCCTTCTTATCTCTCCTTGCTATTCTCTGGAACTCTGCACTCATTTGAGTATATCTTTCCCATTCTCTCTTGCCTTCTGCTTCTGGGTTTTGTTTTGTATTTATTCAGCTAGTCTGTGTCTTTTGTTTGAAGCATTTAATCCATTTACATTTAAGGTAATTATTGATATGTATGTTCCTAGACTTAAATGTAAGACTGGACACTCTAAAACTCTTAGATCAAAACATAGGGAGAACACTCTTTTTCATAAATCACTGCAAAAAAATTTTTAACACAACTCCCAGATTAACATAAACAAAACCAAAAATAAACAAATGAGACATAATTTAAATTAAAAGCTTTTGCACAGAAAAGGTAACCATAAACAACACAAAAAGACAGCTCTGAAATGTGAGAAAATATTTGTCATTGAAGCAAGTGACAAAGGATTAATCTCCAAAATATAAAATAGTACATGTAGCTCAATATCCAAAACACAAACAAGTCAATCAACAAATGTTTGGAAGACCTAAAAAGCCATTTCTCCAAGGAAGACATACAGATGGCCAAGAGGTACATGAAAAGATGTTCAATATCACTAATTATTAGAGAAATGCAAGTGAAGCCTACAAAGAGGTATCACCTCACACTAGTCAGAACGGCCATCATCAAAAACTCTACAAACAGTAAATGCTGGAGAGTGTGTCAAGAAAAGAGAACCTCTTGAACTGTTGATGGGAATGTAAATTGATACAGTCACTGTGGATAACAGTATAGAGGTTCCTCAAAAAATTAAAAATAAAATTGCCATATGATCCAGAAATCCCACTACTGGGTATATATCATTAGAAAACCATAATTCAGAAAGACACATGCACCCCAATGTTCACTCTAGGTCTATTTACAATAGCCAGGACATGGAAGCAATTTAAATGTCCATTGACAAATGAACAGATAAAGAAGATGTGGTACATATCCACAATGGTATATTACTCAGCCACTTTAAATGAATGAAATTGGGTCATTTGTAGAGTAGATAGGCTTAGAGACTGTCATAAAGAATAAAGTAAGTCAGAAAGAGAAAAACAAATATTGTATATTAATGTATATATGTGGAGTCTAGAAAAATGGTACAGATGACCTTTTTGTAAGGCAGGTATAGAGACACAGATGTACAGACCAGACATGCAGACACAGGTTAGGGGAATAAGCAATGAGATTAATTGGGAAATTGTGGTTGACATATATAGACTAATGTGTAAAATAGATAGCTAGTGAGAACCTGCTATACAGCACAAGGAACTCAGCTCAATGCCTTTTAGTGACCTTGATGGGTGGGATGGGGGTGGTGTGAGAAGGAGGTCTAAAAAGAGAGGAGGATATATATATATATATATATATATATGTGTGTGTGTGTGTCTGTGTGCTGTATATATATGTATATATATATATATATATATATACACAATTTATTTCATTGTATAGTAGTAACCAACACAAAATTATAAAGCAAATATACTCTAGTAAAAAAATAAGAATATATACATATAAATGTATAACTGAATCACTTTGTTGAATATGTGCAACCAATATAACATTGTTAATCAACTATAGTCCAATATAAAATAAAATATTAAGGACATAAATACATTGATTAAATCAAAATTTAAAACTTTGCTTCAAAGAAAAATATAAAGGGAATCCAAAATAGAGGGAAAATATTTATAAATCATTTAAAGAAATGTCATACAGCATATACAATATATTCCTAAAACTCAGTGATAAAAAATCAAATAATCAATCTAAAACTGTGTATTTTTTTTTAGATCTTTCCCTCAAAAAGATATATATATATATGGCCAACAAACACTAGAAAATACAATCAGAATCACAAATTATTTGGAAAGTGTGAAAGAAATTCACTAGAGGCTGATTTATACCTGCTAGAATGAGTAAAATAGAAAACAACAACAAGTATTGATGAGGATGACGAGAAATTGGAATCCTCATTTGTTGTTCATATTGTAAAATGGTACAGCACTTAGAAACCAGAATGGCAACACCTCAAAATGTTAAATGTAAGCCATTTGACACAATTATAATCTTAGTTATACACAAGAGAAATTAACTATACATCACTGCAAGAGAAAATTGTATACAAATATTAATTGTAGAAGCATTCATAATAACCAACAAGTAGGCAAAGCATAATGTTTATCAACTAATGAATAGATAAAAATTTTCTATATTCATATGAAACATTATTTGACAATGAAAAGAATGAAGTTCTTTCATCCATGCTACAACATGGATGAACCTTAGAAACAGTATGTTAAGTCATGTAACTCAGTCCAAACAGCGATGTACTATATGATGGCATCAATATGAAATGTCCAGAATAAGCAATCCCATAGGCCGAGAAAGCAGATTAGCCATTCTTGGGGCATAGAAAGAGGAGGGAACTGAGAGTGATTGCTAACAAGTGTGGTATTTCCTTTGGGGGTGATGAAAATGCTCTAAAATTAGAGAGCAGTGATAATTACACAACTCTGTGAATAAACTAAATGCCATAGAATTGTATACTTTAAATGGGGTTAATATTATGATACATAAATCACATATTATTAATAATAAAGCTTCAAGAAAAACATTTATTGAAAGTAAAAATGTTGATATGTTAAAAAATGGTTTAAAAATACATCAATCTTATTTATCTCAAACTTCTTTAATTTTAAAAATATAACAGGACATCAGAGATTTAGAATTATTAACATTATTTTTATAATGAATGATTATCTTTCCATCACAACACTTACCAATGGTGTCTCTAGTTTAGGATTTCTGGAAAGCAGAAACTAGGGCAAGGATTATCATAGTGATGTTACTTGGGTAATGTAAATTAAATTAAGAAACAAAAATGTGGGTCAAAGAAAGATGCAAATCACAATAATGGAATAGTCATCTACAGTGGTTTTTGGAATTGTCATGGAATCACAGATGAGGTTTGGCCTCACAATGGAGAAGACATAGCTCATCAATTGTGGGTGTGGGGGTTTGGGAAAAAATAGATGGAAAAAAAGATAAAATTTAAGGCTGCCAGGAATACAAATGTGTACACTGCAGATGGAGAGATCAAAGTAAATATACATATTTTTAAGATACTCTTCAGAGAAGGCAATGGCACCCCACTCCAGTACTCTTGCCTGGAAAATCCCATGGGCAGAGGAGCCTGGTGGGCTGTAGTCCATGGGGTCTCGAAGAGTCAGACACGACTGAGCAACTCCACTTTCAGTTTTCACTTTCATGCATTGGAAAAGGAAATGGCAACCCACTCCAGTGTTCTTGCCTGGAGAATCCCAGGGACAGGGGAGCCTGGTAGGCTGCTGTCTATGGGGTCACACAGAGTCAGACATGACTAAAGTGACTTAGCAAGATACTCTTAAAAATTTTAAGAGACACATGTACCCCAATGTTCATCGCAGCACTGCTTATAATAGCCAGGACATGGAAGTGACCTAGATGTCCCTCAGCAGATGAATGGATAAGAAAGCTGTGGTACATATACACAATGGACTATTACTCACCCATTAAAAAGAATACATTTGAATCAGTTCTAATGAGGTGAATGAAACTGGAGCCTATTATACAGAGTGAAGTCAGCCAGAAAGAAAAACACCAATACAGTATACTAATGCATATATATGGAATTTAGAAAGATGGTAATGATAAACCTGTATGTGAGACAGCAAAAGAGACACAGATGTATAGAACAGTCTTTTGGACTCTGTGGGAGAGGGAGAGGGTGGGATGATTTGGGAGAATGGCATTGAAACATGTATAATATCATATATGAAATGAATCGCCAGTCCAGGTTTGATGCATAATACTGGATGCTTGGGGCTGGTGCACTGGGACGACCCAGAGGGATGGTATGGGGAGGGAGGAGGGAGGAGGGTTCAGGATGGAGAACATGTGTATACCTGTGGCAGATTCATGTTGATGTATGGCAAAACCAATACAATATTGTAAAGTAATTAACCTCCAATTAAAATAAATAAATTTATATAAAAAATAAAATTTTCACTTTGTCAGCCACATTTTGAAGAAAACAGATCTTAAATATTGTTTCATTACTCCTCATTCTGAAAGTGAATGTCTGTAGTGTGCTACTAAATATTTATCAACCATCTTCCCTGGTGGCTCAGACACTAAAGGGTCTACCTGCAATGTGGGAAATCTGGGTTCGGTCCCTGGTTTGGGAAGATCCCCTGGAGAAGGGAATGGCTACCCACTCCAGTATTCTTGCCTGGAGAATTCCACAAACAGAGGAGACTGGCAGGCTACAGTCCATTGGGTCGCAAAGAGTCAGGCATGACTGAGTGACTTTCATTTTCACTTTACATTATATAACTAAAGATGTTATATATATATATATATAAAGTGAAGTCGCTTTGGGTGTGTGTGTATGTGAAAGACCAGCTAGTGGTGCACAGTTTGTGCTATCTCAAGGACTGATTGTTACATTTTGAAGTAGTTTTCAAGACATATATTAAACTATTGGTAGTTTGAATTTAGTAATGTTGGTAGTATTTACACCATGAAAATTGGCAAATGCTGTACATCAAAGCTGTTTCTTTTCTTCCAAATCTGGGTGATAAATATTTATTAGCATGCTGCAGATATTCGCTTTCAGAATGAGTAATGAAACAATATACAAGAATTGTTTTCTTCAAAGTGTGGCTGACAAAGTGAAAATTTAATGGCCAAGGTATAGGTTAAGACTGATGACAAGATTGAGGCCAAATGATAAACAGAACTTAAAACAAGTTTTTGATAGTAGGGATTTTCATTTTATGTATGTATGCATGCTAAGTTGCTTCAGTCGTGTCCGACTCTGTGCGACCCCATAGATGGCAGCCCACCAGGGTCCTCTGTCCACAGGATTCTCCATATAAATATCAGTTCAGTTCAGTCGCTCAGTCGTGTCCAACTCTTTGTGACCCCATGAATCGCAGCACGCCAGGCCTCCTTGTCCATCACCAACCCCCAGAGTTCACTCAGACTCATGTCCATCGAGTCAGTGATGTCATCCAGCCATATCATCCTCGGTCATCCCCTTCTCCTCCTGTGCCCAATCCCTCCCAGCATCAGAGTCTTTTCCAATGAGTCAACTCTTTGCATGAGGTGGCCAAAGTACTGGAGTTTCAGCTTTAGCATCATTCCTTTCAAAGTAATCCCAGGGTTGATCTCCTTCAGAATGGACTGGTTCGATCTCCTTGCAGTCCAGGGGACTCTCAAGAGTCTTCTCCAACACCACAGTTCAAAAGCATCAATTCTTGGGCGTTCAGCCTTCTTCAAGTCCAACTCTCACATCCACAAATGACCACTGGAAAAACCATAGCCTTGACTAGACAGACCTTAGTCTGCAAAGTAATGTCTCTGCTTTTGAATATATTATCTAGGTTGCTCATAACTTTTCTTCTAAGGAGTAAGCGTCTTTTAATTTCATGGCTGCAATCACCATCTGCAGTGATTTTGGAGACCAGAAAAATAAAGTCTGACACTGTTTCCACTGTTTCCCCATCTATTTCCTGTGAAGTGATGGGACCGGATGCCATGATCTTCATTTTCTGAATGTTGAGCTTTAAGCCAACTTTTTCGCTCTCCTCTTTCACTTTCATCAAGAGGCTTTTTAGCTCCTCTTCACTTTCTGCCATAAGGGTGGTGTCATCTGCGTATCTGAGGTTATTGATATTTCTCCCAGCAATCTTGATTCCAGCTTGTGCTTCTTCCAGTCCAGCGTTTCTCATGATGTACTCTGCATAGAAGTTAAATAAGCAGGGTGACAATATATAGCCTTGACGTACTCCTTTTCCTATTTGGAACCAGTCTGTTGTTCCATGTCCAGTTCTAACTGTTGCTTCCTGACCTGCATACAGATTTCTCAAGAGGCAGGTCAGGTGGTCTGGTATTCCCATCTCTCTCAGAATTTTCCACAGTTAATATATTGTGATCCCCACAGTCAGCGGCTTTGGCATAGTCAGTAAAGCAGAAATAGATGTTTTTCTGTAACTCTCTTGCTTTTTCGATGATCCAGTGGATGTTGGCAATTTGATCTCTGGTTTCTCTGCCTTTTCTATAACCAGCTTGAACATCTGGAAGTTTATGGTTCACATATTGCTGAAACCTGGCTTGGAGAATTTTGAGCATTACTTTACTAGCATGTGAGATGAGTGCAATTGTGTGGTAGTTTGAGCATTCTTTGGCATTGCCTTTCTTTGGAATTGGAATGAAAACTGACCTTTTCCAGTCCTGTGGCCACTGCTGAGTTTTCCAAATTTGCTGGCATATTGAGTACAGCACTTTCACAGCATCATCTTTCACGGTTTGAAATAGCTCCACTGGAATTCCATCACCTCCACTAGCTTTGTTTGTAGTGATGCTTTCTATGGCCCAGTTCACTTCACATTCCAGGATGTCTGGCTGTAGGTGAGTGATCACACCATCATGAGTATCCGGGTTGTGAAGATCTTTTTTTGTACAGTTCTTCTGTGTATTCTTGCCACCTCTTCTTAATATCTTCTGTTTCTGTTAGGTCCATACCATTTCTGTCCTTTATCGAGCCCATCTTTGCATGAAATATTCCCTTGGTGTCTCTAATTTTCTTGAAGAGATCTCTAGTCTTTCCCATTCTGTTGTTTTCCTCTATTTCTTTTCATTGATGACTAAAGAATGCTTCCTTATCTCTTCTTTCTATTCTTTGGAACTCTGCATACAGATGCTTATATCTTTCCTTTTCTCCTTTGCTTTTTGCTTCTCTTCTTTTCACAGCTATTTGTAGGTCCTCTGCAGACAGCCATTTTGCTTTTTTGCATTTCTTTTCCATGGGAATGGTCTTGATCCCTGTCTCCTGTACAGTGTCACGAACCTCATTCCATAGTTCCTCAGGCACTCTCTCAGATCTAGGCCCTTAAATTTATTTCTCACTTTCACTGTATAATCATAAGGGATTTGATTTAGGTCATACTTGAATGGTCTAGCGGTTTTCCCTACTTTCTTCAGTTTGAGTCTGAATTTGTCAATAAGGAGTTCATGATCTGAGCCACAGTCAGCTCCTGGTCTTGTTTTTGTTGACTGTATAGAGCTTCTCCATCTTTGGCTGCAAAGAATATAATCAATCTGATTTTGGTTTTAACCATCTGGTGATGTCCACGTGTAGAGTCTTCTCTTGTGTTGTTGGAAGAGGGTGTTTGCTATGACCAGTGCACTTTCTAGGCAAAACTCTACTAGTCTTTGCCCTGCTTCATTCTGCATTCCAAGGCCAAATTTGCCTGTTACTCCAGGTGTTTCTTGACTTCCTACTTTTGCATTCCAATCTCCTCTAATGAAAAGGACATCATTTTTGGGTGTTAGTTCTAAAAGGTCCTGTAGGTCTTCATAGAGCTGTTCAACTTTAGCTTCTTCAGTGTTACTGGTTGGGGCATAGACTTGGATTACTGTGATATTGAATGCTTTGTCTTGGAAAGGAATAGAGATCATTCTGTCGTTTTTGAGATTGCATCCAAGTACTGCATTTCAGACTCTTTTGCTGACCATGATGGCTACTCCATTTCTTCTGAGGGATTCCTGCCTGCAGCAGTAGATATAATGGTCATCTGAGTTAAATTCACCCATTCCAGTTCATTTTAGTTCGCTGATTCCTAGAATGTCAACGTTTACTCTTGCCATCTCTTGTTTGACCACTTCCAATTTGCCTTGATTCATGGACCTGACATTCCAGGTTCCTATGCAATATTGCTCTTTACAGCATCGGACCTTGCTTCTATCACCAGTCACATCTACAGCTGGGTATTGTTTTTGCTTTGGCTCCATCCCTTCATTCTTTCTGAAGTTATTTCTCCGCTGATCTCCAGTAACATATTGGGCACCTACTGACCTGGGGAGTTCCTCTTTCAGTATCCTATCATTTTGCCTTTTCCTACTGTTTATGGGGTTGTCAAGGCAAGAATACTGAAGTGGTTTGCCATTCCCTTCTTCAGTGGACCACATTCTGCACATTCTGTCAGACCTCTCCACCATGACCCACCCGTCATATATATATATATATGACGGGGGGCGTACTTCACAGGTGGCTCAATAGGTTAAGATTCTGCCTATAATTCAAGATACACAGGAGATGCAGGTTTGATCCCTGGGTTGGGAAATTCCCTGGAGGAGGAAGTGGCAAGCCACTCCAATAATCTTGCCTAGGAAAATACCATGGACTGAGGAGCTTGGATGGCTACAGTCTATAGGGTCAGAAAAAGCCAGATACTACTGAAGTGACTGAGCATGCACACACATATATAGGGCTTCCCATGTGACGTGTGTCAATGCAGGAGACATAAGAGATATGAGTTTGATCCCTGGGGCCAGAAGATTCCCCTGGAGAAGGGCATGGTAAACCACTCCAGTGTTCTTGCCTTGAGAATCCCATGAACAGAGGAGTCTGGTGGGCTACAGTTCATGGAGTTGCAAAAAGCCAGACATGACTGACACAACTTAGCACACACACACACATGAAGTATTAACATTTTTCAATATATATTTTCAAAAAATAACAAGTATAAATGAAACAATTGATTGCATCTCTATATTGTTATTTATACCTTCCTCTTTATCCTCTATCTCCAGTATTAAAGAAGTTGTAGTATAGAAATTTTAATGTTAGTCATATTATGTTATTATTACTTGACTTGCTATGAAGAATGACTAATTCATTTTGTCCCCCAAACACTGATTATTTAAATCTTGACTGCTGACCCTGCCAACAGTCATTTCATTCATTACATGGTGCAAAATGTTCCAGTCCTTTTCCAACTCAAAATGAAGTGGCACCAGAGTTATCACAGAAATCTTATTCATCCATTGATTTCTCGTCAGCTAAAGGATTGACTTCAAGGCATCTTTGAGGTCTTCAGGGTCTTATTTGGATTATGAGATTGAAGGCTTTGTTTCTTTGTATTTGATGAAAGTAATCACCACCAATTCTTCATTCTTGGGACACAGTATTATTAGAGTTGCCAAAATTCACCTGATGATCATATGGAATGAAAGTGCCTTTACTTTATGGCTCTAACGTCAGGAATCTATTTATCAATCTGTTTCTGTTTTTTAATATTTTATTCAAAATCTGTTTTAAATTTATTTTAATCTCAGTTTATAGTATATTGACTTTTTAGGTGTTTGGTATATTTCACTTTCATCAAGATGAATGTTAGAGATATTGGAAAATGTCTACATACAAGAGCTCTGTAAAACAAATGTTTTCGTTGTACTCTAACAACTTTCAGCTACTAGTCAGGAACAGATGATTTTAAAAGATAATTTTAGCTCTCAGTGGTGGAGAAAAATAAATGTTTTCATCATAATGCAGCTTCAAGAAGTGGAAATTTGAAAATAGTTCATGTTTGAAAAAATAAAGGTAACAGAGCAGCTGCTTTAGTCTTATATATCAGTATCATTTTGGATCTATTAAAATTCAATTGATTTTTTATTACCACATTTAAAACTCAGTTGAAGGTGAGTACTTGTGACATTACCAAATTACTACATTTTTGCATAGTGCTCTTTTTCAAGTTAAGCTGGAGGTCTTCTTAATTTTTGTTTGTTTTCCTGGAAACAGATTTGAGTAATATTAGATCAACAGAGAATAAAATGTGTTCTGCCACTTTATCTTCTGTGTGTATATAAGATCTATATAACTATAAAGGAGATCCTAAACCTGCCTAGACTAGTATCTCCAGACTTAATGTGATTTTATTTTTAGAGACAGTTGTTGTGGATACCTTTAATCCTGGAGGGGAAAAAAAAAAATAAAAAACAAGCTAAAAGTGATAAAATAATGATCAAACTTATTCAGAAGAGTACCATGTCCATCTGAGCCTCAGTAGTATACAAATGGATAAAATCCCTTTCAGAGTGGAGACCAAACATTGCTATAAGTTTTAGAGAGATAGAAACATTTCTCAGGGCTAAGAGACAGCAGGAATAGTAGTAATGTCAGTTGGAACCTTGATACACATCAAAGGAAATGAAGCCCCATAGCTGAAGAAATTACATGGATACTATAGACCAATAATTTTAAATATTAAAAGGCTCTTTTCAAGCTAAGGACAACTTGTAGTTTTAAGCAGACAGCCCAAGGTTAGCAAGTACTGAGAAAAATTAGTCCCTTGAATATAAATTTTTTTTTACCTTCAAGCTTCCTAGGGATTAAAGTGGCTCAGCTAGTTCTCACTGATTAATGAAATATTTTTCTACCATTGTCCTGTGTGTGTATGTATGTGCACTCATGTGTATGCTTTTTTTAATCAACTTATGCCCATATTTAAAAATAAATTTTCCTCAGTCCATTTTATATATCATATGTTGAAGAACAGTGTCAATTTTTAATTTCAATAGACATGTATTGTCAATTGGGATGTCTCTAGCCTATTTCAAACCTGATATTTAAGCTGATATTCAAATTTGAAGCCTCATTTTCTTTCTTAATAAAAGCTATCTCATGTAGCTATCAGTTTATGCTTTTGTTGTGTCAACCTGTTAATATAAGCATACAGTTAGAGGTTCTGATTTATGATGGTTTCTTTAAAAGATAGCTTGCATGTAACTCTTCAGTCGTAGAGTATTTGCTTGTTTGGTTTTTAACAAAAGCTCATTAAATTGAGTGAAACTAATATAAAACTTACCTTGAAACAGTTCCTTTGCTGAACTCTATCCTCAAAGGATTTTCTAATTTGCAATTTATATTTTAGACTATGACCAGGAAATTAAAAATAAATAACATGTATTACTCTCTGAAAATACTTGATACTATTTCAAAAGCTGAATAGAGTCACGGATCTTGGATTATTAAGACACTTGAGTCCTCACCATATATTTATAAAGAAAGATAATTCAACATGATTTGTCACTAATTCAATGTCATTTTGAAAATTGTGATACAGTAAATGTATGTTATTTTCCAATACTTAGGCGATCTTTCCATATAGATTTGTATTAGGAGATTTAGATTTTGAAACCAGGTGATGTTGGACATATGCATACAACTTTACAAATTTCAATTAGAAAATATGATCACTTGGGGCTTCCCTGGTGGCCCAGTGGTAAAGAATCTGCCTGCCAATGTGGGAGACACAGGTTTGATTCCTGATCCAGAAAGATCTCACATGCCGTGGAGCAACCAAGCCCATGTGCCACAGCTATGGAACTTGTGCTCGAGAGCCTGGAAGCCTCAACTACTGAAGCCTACACGCCCTAAATCCCCTGGTTGGCAACAGCAGAAGCCACCACAATAAGAAGAGCATGCATGGCAACTGGAAGAAAGCCTGCAAAGCAACAAAAACCCGGCAGAGCCAAAAATAAATAAATAAAATTATATTAAGAAAAGATCATTTTGATATGAGAAAATAAACTCTTTTGGCTATGGTTTTGGCTTCTATTTTCTCTCATTTTTCATGAAGAGAACGATTAAATTGAAATGTACATATATTTCCTTTTTCAGTACAAGATTTAAAACATATTAAATCTCAATAAAAAGAATTCTCAGTTTCTGGGTTGTGTTCCGGTTAACTGAATTTCTGATTAAACTAGGATGAGGATACAATTGAATCTTAGTCATAAAATTTTTAAAAACATATTTGTTTCTCTAACTTAATATATTGAAGTTAATTCAATCCAATGTCTGTAGTTCATTCTTTTTATTGTACCTCAAGATCACCATTCTGAACAGGAATTATAATTGCTAAGAACTAGATGAAAAAGATTAAGCTGTAAAAGCAATAACTCAAGGACATTGAGAAGCTACTTTTGGACCAACTGCTCAGTCAGCTTCCTTTCCCTAATTATTGGTTTCCTCCTCACAAAAAGTGTAAAAAAATTTTTTTAATCTTATTATCTGAGGGTTTTGATTGTTTGAAATTCCCTTACTCAATATTCAATGAAAAAATGAATATATTATGATTAAATACAGCAATGTCCTAGATTCTCAGTTTTCTACAAAGCCAAGAAATGTGGTTAATTTCACTGTTACTTCAGAAAATAGATTGAACACTAAGATTTTTCACTGACTTCTTCCTGGCTGATTCCATTTGATTATGGATCTGTTAACAGTTTGATGCTCCAAGGAAGACATCTATATCATGTCTTCATAAAGAGCCTGTATACAGTGAATTATTCTCCATTTTTGCTTTTGTTTGTTGGTTGATTTTGTATCATGTGAATAAACCAAGAAGGCAAATGTCTTACAAGTACTTATTTCCAATGTGCTTAATGGCTGGAGCTATACTGAGTACAGGTCACCAAGGCTTTGAATACAAAAATTAAAGACTGGTCCATCTCTGCCCTGATGGAAGTTTCTATCCCATGGGTAGCTTGGACCACATGTGTAGCACAGAAAAAGTACCAAAAGTTATTCACAATTATTGCTTCTTGTCAGGATTGTTGAGGATTTCTCTTTTTTTATCAAGTAAAAATGAATCATAGAACAGACTGATGTATGTCCATTAAACTATAAAAACTTGTTAGGCTATCATCTTACTGTGCAAAATAGAAGTCTAATAGAGGTAAGCTAGATCGTGTCAGTCTATGGTATGAATGTGACATGTGAAGAGAGAAATAGACTGAAATCTGTCTGCATTATACCAGGAAATTACATATTCTTCTTAAAGTAAAATAAACACTTGACAAAGCTGTTAATCATCCCTAGTGGAAAGGATTTACAGATTCAATATTAAGATGATGAGCTTCCTACTGGTCTTAGAAGCACTGTAGTCAAATGAATCCATTTTCCTCTGAAATCATTTAGATAAAAATTATATTCACATCGAGAAATATGAACGGCTTGAATGCTAAAATGTCACTTTAAAAATGCATTGTCCCTTCTGTGGGTTCCTAATAGCTTTCAGTTAATATTTGGTTAGCAGAGAAAGACATCCAAATCCAAGCCAGTTTCTTGAATGGAGAAATTACTAACTTGTCTTTTCTGTGAAAAAAAGAATGAGACTGGGGATGACAAGAGAGGCAAGTATATATGTCTTTCAAACTCACTTCAGAGTTATGCATGTAACTTAGCCAGAAAAGAATATGCATTTTTATTTTAAGCTTAATTCATTGAACTTCTCTCTCATATTTTAGGATAAATTGAACTAATCTTTAACTGATAATGTATTTTTACATTTACCCTCAGTGATATTGTAGCTGGTAACTCCTATAAAGACAAACAATTTTTTAGCAGTTATACACTCACAAAGAAATGACAGAATTTAGTGATTAAAGATGTGTGCACTACAGTATAAATGCATTTGTTTCCTAGGAGACAAACTAGTACTGTTCCTCTGAAGAAATTTGTAAGCATTAAGATATTCTGTAATCAGGCCCCAAGAGAACATATTAAACCTTTTAAAAGGAATAAATATTTGACATCCTCACCGTTTTCTAAATATATTTGTAGATGAAGCTTGTTGTCAAGGGGCTGTGTTTCAGGGCTGAGGACCAATACTACAGGTGAGCTGAGAACATAGTTTAACATGGCTAATCTAGGCGGCAGGATTAATGCAGGTATTAGCCTGAGCAACTGCATTTCTTTAAAACCATGAGGTAAGAATGACAGCTACAATAAGACAAGGGAACTAATTTTAAAATAATGATTCAGAAGCAGGAGTAAAAGGACTAGATTCAAAACACAAGTCTCTTAAAACAAAAATGGTACAATTACAGAAAAAAAAAAATGACTCTTTTCTCAGGAGGCGCTGTTACAGGTGGCAGGCTAAGAAAGTAGTCACGTAAATGATACTATTTGTTGGATGATTAAAGACACCCCCATCTAAAAGTATGTTTTCTGTGTGCTTATCACAGCACCTAAATCACTACCACAGAATTGCATACGGGCCTCCTTTATCTCCATGACTATGAATAAAGGTAAAACAATTTTTAAGGTCTTATATTGTACAGAAATAAAGAAGATATAAGGTTTGCATCTGATCTCAATATCCTCCTCTATAAAATAGAGATTGTACTATCTGCTCATAGCATTGGCAAAGCAATATACACTTTTAAATTCCAGTATATGACATAATGAAGTATCTTGTTCAAATAAGCATTTGATACATGGCAGTACTTATTATCTTCATTAAGGGAAATGAGTCATACATTACTAGAAAGCACATTTTCAAACAATTCCTATGCATGGTGCCTCCATCACAGTGAGCTTTTGGGAAACATAGACAGCAAAATATAGACAAATGCATATGTAGTATACAATACATGTGATAATGATTTTTACTCTAAAGAAAAAGCGGAGGTGGAAGAGGTAGGAAATCTCACTTCAGCTATGGTGAACAGAGGACATCTGAACAGAGATCTAAAAGCAGGGAGAGGTAAACATGATAATGGCTGCCGGAAGTTTAGTTCAGTTCAGTCGCTCAGTCCTGTCTGAATCTTTGTGACCTCATAGACTACAGCACGCCAGGGCTCGCTGTCCATTGCCGACTCCCAGAGTTTAACTCACGTCCGTTGAGTCAGTGATGCCATCCAACCATCCCATCCTCTGTCGTCCCCTTCTCTTCCCGCCTTCAATCTTTCCCAGAATCAGGGTTTTTTCAAATGAGTCAGCTCTTCACATCAGGTGGCCAAAATATTGGCATACTGTCAGCATCAGTCCTTCCAATGAATATTCAAGACTGTTTTCCTTTAGGATGGACTGGTTGGATCTCCTTGCAGTCCAAGGGACTCTCAAGAGTCTTCTCCAACACCACAGTTCAAAAGCATCTTTGGTGCTCAGATTTCTTTATAGTCCAATTCTCATATCCATACATGACTAGTGAAAAAATATATCTTTGACTAGACAGACATTTGTTGGCAAAGTAATCTCTCTGCTTTTTAATATGCTGTCGAGGTTGGTCATAACTTTTCTTACAAAGTCCAAGTGTCTTTTAATTTCATGGCTGCAGTTACCATCTGCAGTGATTTTAGAGCCCTCCCAAATAAAGTCTTTCACTGTTTCTACTGTTTCCCCATCTATTTGCCATGAAATAATGGGACTGGATGCCAAGATCTTAGTTGTGTGAATGTTGAGTTTTAAGCCAACTTTTTCACTCTCCTCTTTCACTTTCATCAAGAAATTCTTTAGTTGTTCTTTGCTTTCTTCCATAAGGGTGGTATCATCTGCATGTATTAAGTTATTGATATTTATCCCAGCAATCTTGATTCCAGCTTGTGCTTCGTCCAGCCCAGTGTTTCTCATGATGTACTCTGCATATAAGTTAAATAAGCAAGGTGACAATATACAGCCTTGACATACTCCTTTCCCTATTTGGAACCAGTCTGATGTTCCATGTCCAATTCTAACTGTTGCTTCTTGACCTGCATACAGATTTCTCAGGAGGCAGGTAAGTTGGTCTGGTATTCCCATCACTTTCAGAATTTTCCACAGTTTGTTGTGATCCACACTGTCAAAGGCTTTGGCATAGTCAATAAAGCAGAAGTAGATGTTTTTCTGGAACTCTCTTGCTTTTTTCCATGATCCAATGGATGTTGGCAATTTGAACTCTTGTTCCTCTGCCTTTTATAAAAACTGCTTGAACATCAGGAATTTCATGGTTCACGAACTGTTGAAGACTGGTTTGGAGAATTTTGAGCATTACTTTACTAGCATGGGAGATGAGTGCAATTGTGCGGTAGTTTGAGCATTTTTTTTTTGGCATTGCCTTTCTTTGGAATTGGAATGAAAACTGACCTTTTCCAGTCCTGCGGCCATTGCTGAGTTTTCCAAATTTGCTGGCATACTGAGTGCAGCACTTTCACAGCATCATCTTTTAGGATTTTAAATAGCTCAACTGGAATTCCATCACCTCCACTATCTTTGTTCATTGTGATGCTTCCTAAGGCCCACTTGACTTTGCGTTCCAGAATGTCTGGCTCTAGGTTGGTGATCACTTCATCATTATTATCTGGGTCATGAAGATCTTTTTTGTATAGTTCTTCTGTGTATTCTTAGATATTACAAAAGAATGAAAGAGTTTAAGCCCCAGCCCTTGCCTTTTGTGGACACTGTAGTATTTTCAGGACCCAGGATTTAGATAGGACAATTCTATTAAGCATAAGAGTGGATTTATGAATCTATTTCATATAGAGGCTGCACCATTGCCAGAAATTCCATTTTCCTTTTGGTCCAATAATCATGTGTGGCCACACACAATGGTAGTTACACATGGTCCACATTAAAGAAGAAATATTCAGAGGTCAACTTTTGTCATTATTGTCTCTGCAACATACAGATGGACAATAGCATAGTGTAGGTGGGGAAACAAAATATTTACTATCTGAAGTTAAAGAACTGGGGTTTATTTTCATTTGGAAAATAGAGAAATCTCTGTTTTACAGTATTGTGAAGTTCCCAGGTGATGTCGTGGTAAAGAATCTGCCTGCCAATTCAGGAGATGAGACTGAGTTTGATCCCTTGGTCTGGAAGATTCCCTCTAGTAAGAAATACTACTTGCCTTCAATATTTCCCAGCATCAGAGTCAGGAATCAGCACCGCGAAAGAGTCAGAGTCAGCATCAGGAAAATACTTTCCAGGCAAGAAAACTTGCCTAGAAAATTCCAAGGACAGAGGAGCCTGACAGGCTACAGTCCATGGGGTCACAAAGAGTCAGACATGACTAAGCACACACATCACACAGTTCAGAGACCCTCCCAGGCATGAGGGAAAATTATTGAAATAGATCTAAGCAAATACTTAGCAAAGCTCAATGATGGTGAAGACACAAGCACTTGCTTATTTAATTACCATGCTATTTAAATATATGATGATAACTAGGCAGGAGACTATATACATAGGGAAGCAAGTTGAGTATGAAGATTCAAAAAAGATTTTGAAACTTATTTAATTTACATGGAGAGTACATCATGCAAAATGCCGGCTGGATGAAGTACAAGTTGGAATCAAGATTTCCTGGAGAAATATCAACAACCTGAGATACACAGATGATACTACTTTAATGGCAGAAAGTGAGGAGGAACTAAAAGACTCGGTGAAGGTGAAAGAGGAGTGAAAAAACTGGCTTAAAACTCACATTCAAAAAACTATGATCATGGCATCTGGTCCTATCACTTCATGGCAAATATTTGAGGAAAATGTGGAAACAGCGTCAGATTTCATTTTCTTGCACTTCAAAATCAATGTGGAGGTAACTGCAGCCATGAAATTAAAAGATGCTTGCTCCTTGGGACAACAGCTGTGACAAACCTTGACAGTGTATTAAAAAGCAGAGACTCATTTTGCCAACAAAGGTCTGTATAGTCAAAGCTAATGTTTTTCAAGTAGTCATGTATGGGTGTGAGAGCTGGACCATAAAGAAAGCTGAGTGCTGAAGATTGATGCTTTTGAACTGTGGTGCTGGAGAAGAAAGACTTTTGAGAGTCCCTTGGACAGCAATGAGATCAAACTAGTCAATCCTAAGGGAAATCAACCCTGAATATTTGTTGTAAGGGCTGGTGCTGAAGCTGAAATTCTGATACTTCGGCAACATGATGTGAAGAACTGACACACTAGAAAAGACTCTGATGCTGGAAGATATTGAGGGCAAGGGTAGAAGAGGTGACAGAGGATGAGATGGTTGGATGGACTCACTGACTCAACAGACATGAGCTTGAGCAAACTCAGAAGATAGTGAAGGGGAGGGAAACCTGGTGTACTGCAGTTCATGGGGTCACAAAGAGTCAGACATGACCTAGTGACTGAACAACAGCAATAGATACAGCATACATATTGAGAGTATGAAAAAAATAACAGAAAATGATAAACTTTGCTATTTCATCATAAAATGACATAGAAATAACTACTTTAGGTAAATTAGAACTATACATATCATGGAGAGAAGTTTTGAATAATGTTTGAAAACTCCAGTTTATATCCTAGTTCTCTCACCTACCAGAGAAAGGCTACTATTTCTGAAACATCTTTATTGGATTTCTGGTTTTCAGATGTGGCAATAATCATATTTTTGTTTTAGGGGACCACTTAGGTGGGGACAAGGACCACTAAATTCTACTTCAGCAGAACTGCATAATGAAACTGGCACAGCACCTACCTACTCTGATCCTCTGGCCCCTGTCCAGTAAGACGTATTAAATGTATACATAAAGGCAGAAGCCCTAACAAATAATAAAAAGGAAAAGCGTAGTTTTAAATTGAAAGTAAACATTCCCATATGTATTAAAATTGCATTGTCCAAAACAGTATCCACTAGTCACAGATTTATTTATTTTAAACCTAACTATTGCAAGTCTTGAAATGTGGCTAGTCTGAATGGAGGCATTCTGTAAATGTAAAATGCACACCTCATTTAGAAGATTACATACAAAACCAAGAGTGTAAAATAGCTCTTTAACAATTTTACATCAATACATGTAAAATGACATTTTTATTTAAATAAAATATAATTTAAAAATTAAGTTGAACTCTTTGTGTTTGCTTTTTAAATATGACTACTAGAATCTTAAAGTTACATATTAGCTAGTATTTGTCATTTTATCATATTTCTACTGGACAGTTGTATTAGAACATTATTGGTCTGGGCTTTAGTTTGACCAATGTAATATGCTTAGTCATGTCTGACTCTTTATGACACCATGGACTATACAGTTTATGGAATTCTCCAGGCCAGAATACTGGAGTGGGTAGCTGTTCCCTTCTCCAGGGGATCTTCCCAAACCAGGGATCGAACCCAGGTCTCCCACATTGCAACAGAATTGTTTACCAGCTGAGTCATCAGGGAAGCCCAAGAATACTGGAGTGGGTAACCTATCCCTTCTCCGGCAGATCTTCCCAACTCAGGAATTGAACCAGGTCTCCTGCTTCGTTGGTGGATTCTTTACTAGCTGAGTTATGAGGGAAGCACTAATGCAATATGCACTGGGCAAAAAAAAAAAAAAAAAAAGATATTGATGGCTTGAGTGAGAAGAGAATCATTTTGGTGTCTAATCTGAGTGTGAATCCAAGCTATATAACTTAATAGCTATGTGATCATGAAATTTTTATTTTAACTTCTCTGAGGTTCAAAGATTTTTACTCTGTAAATAAAGAATAATAATATTAAAGGCTTAAGGTTATGGAAAATGTACTTAGCACAGTCCCTGGATCACAGAAAGTGCTAGGCAAATTTATATTTTTCTTCCAACACTAGGAAAGAAAAAACTGTATTCTGCCCACCCTGCCTCTAACAACTAGCTTTATGTTGGCAGTCATAACTGTTAGTTTCTTTCAGCTATGTTTAATTTGGATGTGAAATGGGTATAATAATATTACAATTGTTTTGAACATAGCTATATGTACAAATTGCTTTTCTGGGTTCCTTTAACTTCAAATATTCAAATATTAATTATTGAATATTGAGAGATTAAAAATATTAAAAATAGGAATAGATTGTCTACCAGGAATCCTCAATTTCTCCTCAGGATTTAAGATAAAAGAAATTCAAGTTAAATCTGACAAAAAATGATGTACTCAGTAAGATTGTTATATCTGACATCATCAAGATGGTAGCCAATATATTTTATCTGCAATTATTTTTATTAAAATTAAAATACCTGCTCCCTAATTTTAAAAGCTTTTTAAAAGTGGCAAGTTTTATCCACATTTGGGAAAAATGCTGTCTCTCTTAAAACCAGATAGATATTTCTGAGAAGCTGCTTGTGTCCTTTCTAAAAGTAAAGCTATTTTGCCCAATGAATATAAACCATACTTCCACAGCAACACTGTCTCCATTAAGGAAGGCAAAATCTGCCTGCTATCCAGGAAATTTGTTTGATCAGCAGGCAATTTATGGTCACAATCCAATGGGTAACTCTACCCTTTACTTTTTAATAGGATTGCAAATTTCCTTTTAATAAGCATAGCTTATTCTCCCTTTTCTCTTTTGTAAAGCACTATTGTCTAAATATGTGGAGAGAGAAATTAAAGCAACTAATTTGTGTGTGATTCATTTATCCTCAATTATTGGGGAGAGGAGGAAGCCTCACTGGCTCAGAGGTAAAGAACCCCCCTAACAATACAGGAGATGCAAGTTCGACCCCTGGGTAGGGAAGATCCCCTGATGGAGGAAATAGCAACCCAGTATAATATTCTTGCCTGGGAAACCCCATGGACAGAAGAGCCTGGCTGGCTACAGTCCATGGGGTCACAAAGAGGCAAAAGAGACTCAGTGACTAAACAACAACAACAACATTGTGAGGAGGTGCTTCCAGAAGTGAAAAATGAAGGCCGGTGACCTGGACTCTGGGCACTTCTTAAGAACAGAATCCTTACCTATGGAATACTTTGAGCAGGATATCCCTGGTAGAGAACTGCTTATTGCAACAGCAATAATAACAACAACCTTACACATCTATGTACTTATAAGACATGGCTTTCTGGAGAATGTGATAAAGCTGTACAGAACTAAGATTATATAAAAGAGTTAAAATGGATATGTTTCATAACTTCAGTGCTCTTTGTTGAGTGAGATGACAAACACAATTTACAGAGGCTTCATCTATTATACAATAAATATTTTGTAGGCAATGGCAGCCCACTCCAGTACTCTTGCCTGGAGAATCTCATGGATGGAGGAACCTGGCTGGCTGGAGTCCATGGGGTTGCTAAGAGTCAGACACGACTGAGCTACTTCACTTTGACTTTTCACTCTCATACATTGGAGAAGGAAATGGCAATCCACTACAGTATTCTTGCCTGGAGAATCCCAGGGACGGGGGAGCCTGATGGGCTGCTGTCTATGGGGTCACACAGAGTCGGACACGACTGAAGTGACTTAGCAGTAGCAGCAGCAGCAGGTTTTATATATAGAGTACATGTACAATGTAGAGAGAAATATTTTTGAGGAGCCACAGGAGCAGTTCCAGACCTCACTTTACTTTGCTTTTGCTTCTTAATTACTTGAATCCTAAAAATCATTAGTAACATATGATCCTGGCTTAGATTAAAGTAATTTATTAAGAATTTGATTCTTTATTTTTGACTCAGAAAACATTATGCAGAAACTATACTTTCACTATGACTTTGTCTTTTGTACATAAGTTAGAAAATTAAAAGTGAACCTTTCTACAAATGTAAGTACCGGGCTTTCAGTGATACCTTACATCTGCATTTCTATAAGAATGGACACTAACCTTGTTCTCTGAAGGAAATAAGGTTCAAAAAATAGGACTCCACAGTTCTAAACTGAGCTTGTTGTCATGATTGTATATAATAATTTGCATTATTCTTTATATAATCTGCTGTGAAACACCATTTCCACAACATGTAATGTATTCTTCATTTCGTGTCCTCATCCAATGTATATAATATATGGGTACAGTTAATATGAAAGCTTTGTAAATGGAATATACTTAATCCAAACATTTTCCAGGTTTTCAATTAAGAAAATTATAACTTAGACATAAAACATAAATAATCATAAAGTTGACATAGTAAAACAATGCATATAGGGAACAAGATGCATAGCTCTACTAATCTTTTTTTCATACAAAAAAATGGTAAAGCAGTGAGCTGTGTATCCTTAAAACACCTGCCTGTCTCCGAATGGCTGTGATTGTATATCTGGAGCATATGTCCCTTTATAAAGCAAATTTCTGTCCTTTATTGTGCCTATCTTTGCATGAAATTTTCCCTTGGTATCTGTAATTTTCTTGAAGAGATCTCTAGTCTTTCAAATTCAACTGTTTTCCTCTATTTCTTTGCACTGATCACTGAGAGAGGCTTTCTTATCTCTCCTTGCTATTCTTTGGAACTCTACATTCAAGTGGGTATGTCTTTCCTTTTCTCCTTTGCCTCTCACTTTTCTTTTCTCAGCTATTTGTAAGGCCTCCTCAGACAACCATTTTGCCTTTTTGCATTTCTTTTTCTTGGGGACAGTCTTGATCCCTGCCTCTTGTACAATGTCATGAACCTCTGTCCAAGTTCTTCAGGCACTCTGTCTATCAGATCCAGTCCCTTGAATCTATTTCTCACTTCCACTGTAAAATTATAAGGGATTTGATTTAGGTCATATCTGAATGGTCTAGTGGTTTTCCCTACTTTCTTCAATTTAAATCTGCATTTGGCAATAAGGAGTTCATGATCTGAGCCACAGTCAGCCCCTGGTCTTGTTTTTGCTGACTATGTAGAGCTTCTCCATTTTGGCTGCAAAGAATATAATCAATCTGATTTCGATATTGACCATCTGGTGATGTCCATGTGTAGAATCTTCTCTTGTGTTGTTGGAAGAGGGTGTTTGCTATGATCAGTGTGTTCTCTTGGCAAAACTCCATTAGCCTTTGCCCTGCTTCATTCTGTATTCCAAGGCCAAATTTGCCTGTTATTCCAGGTATTTCTTGACTTCCTACTTTTGCATTCCAGTCCCATATAATGAAAAAGCATCTTTTTCAGGTGTTAGTTCTAGAAGGTCTTGTAGATCTTCATAGAACCATTCAACTTCAGCTTCTTCAGCATTACTGGTTGGGGCATAGACTTGGATTACCGTGATATTAAATATTTTGCCTTGGAAATGAACAGAGATCATTCTGTCATTTTTGAGTTTGCATCCAAGTACTGCATTTTGGACTCTTTTGTTGACTACGATGGCTACTCCATTTCTTCTAAGGGATTCTTACCCACAGTAGTGGATATAATGGTCATCTGAGTTAAATTCACACATTCTATCCATTTTATTTTGCTGATTCCTAAAATGTCGATGTTCACTCTTGCCATCTCCTGTTTCATCACTTCCAAATTGCCTGGATTCATGGACCTAACATTCCAGGTTTCTATGCACTATTGCTGTTTATAGCATTGGAATTTACTTCCATCACCCATCACATCCACAACTGGATGTTGTTTTTGCTTTGGCTCCATCTCTTCATTCTTACCAGAGTTATTCTCCATGGATCTCGAGTAGCATATTGGGCACCTACTGACCTGGACAGTTCATCTTTCAGTGTCCTATCTTCTTGCCTTTTCATACTGTTCGTGGGGTTCTCAAGGCAAGAATAAAGTGGTTTCCCATTTCCTTCTTGAGTGGACCACGTTTGTCAGAAGTCTCCATCATGACGCATCCATCTTGGGTGGCCTTACAAAGCATGCCTCATAGTTTCATTGAGTTAGACAAGGCTGTGGTTCATGTGATCAGAATAGTTAGTTTTCCGTGATTGTGGTTTTCAGTTTGCCTTCTAATGGAGAAGGATAAGGGGTTTATGGAAGCTTCCTGATGAGAGAGACTACCTGAGGGGGTAGTACTTGGATGCAGTACTTGGATGCAATCTCAAAAATGACAGAATGATCTCTGTTCATCTCCAAGGCAAACCATTCAATATCACAGTTATCCAAGTCTATGCCTCAACCAGTAATGCTGAAGAAGCTGAAGTTGAACGGCTCTATGAAGACCTACAAGACCTTTTAGAACTAACACCCCAAAATGATGTCCTTTTCATTATAGGGGACTGGAATGCAAAAGTAGGAAGTCAAGAAACACCTGGAGTAACAGGCAAATTTGGCCTTGGAACGCAGAATGAAGCAGGGCAAAGAATAATAGAGTTTTGCCAAATTAATGCACTGGTCATAGCAAACACCCTCTTCCAACAACACAAGAGAAGACTCTACACATGGACATCACCAGATGGTCAACACTGAAATCAGATTGATTATATTCTTTGCAGCCAAAGATGGAGAAGCTCTATACAGTCAACAAGACCAGGGGCTGACTGTGGCTCAGATCATGAACTCCTTATTACCAAATTCAGACTTAAATTGAAGAAAGTAGGGAAAACAACCAGACAATTCAGGTATGACCTAAATCAAATCCCTTATGATTATACAGTGGAAGTGCAAAATAGATTTAAGGGCCTAGATCTGATAGATAGAGTGCTTGATGAACTATGAAATGAGGTTCGTGACACTGTAGAGGAGACAGGGATCAAGACCATCCCCATGGAAAAGAAATGCGAAAAAGCAAAATGGCTGTCTGGGGAGGCCTTACAAATAGCTGTGAAAAGAAGAAAGGTGAAAAGCAAAGGAGAAAAGGAAAGCTATAAGCATCTGAATGCAGAGTTCCAATGAATAGCAAGAAGAGATAAGAAAGCCTTCTTCAGGGATCAGTGCAAAGAAATAGAGGAAAAGAACAGAATGGGAAAGACTAGAGATCTCTTCAAGAAAATTAGAGATACCAAGGGAACATTTCATGCAAAGATGGGCTCAATAAAGGACAGAAATGGTGTGGACCTAACAGAAGCAGAAGATATTAAGAAGAGGTAGCAAGAATACACGGAAGAACTGTACCAAAAAGATCTTCATGACCCAGATAATCATGATGAAGTGATCACTAATCTAGAGCCAGACATCTTGGAAAGTGAAGTCAAGTGGGCCTTAGAAAACATCACTACGAACAAAGCTAGTGGAGGTGATGGCATTCCAGTGGAGCTGTTTCAAATCATGAAAGATGATGCTGTGAAAGTGCTGCACTCAATATGCCAGCAAATTTGGAAAACTCAACAGTGGCCACAGGACTGGAAAAGGTCAGTTTTCATTCCAATCCCAAAGAAAGGCAATGCCAAAGAAAGCTCAAACTACCGCACAATTGCACTCATCTCACACGCTAGTAAAGTAATGCTCAAAATTCTCCAAGCCAGGCTTCAGCAATATGTGAACTGTGAACTCCCTGATGTTCAAGCTGGTTTTAGAAAAGGCAGAGGAACCAGAGATCAAATTGCCAACATCCGCTGGGTCATGGAAAAAGCAAGAGAGTTCCAGAAAAACATCTATTTCTGCTTTATTGACTATGCCAAAGCCTTTGACTGTGTGGATCACAAAAAAACCGTGGAAAATTCTGAAAGAGATGGGAATACCAGACCACATAACCTGCCTCTTGAGAAATCTGTATGCAGGTCAGGAAGCAACAGTTAGAACTGGACATGGAACAACAGACTGGTTCCAAATAGGAAAAGCAGTATGTCAAGGCTGTATATTGTCACCCTGCTTATTTAACTTCTATGCAGAGTACATCATGAGAAACGCTGGACTGGAAGAAACACAAGCTGGAATCAAGATTGCCGGGAGAAATATCAATAACCTCAGATATGCAGATGACACCACCCTTATGGCAGAAAGTGAAGAGGAGCTAAAAAGCCTCTTGATGAAAGTGAAAGAGGAGAGCGAAAAAGTTGGCTTAAAGCTCAACATTCAGAAAACGAAGATCATGGCATCCGGTCCCATCACTTCACAGGAAATAGATGGGGAAAGAGTGGAAACAGTGTCAGACTTTATTTTTCTGGTCTCCAAAATCACTGCAGATGGTGATTGCAGCCATGAAATTAAAAGACACTTACTCCTTGGAAGGAAAGTTATGAGCAACCTAGATAATATATTCAAAAGCAGAGACATTACTTTGCCGACTAAGGTCCGTCTAGTCAAGACTATGGTTTTTCCTGTGGTCATGTATGGATGTGAGAGTTGGACTTGAAGAAGGCTGAACGCCCAAGAATTGATGCTTTTGAACTGTGGTGTTGGAGAAGACTCTTGAGAGTCCCTTAGACTGAAAGGAGATCCAACCAGTCCATTCTGAAGGAGATCAACCCTGGGATTCCTTTGGAAGGAATGATGCTAGAGCTGAAACTCCAGTACTTTGGCCACCTGATGTGAAGAGTTGACTCATTGGAAAAGACTCTGATGCTGGGAGGGATTGGGGGCAGGAGGAGAAGGGGACAACCGAGGATGAGATGGCTGGATGGCATCATTGACTCGATGGACGTGAGTCTGAGTGAACTCCGGGAGATGGTGATGAACAGGGAGGCCTGGCGTGCTGCGATTCATGGGGTCACAAAGAGTAGGACAGGACTGAGCAACTGAACTTAACTGAACCTGAGGGGAAAACTGTCTTGTTCTGATGGGTGGAGCCATGCTTAGTAAATCTTTAATCCAACTTTCTGTCCATGGGCAGGGCTGTGTTCCCTCCCTGTTATTTGACCTGAGGCCAAACTATGGTAGAGGTAATGAAGACAGCCTCATTCAAAAGGACTCATGCATGCCTTGTTACACTCAGTGCCCCAACCCTGCAGCAGGCCACCACTGGCTCACGCCTCCACTGTAGACTCCTGGAACTGCCAGATGTTCAAGCTGAATTTAGAAAAGGCAGAAGAATGAGAGATCAAATTGCCAACATCCGTTGGATCGTTGAAAAAGCAAGAAAGTACCAGAAAAATAAAATCATCTTCTGCTTTACTGACTACGCCAAAGCCTTTGATAGTGTGGATCACAACAAACTGTGGAAAATTCTTCAAGACATGGGAATACCAGACCACCTGACCTGCCTCTTGAGAAATCTATATGCAGGTCAGGAAGCAACAGTTAGAACTGGACATGGAACAACAGACTGCTTCCAAATAGGAAAAGAGTACTTAAGGCTGTATATGTCACCCTGCTTATTTAACTTCTATGCAGAGTACATTATGAGAAACGCTGGACTGGAAGAAGCACAAGCTGGAATCAAGATTGCTGGGAGAAATATCAATAACCTCAGATATGCAGATGACCCTACCCTTATGGCAAAAACTGAAGAAGAACTAAAGAGCCTCTTGATGAAAGTGAAAGAGGAGAGTGAAAAAGTTGGCTTAAAACTCAGCATTCAGAAAACTAAGATCATGGCATCTGGTCCCATTACTCATGGCAAATAGATGACAATGGAAACAGTGACAGACCTTATTTTCTTGGGCTCCAAAATCACAGCAGATGGTGACTTCAGCCATGAAATTAAAAGATGCTTGCTCCTTGGAAGAAAAGTTTTGACCAACCTAGACAGCATATTAAAAAGCAGAGACATTAGTTTGCCAACAAAGGTCCATCATGGTTTTTCCAGTAGTCATGTATGGTTGTGAGAGTTGGACTATAAAGAAAACTGAGCATTGAAGAACTGATGGTCTTGAGCAGACTCTTGAGAGTCTCTTGGACAGCAAGGCAATCCAACCAGTCCACCCTAGAGGAAATCAGTTCTGAATATTCATTGAAAGGACTGATGCTGAAGCTGAAACTCCAAGACTTTGGCCACCTGATGTAAAGAACTGACTCATTTGAAAAGACTTTCATTATGGGAAAGATTGAAGGTGGGAGTAAAAGGGGATGACAGAGGATGAAATAGTTGGATGGTATCACTGACTCAATGGACATGTGTTTGAGTAAACTCTGGGAGTTGGTGCTGGACAGAGAATCCTGGCGTGCTGTAGTCCATGGGGTCACAAAGATTCAGACATGAGTAAGCGACTGAACTGAACTGAACTGAAAGCTGATTAATCTGCTTGCCAATTCAAGAGATGTGGATTCAATCCTTGGGTCAGGAAAATCTCCTAGTGTAGGAAATGACAACCCACTCCAGTTTCCTTGCTTGGGAAATCCCACAGACAGAGAAACCTGGCGAGCTACAGCCCATGGGGTCATAAAAAGTTGGACACATCTTAGCAACAAAACAACAGCATAGTTTTCATAAATAAAAATAAGATCTGTAATCTAATTTGACAATAAGTGACAAAGTATTTGGGAATATTGTGATAAGCATATGGGACAGGTCTCATCAACTTGGACCAACTTGGATCAAGGCACAATTCTTTTGTGCCTAACAATGGAAAATCAATGGGGATGTAAGTTTCTCTCCTCATTTCCAACCTCCCTTCCTTTCTCTCTTCCTTCCCTCCACTCTCTCTCTCTCTCTCTTATTTTTTCCTTCTCTTATTCTTCCTTTTATCATTCCTTCCCTTATTACCTTCTTTTATTCTTAAACTAACAAAATATGTAAACAGGCTTTGGAACCTAGTGAATTCTCATCCCAACTATGATATATATATATATATATATATATATATGTATACATTTATTTATTTATTATGATCAAGCTCATTGCAATCAAATATTTTGTTTGAGTCTGTATAACTTTTGTATCTCTTCTATAATAACATATTTTGGATAGCCATTAAATTTTAAAAGATTCATTTTGCTTATAAACACTAGCTATGATTCCATCTCTGAGTCTCATCTCTCCCACTACCTGCTTTCCTCATCCCAACTTGCAACACCTCCATGAATCCGTCTCTGATATATATCCATATAATTTATTGAGAATGACATATTACAATTTGTTATGATAACTCAATTTAGTTTGCTATAACATATACAAAACCATAAAGTTCATGAATGTAAGCCTTTCTACAATCTTTTTCACCTGTATATTTCCTGTACCCATAGCAGTCCTGGCATATAAAAGAAGTTTTATAAATATTTTTGAAGGTAAAAATGAATAAAACTTATTATACAGAGTTTGTTCTCTTGATGAGTTTTGTCCCATTTAGAGATGATTCATATATTAGTCTGCCAGTTTTACCTGGAACATTGGAGAAATGGTAGTGATAACCTGTAATCAACATGGTTATAAGGGAACAATCACTATTCTGAATCCTTTTCTGTGGTTCTGTTTTCTCCTTTATCTATTTGTGATACTATGTTGTGACATCTGCTCTTCACTTCAGAGTTTCTCATTACTAGGATTAGATTTTATTTAAACAATTGCTTCAAATGTACTTTATTATGGCCTTTCAGGAAAAGCTTTGCTTCATTCTGATATGATGTCTAAATTGATCATGTGATGCTATAAATATAACTTTTCAAAATAAGAATTTTCTATAGCAATATTTGTATCATCAGATTCATAATTCTTTTCTACCTTTGGAAAGATTACACTTAGAAACAAGTTTCACTTCCTTCTTGGAGTGAGTCTTGAAAATGGATCTTCCATTTGAGTAGCACCATTAAAGTTCTGGTTTAACAATATTAAATTTGGATTCCAACTCAGTAACTCTAGGTTATTATAAAGCCAGAACTGTACACCTGCCCTAGTATGCACATCATACTGGAACATGAAAAGCACAGAAAATGTACTGATGGACTGGCTGGCTTTAAATATTAAAATGAACGTCTGACTTTATCACCCCATTGCTTAAACTCTCCATGATTCACCCCCCCAACCATCCCCTTCCTCCCACCGAAACAAAAACAAACCCCACAACTCATGACAGTGCACTTCAGAACCCTCCCTGGTCCCCAAAGCTTGCTCGTGCCCACCTTTCTAACCTCAGCTCTTACAAGTGTCTCCACTTGCTCGGTCTACAACAGCCACACTGACCTACACACTCATCTTTAAACATGCCTTCCAGTTGCCACATCAGGGTCTCAGCCTTTACACTGATTATTCAGTTTTTGGAAATATTTTTACAAAGCTGACTTTCCCCCTCATTTACATCAGGCGTTGCCTCTTTGAGAGGGCCTTTCAGAATCAATGTATATAGCATTCCTTCTGTGATTTATACTATTGCCAGTTTATTTGCTTCATACCATTTATCTCTGATATTATCTTTGCTTATTTTTTATTTTCATTTTAGTTGCTTGTGCCTGCTTACTAAGTCACTTCAGTTGTGTCCAACTCTTTGAGACCCTATGGACTGTAGCCCTCCAGGCTTCTCTGTCCATGGGATTCTTCAGGCAAGAATACTGGAGTGGGTTGCTATGTCCTCCTCCAGGGGAATCTCCCTGACAAAGGGATTGAATCTATATCTCTTATGTCTCCTGCATTGGCAGGTGGGTTCTTTAACTGGATTCAGCTGCTGATATGGGAAACAATTGGAACTATTTCAGTGTTGCTACAAGGCTCATGAAAACAGAAATAAGAGAATTGACACCTTTTTCTTCTGAGTTTTAAAAAGTACATATATCAGAAACAAAATAGTATTAAAAAGCTTGTAGGAGAACACACATTTTTTTTTTTCCCCCCTGAATCATTTCCCCAAAAAGTGTTTTAATTTCTTTGTCATTGTGGCTCTTATGTAAAAGGGTCTACCTTAGTTTGTTAGTTGGTACTGTGGTACTATAACAGGTACCATAGACTGGTTGGCTTATAAACAAAATAAATTTTCTCCTTATGGGTTCAGAGCCTTGGAAGTCCAAGGCCAAGGTGCTGGAAGATGTGACATCTGGTGAGTCCTGCTTTTTGGTTCACAGCCCTCTCTCTCTGTGTCCTCAAATGGCCAAAGGGGCAAGGGATCTATCTGGAGCCTCTTTGATAAGGGCACTAATTTAATTCATGAGGATTCTACCCTCAGAACCAAATCAACTCTTGAAGGCCTCATCTCCAGATACCATAATATTGGGGATGAGGTTTCAACATATGAATTTTAGGGGGACACAAACATTCAAACTATACCAGAGTTTTAGCTGCTTCCTGTAGTTGTTACCATGCTGTTACCTTCACGTACTCTTTTTGGCTTTTCAGCTATCTGGTTAACAATTTTATAGTTATTTAACAATACTTCCCTGGTGGCTTAGATGGTTAAATGTCTGCCTACAATGCAGGAGACCCAGGTTCTATCCCTGGGTCGGGAAGATCTTCTGGAGAAGGAAGTGGCAACCCACTCCTGGACTCTTGCCTGGAAAATCCCATGGATGGATGAGCGTGGTAGGCTACAGTCCATGGGATCACAAAGAGTAGGACACAACTGAGCGATTTCACTTTCACTTTCAACAATGCATTATCTGTGAAAACCTCTATTAAAAAAGTAGATATGATTCCTGTCTCTCTACTAAACTGATGGATTATCTATTGACATCTATATTTATATCTAGACATAGAAACTGAGATAGAGATACAGAGATTTATGTGGATATTTACATATATTTCCTAGTTGGAGTAGTTGACATTTCCTTGTGGCTTAATGGTAAAGAAACTGCCTGCAATGGAGACCTGAGTTTGATCCCTGTTTAATCCCTGGGTCAGGAAGATTGCCTGGAGAAATAAATGGCTACCCATTCCAGTACTCTTTCCTGGAGAATTCAATGGAAAGAGCAGCCTGGAGGGCTCCATAGGATTACAAAGAGTCGGACATGACTGAGTGACTAACATGTTCAGCCTATTTCCTAGAATGTTTAATTTTTTATAGCTTCTTCTATTTAGGTTATTGATAGTTGGTATTCTACTGAAAGTTAGCTTTCTTATAGATAGTAAATTGTACTTGTGTAATTTTTCAAGCTCTGTTAACCTCAAAATTCTTAAATGTGACTATTGACTTAAAATTTGAAAAGGTATCAGTGTTATATTTTATAGAGTCAGAATCATGCCCCAGAAAAGTCCCTATCTCAGTACCAACAGACTGGAGGTCGTTGGGGAGTTGATCTCACAGAGAAAGCTTTTATACTTTTGACAGATAAAAAGTTGATGTTGCAGTATATTATTCAACATGGAAGTATATTATAAACTGCTTCTTTGAGATTGGATAGTTTAATACATGAATATTAAATTCTCATCCCAGGTAAAGCTACCTAGACACAAAAATGCATGTTTGCAAGGAGGTAGTAAAGAGACTTCCACATTCTAAAGGGATTTTCTAGTAGTTATATCTCAATTTCATTTTAACAGAAAACTCTCTAAAGAAAGGAATTATGGTAAGTTTAAGGGTAGAAAGGGGCTATCTTATCTCAGAGGGTGTGGAATAAGAACAGCATAGGGAAATACTTAAATTCCAAATGGAGAGAAGTGAATAGTGATAAAAAAGAGAGCATCATTTTGAGCTAAATAAATCAGAAGAAAATGAGAAAAGAGAGAAGAAAGAAAATGGTGAGAATGAACTGTTGGTTGTTTTCCAAATTTATAGGACACAGAAAAAGGAGAATTCTGGTGAAAGTGCAATTCATATGTGTACACTTTAGTTCTTTTTTATTGTTTAATTTGCTTTCTTTTTGCTAAATGAGATTAACTCTCTAAGTCTGTAAAGTGCTTTCTTGTGCCTTTGGCTATTTTCCTAATTCAGAGTTATTTTAAGTGAGTGTACTGAGGTTTTAGAACAGTCATTTAAGGTAAAATTTCAAACCAGCTCTCTCCAGGGAAAACATTTTAGATATATCAACTTGGTAATTCAGTGGAAAAAGATCGCTTTTCTTGCTAATTTTTCAGATTTGATTTCCTATGCAGGTTTAACAATTTATTAGAGAAAACAAATGCAATTTCACATTACTCTCAAAAAGAACCTGTAACATGCTGAAATTGATGAAAAAGAAATTAAAAGGCTTTTCAATGGGTAAAAGTGTTCATGGAAAAAAAATGTATTTTTCTACAATTTTTTAAAATACTATTTTGTTTTGATTTATAAACTTTGAAAAAAAGTATTATAGAAAAGAGACAAAATTCATTTTTTCTCAAAATAGAAACTTTTTCACAAAATGAGTTTATGACTTACTTGGATGCCCAGTGCATGGCTGAGAATCACACTTTTTCATTCTCATTAGAATTTTTTTAAAAAAATTATCTGCTATGAATTTAGTTCCTAAATTTCTGATTAAGGACATTGAATTGTGTTTTTAAATGCCCTTAATGATACATCATTTAGCTTTTCAAAAATTAACTTAATCTAGATCTTCTAAAAACATCATCAGTGTTCAAATTCCAGAGTTTAGTGTATATGCCCCAAATAACTATATCACCAAAGGATTTGGTGATATAACTATTTCACCAAAGGATTTAAGCCAGTAATCAAAGTTATATCTTATGTAGAGAGGAAAAGCAATATTCCTACTATTAGGGGAAAAGTAGATGTTGAGAAATCACCCTCTGGGTAAAATGTAAGTGAGGAAATGGCATGATTTATTGCCGTATGTGGTATTAGCATGTATATGGGTATAACAGATTAAACTCATGTTTTTGCTAATAAGTAAACCAGCAAATGACAGTATCCAGAGAACAAGTCTCTAAGAAAATCTACCTGATAGTTTTGTGGTTTCTAAATTAGCCTTTTAAATTTTAATGATGGTGTCATAGAAGGAACATCATATTTCATAGCTTTGGAAATATAATGCAACTTCAGAAATAACACAGGCTTTCTAAGAAATCCTTTGCTCTCTGTAAATAAGTATTTCAAAAGTTTTGTTAGGAAAGCATTTTTGAGATTTCTACTGGTTGGCAGAATATATATCGCTGTATTTCCCCAAAGGACTCATCTATTCTAAAACACATTTAAATAAAAATTACTGTATTTAAATTAAAATTTTTTTGATGTTTTGGTTGTGAAATACTCCCAACCTATTTTAAATTTATTTTTCTCCTTTAATTTAAAATATCACATTTTGGAGTAAAAAATGCTTTATACCTTTTAAATCAAAACCTTGGATTACATTACAGGAAAAACAAATCTTGTAACAGGAAAAGTAAGGTTGAATAGCAAATAAATTAGATTCAGGCTTGAGATAACAGAAATAGCTATAATCAGAAGATATGTTTTATTATTACAGATGGAGATAATGGTGAGAAGAGTGTGGGAGAATGCCTAAGGCTTCTTTTTAAACAAATGTAACAATATATTACCTACATAGCTCATTTTCACATATATATCTTTCACAAATGTCTTTTTCTGGAATGTTTTTTTAATAAGAAGAAACAATTTTCACCATCACAATAATTGCTTGTTGTTAAAATTGACAAGCATTATTGAGTATTTTTTTATTTTGTTTTTGATATAATGTCTGCAGGACCATATGTTATGTACAGTAGGGTAGCCCAATCAAATGCAATTTAACTCCTGTCTTCAAGAAGCTTATTATCTCTTTTGAAAATATTATATGCTCAAGAAAAAAAATTGAGATATATTTTGTATTAAATAATTCAGTGACAGATTTTTAAATTTAAGACAGAGAAATAAAAATAAAATTGTGCTTATTGGACTCTGAGGAATCAGGCAGGCCTGTGAAGTATTTCAGGGAAAGGAATACTGGGTTTTAACAGAAAATATGTCGCTGTATGTTACAGAATAGAGGAAAGGAGAAAAGAAACTCAACTGGAAATATTTGGTTTAGGGTCAGAGTATTTAAACTTGCAAAATGATCTGGACTTATGGCCTAATTTGGAAAAGTTTCTTAACACTTCCAGATATCATTTTCCTCATATATAAATGAAACAGTTAGGTGAGACTTTTTTACACATTTTTTAAAATATAAATTTATTTATTTTAATTGGAAGTTAATTACAATATTGTATTGGTTTTGCCATACGTCAACATGAATCTGCCACAGGTATACACGTGTTCCCCATCCTGAACCCCCCTCCCCCCTCTTTTCCTGTATTTTTCAGGACTGAAACTTCAGTGGCTCAAAATGGCTTATAAAAAGCTATTGGAAGCAATCAAATGGATACTAGTATAAGATTTGACTAACTGTTGGTATTTTAATGTAATTGTTATATTTCTTAGGCATAGAATATTTTAAAGAAACCTATAGAAAATAAATGTACTTTTCAAAAATGATTTTAAATGTTATTACAAGATTTATAATACAATAAGAAATTAATATATATGTAGTATTACTATATAACAGTAATTTTATGTTATGTGTAAAATGATATACTAATATACATTATGTATGGGGGCTAATGGCTCATGAGTAAAGAATCTGCCTGCAGTGTAGGAGATACCAGTTCAATTCCAGTGTCCGGAAGATACTCTGGAGAAGGAAATGGCAACCCACCCTAGTAATCTTGACTGGAAAATCCCATGGACAGAGGAGCCTGGTGGGCTACAGGTCATCGGGTCACAAAGAGTCAGACATAGCTTAGTGACTAAACAACAATACATCATATATAGCATTATATGCTAATTATATATATGTAGTTGTATTATTATGAAATAACATTCATATTTCATGTCAACACAAGAAAAATTTAAATATGAACCCTTTCCTTGCCCTTTGGTCTCCTCTCTACCCCACTGTGAATCCTGTACCTGCATTATAATTTCCTCCCATCAGCAGGAACACCTGCTCAACCAGAAAGAGCAATGCAACACACTCCTAGCATTGACAGCTCCTTAAAAGACAACGTTCCTTCTTAATCTTGTAAAGAGCCACAGTGATGCTTAGATTTGGATTGTGTAAACTGTCAGTGGGCTTCCTGGTGGCTCAGCAGTAAAGAATCTGCCTGCAGTGCAGGAGATACCAGTTCAATTCCAGAGGAGGAAGAGCCCCTGGAGCAGGAAATGCCAACCCATTCCAGTATTCTCGCCTGGAAATCCCATGGACAGAGGAGCCTGGTGGGCTAAAGTCCATGGGGTCACAAAGAGTCTGACAGGACTAAAGCAATTTAGCATGCAGGGATGCAAACTGTCAATAATACATCATTTAATGTATAGCTCTCTGTCTCGAGAAACTTATTATCATTGTACCTTCATTTCTAATGGGCAGAATAGCTCTGGAAGCTTTCTGAGTGCTCTTCCCAGATTATAATCCTCAAATTTGGCCTGAATAAAATCTTCCATTTCTTTCTTAGATCGACTGATTAATTTTTCAATGCCATACTTGGCACAACCAGTATGATATCAGAGACACTGGTCAGAAGTCGCCAGGAGTCCATCTGGGATGATGTTTGGTGCCAGTGTGGGCCCTCTGAGCTCGAAAAGCTTCTCAGGGCTCCTTGGGTGTTCCCGTGAGTTTTCCTGGTATTCAGATCTCAAGATCTCACTGTTTGGGTGATAATCCTAAAAATTTTATCTGAGGTGGCTTTCTTTTCAGACTTGGAGTCTTAAAGTGCCACCAGTGCATATCTTAGGTGGGCCTAAGGGGTCAGGACAAGAAGCCCAGGGAAATACGAGTGACTGATCTTTTGTTAAATTTGACTTACATTAAAAAAAAAAAAAAAAAGTTGATATATGTTCCAAACAAAACTATTGCTGGTGAAATAAGAGACTGCTGCTACTGCTGCTAAGTCGCTCAGTCGTGTCCGACTCTGAGCGACCCCATGGACTGCAGCCCACCAGGCTCTTCCACCCATGGGATTCTTCAGGCAAGAGTAGTGGAGTGGGGTACCATGAGTTACTCAGAATAAACGGAAAAATAAAGGCAATGAAGGACCTCTTGGAACGTCTGAGGAGCTTGCAGAGCGTCGGAAAATTAGTCCTTGCAAGATGATGCACTCCCGCACGTCTTCTAGTCCGCGGCGAGACAGGCAGATAAACTGGTGTTCTGAGCACCCAGGGTGGTTTTAGGCTTTCGTGGGGGGAAACCAAGCCACACAGAAGTTGAAGGGAACTGGACCAAGGGTAACTCCTTGGTGTACTAGACTCAGAAGTGTCACTCTGTGTGATCCATTACACTATCCTCAGAAAGTTGTTCAGATCGTATCTCATGCTGCCTTAGGCTATGGTATTATTAACAGTGTCTCAAAAGCCAAACATCTCTCTTGCAAAGAGCTACCTATGGGAATACCAGATGGGTTTTTGTACCGCTTGCTAGTATTTACTTGGGAGGGAAAGGAACTCTAGCCCTGAGATGGCCAAATTGGGGTTGTTTTGACACTCCAAAATAATTTCGAGTCTTGGGTTAAACCACAGTCTTCTGGACCTAGGCCTGCCACATCTCATGAAAAGAACCATGGTAAATACTTTTCTCTTTCCTAAAACTATGGATGAAGGTTCGTGATATTGTACAGGAGACGGATCAAGATGATCCCCATGGAAAAGAAATGCAAAAAACCAAAATGGCTGTCTGAGGAGGCCTTACAAATAGCTGGGAAAAGAAGAGTAGTGAAAAGCAAAGGAGAAAAGGAAAGATATACCCATCTGAGTGCAGAGTTCCAAAGAATAGCAAGGAGAGATAAGAAAGCCTTCCTCAGTGATCAATACAAAGAAATAGAGGAAAACAACAGAATGGGAAAGACTAGAGATCTCTTCAAGAAAATTAGAGATAAAGGGAACATTTCATGCAAAGATGGGCTTGATAAAGGACAGAAATGGTGTGGACCTAACAGAAGCAGAAGATATTAAGAAGAGGTGGCAAGAATATACAGAAGAACTGTACAAAAGAGATCTTCATGACCCAGATACTCACGATGGTGTGATCACTCACCTAGAGCCAGACATCCTGGAATGTGAAGTCAGGTGGGCCTTAGAAAGCATCACTATGAACAAAGCTAGTGGAGGTGATGGAATTCCAGTGGAGCTATGTCAAATCCTGAAAGATGATGCTGTGAAAGTGCTGCACTCAATATGCCAGCAAATTTGGAAAACTCAGCAGTGGCCACAGGACTGGAGAAGGTCAGTTTTCATTCCAATTCCAAAGAAAGGCAATGCCAAAGAATGCTCAAATTGTCACACAATTGCACTCATCTCACACACTAGTAAAGTAATGCTCAAAATTCTGCAAGCCAGGCTTCAGCAATACGTGAACCGTGAACTTCCAGATGTTCAAGCTGGTTTTAGAAAAGGTGGAGGAACCAGAGATCAAATTGCCAGCATCCTCTGGACCATGGAAAAAGCAAGAGAGTTACAGAAAAACATCTATTTCTGCTTTCTTGACTATGCCAAAGCCTTTGACTGTGTGGATCACAATAAACTGTGGACAATTCTGAAAGAGATGGGAATACCAGACCACCTGACCTGCCTCTTGAGAAACCTATATGCAGGTCAGGAAGCAACAGTTACAACTGAACATGGAACAACAGACTGGTTCCAAATAGGAAAAGGAGTACATAAAGGCTGTATATTGTTACCATGCTTATTTAACTTCTATGCAGAGTACATCATGAGAAACGCTGGTCTGGAAGAAGCACAAGCTGGAATCAAGATTGCTGGGAGAAATATCAATAACCTCAGATATGCAGATGACACCACCCTATGGCAGAAAGTGAAGAAGAACTAAAGAGCCTCTTGATGAAAGTGAAAGAGGAGAGTGAAAAAGTTGGCTTAAAGCTCAACATTCAGAAAAACTAAGATCATGGCATCTGGTCCCATCACTTCATGGCAGATAGATGGGGAAACAGTGGAAACAGTGTCAGACTTTATTTTGGGGGGCCCCAAAATCACTGGGGATGGTGACTACAGCCATGAAATTAAAAGACGCTTACTCCTTGGAAGGAAAGTTATGACAACCTAGACAGCATATTAAAAAGCAGAGAGATTACTTTGCTAACAAAGGTCTGTCTAGTCAAGGCTATGGTTTTTCCAGTGGTCATGTATGGATGTGAGAGTTGGACTGTGAAGAAAGCTGAGCACTGAAGAATTGATGCTTTTGAACTGTGGTGTTGGAGAAGACTCCTGAGAGTCCCTTGGACTGCAAGGAGATCCAACCAGTCCATCCTAAAGGAGATCAGTCATGAGTGTTCACTGGAAGGACTGATGCTGAAGCTGAAACTCCAATACTTTGGCTACCTCATGTGAAGAATTGACTCATTGGAAAAGACTCTGATGCTGGGAGTGATTGGGGGCAGGAGGAGAAGGGTACGACAGAGGATGAGATGGTTCGATGGCATCACTGACTCAATGGACATGAGTTTGCATGAACCTCAGGAATTGGTGATGGACAGGGAGGCCTGGCATGCTGTGATTCATGGGGTCACAAAGAGTCCGACACAACTGAGCGACTGAACTGAACCAAACTGATAATTAGATTAGCAGGGAAAAATACATATAGGGCTAGCTCCGTGGATCATTTGAATTTCAGAAGCATCTGAATTGTTATAATTTTAAAAAGCATTTAACTTAAACAACTGTACCTATTTTAATTGGTATTCAGAAACTCCCAAAGCCTTCAGAATTCCATAATCGCCTCAATTGACAGGTTTGTTGTAGAAGGATGCTGCTGCTGCTAAGTCACTTCAGTCGTGTCCGACTCTGTATGACCCCATAGACGGTAGCCCACCCGGCTCCCACGTCCCTGGGATTCTCCAGGCAACAACACTGGAGTGGGTTGCTATTTCCTGCTCCAATGCATGAAAGTGAAAAGTGAAAGTGAAGTCGCTCAGTCGTGTCCGACTCTTAGCGACCCCATGAACTGAACAGCCTACCGGGCTCCTCCGTCCATGGGATTCCCCAGGCAAGAGTACTGGAGTGGGGTGCCACTGAAGGCTAGTGAAAGATTAATGATATGGAAGGCACCTAAAATTTTAACTACTGGTTCCCTCTTTCTTTATTTGAGTATTCATCATAGTAATCTGAATTCTTTTCCACTCTGAAGACACTATTACATGGTTACCTTTATAAATGACACCTCATGAAGCTGTAGGAAACCTCTTCAGATCAAAGTTCCAACTGATAGTCCTAATTAGAGAATTTCTTAAACCCCAGCATAATCCACAAAAGTGTTTGTAAATGGATTATCGAAATGTGTCTAACTAAACCCACCATACCTGATATTTACATGATAGGAATTTGGGATGGGGGGCTTCTCCCCTAAGGTAAATGAGAGAAAGTAAAACATTCCAACATAGGTAAATGGTTGTGTCAGTCCTTTGATGTCATTGAGATGGCCCCCTAATTCTTTGAGGAAAAAAGAACAAAACTGTCTTTGTTTTATAGGTCTAGTCTTTATATGACCAGAGGTATATACATTTATTTTGTTACCTTGGTAAATGGATATTAATATTTTGGGGTATTGATCATTTGACCTGGGTTTTCGATTATACATTGCTTCCTGTATAAACACTGAATTTTTCTGTGTTGGCCTTGCATCCTGCAAACTTGCTAGATCACTTACTAGTTCTAGGAATGTTTTCGTAGTTTTCTTAGAATTTTACATGTAGATGATAATGTTGTCTTTGAATAAAAATGGATTTGTTTTTTCCTTTTGATTTTGAGACTGGTTTTCTTTTGTGCTAGCTTGGATGTCCAGTATCATGTTGAATAGGAGCAGTGAAATTGGAGAACATCTTTGCAAGAAAGCATGCATTTTTCAGCATGTTGTTTTGTGTAGATATTCTTTACCAAATTGAGGATCCTCTCCTACACCTTATTTACTGAGAGTTTTTAAAAGTTTTTGTATGATTTATAAAAGAATCATAAATTTAAAAATATTTTTACATCCATTGATCTGATCATGTGGGCATTCTAATTTAGACTATTAATATGGGGGTATCAGATAGATTAATACCTGAATATCCAAATTTCCCACACCTTGCATTTCCAGGATAAACATGACTTGGTCATGTCCTGAGTTCATCAGGGATTAATGAGTACTTCATTTTAAAGATTGATTTATTTTATTGTTTGGCTGTGATAGATCTTTGTTGCTACACATGGGCTTTCTGTAGTTGCAGGGCTGCTCTTCATTGTGGTGTGCGGGCTTGTCATTGCAGTGGCTTCTCTTGTAGAGCACAGGTTCTAGGGAGAGTGGGCTTCAGTAGTTGAAGCTTGCAAGGGTTAGTTAGTTGCCACCGGCCTAGTTGCTCTGCTGCATGTGGGTTTAAAAAGTACTAATCAGGCTTCCCTGGTGGGATCTTCCCAGATCAGGGATCAAATCAGTGTCCCCAGAACTGCAAGGGCAGACTTAACTGCTGGACCACCGGAAAGGCCTGGTTAGTAATTTTTTAAAAATGTTTTCTTCTAATTTGAATATCAGGGTAATGGAATTTTGCAAAACAATTTGGAAAATGTTCTGTCTTCTATATTCTGGAAGAGATTGTGTAGAATTTGTGTTATCTCTTTTTTGAAAATCTGGTAGAATTCACCAGAAAAATTGTTTAGGTTTAGTGATAGCTTTTATGGAAAGCTTTAAGTCATAAATACAATTTCTTTAATAGCTCTCAAAGTATTAAGATTACCAATTTAATAGCATGTGAGTTTTGGAGGATTTAATTGCCCTGTTCTGCTGTGTCCTTTTAGGATGATGCTGACATCTGGACCAAAGAGGTAGAAAGACACAGGGAGATAGGAAAAGAGAGAGTGAGCGAGAGAGATATCGAAAGCATCATACGCTTGCTACCTCCTTGGGACCACATCTCTCTCAAGCAGAGAGGAAGATTCCCCCTCGTCTCAGCTGTGGCTCCACTGGCCGTCCACTGCTCATACTGTTACTACCATTGCTGGATTGCTTGGGGGCTCATGTATAATAAAATGATGCATTTTTTTAAATGGAAAAAAAAGATACATCAAATGAACATGAGGGGTATCTACACTGTGCCCAGCATTAGCATTCCCTTTTCTACCTTCCGAACCAGCCCCAGACTTTCCTTGGTGCTCTCTTTGACTAGAGCCTAGTGTCTACTTCCAGTTTTGGGTGCATTAAAATCAGGTTGGGAGACTCAGAGGAAAAAGAAAATGGCAGACTCACTGCCAGCTCATTTGCTATTTCAGTTTTCCCTCCACTAACCTTCCCTAGTACTCTATACCTTTTTAGAGTTACTATAAAAGGAGAAGGAAGTGGCCACTCACTGCAGTATTCTTGCCTGGAGAATCCCATGGACAGAAGAGCCTGGAGGGCTATAGTCCATGTGGTCTCAAGAGTCAGACATGACTGAGCAACTAAACCACTACCACCACCATAGCTTCTGTGCAGGGTTTATATTTCTGTTCTGTCATAGATAGTGTGCTCACAGCACCTTAACCTGGAACAGAAACCCAAATAGATTCTTCCTTAGTGCAATTGTATCACTGTACAATCCTTGAACACTTACTGAGGAACAGCAGAGTGATTTTTATGGACGTTAGTTTCTGACCCAGACTGCCTTAGTTCAGATGCTCACTCTATGCCTTACTAACTGTAGACCATGTCCAGATTCTTTAAACTCTTTCTGCCTGTTTTCTCATGTTTTTAAAGGGAACAGTGATAATAATCATATCTTCCTTACAGTAATTTACTTAGTTATTATAAGTAGGTGCCTAGAATAGTTCTTGGCAAATCAGGCATACTACATATACTTTGCCATTAATAAAGCTTTGAATAAAAATGTTTTCTAACTTACCATCTGTATTTTACAATCAGAAGAATATCTACTAATCAGTAGTAAAAATATTAGGATATATATGTGTAATCACTTTTTTCATTTCAGACTTTGTTAAAATGCAGATTATCTCTTTCTAGTTTAGGTCACCACGTTCCCTCTTATCCTATGTCCTTCAGTACATTAGATCAGATTGTCCTATGAAGATGCAGTGCAAGTGACCTGGTCTTACTACTGTATCAATTAAATCACATAATCAGAAAGCTAATTTCATTGCACTTTGAAAAGGTTATTAATTGTCATTGTATATATTTCAGAGAAAGTCAAATATGGGCAAAGGGCATGTTGCTAATAGTCATGCATCAGCCAGGATTCAAAGGGAAACTTAAAACCAAGCTTCCTCAGGAGGAAGATAACTATCAGAAGACTGATGCTATAATGGGGGTTAGGAGGAACGGACAATCATTTACTCTTCCTTCTCTATTCAGGGTAGGTCATTAAAAGTATACTTTAGAGGTTAAGGGGAATTATTACAGATTTTCTCCCAATATCTACACAAATTTAAGCTGAAAATCAAAATGGAACACATGTTTATATTTGCTGCCTAAATAAAACAAGAACATGTAATTCTGTTTGAAGGATATTTGTAGTGATTAAGCCTAAATGCAAGTATGTATTGTTTTAAAAAAGTTTATGGAGAAGCCTGATAAAAAGTCTGGACCAACCAAATGTCTGGACCAACCAAATGTGTGTGTGTGTATATGTGTGTGTGTGTCTGTATACATTGTACATATATGCATGTGTATATATTTATACTCTTCAGTTCAGTTGCTCAGTCATGTCCAACTCTTTGGGACCCCATGGACCGCAGCACGCCAGACCATCTTCCTCCCTCACCAACTCCTGGAGTTTACCCAAACTCATGTCCATTGAGTTGGTGATGTCATCCAATCATCTCATCCTCTATCATCCCCTTCTTCTCCCGCCTTCAATCTTTCCCAGCATCAGGGTCTTTTCAAATGAGTCAGCTCTTCGCATCAGGTGGCCAAAGTATTGGAGTCTCAGCTTCAACATCAGTGCTTCCAATGAACACCCAGGACTGATCTCCTTTAGGATAGACTGGTTGGATCTCCTTGCCATCTAACAGGCTCTCAAGAGTCTTCTCCAACACCACAGTTCAAAAGCATCAATTCTTAGGCGCTCAGCTTTCTTTATAGTCCAACTCTCACATCCGTACATGACTACTGGAAAAACCATAGCCTTGACTAGATGGAACTTTGTTGGCAAAGTAATGACTCTGCTTATTAATATTCTGTCGAGGTTAGTCATGTTCATACTGTACCTGTGTGTATAATATTATTTTGTTGTACAGTGAGATAGAGAGGATTAAAATAGCTATTTTATTTATTTACTTTTTTAAGACTAAAAAACCACAATGTATGAAGTAAAGTCTTCTGGACATAGCTAATTCTAGCACTTCTAATGAAAGGCATCACAGTGAGTTTTAGCACTGAAATTTCATGTTTCCAGTAACTGCTATGTATGTATGTGTGTGTGCACTCAGTGACTCAGTTGTGTCCAATTGTTTGCCGCCCCATGGACTATATCCAGGTTCCTCTGTCCATGGGATTTCCGAGGCAGGAATATGGGGTGGGTTGCCATTTCCTTCTCCAGAGGATCTTCTCAACCACAGGGATCAAACCCACATTTACTGCATGGCAGGTGGATTCTTTACTGCTGAGCCCCCTGGGAAGCCCTATAAGTGATTAATAGTTATTAAAGTATAAAAGTACTGATGAGTTTGATACCTGAAAATTATGATTTATAACAAGAAACAAAAACTTTAAGATTCAGGTGTTTGAAGAAAAGAAATCTTGGTTCTCTTCCAACAGAATTTTGAGAAGCTTGTCTTTGGCATGACCAAATCCAGAACTCTGTGATATCACCTGGATCAGATTTATTTTATTCTCAGCCTTTGTCTGAAAGTTTATTGCTTTGTGTGAAGACAGTGGGTACCAAAAAGGTGGGGCCCTCTCTGGAGTAGTCTACCCTCAATGGAGAGGATATTTTATCATTGAGGATTTTCAGAATTACAGTGAATTATGATAATAAAAGGCATTCACTTGGTAGGTTTTAATATTGTTTACAAAGTCTCTGTACATATTCCAGAACTCTTGCCTGGAAAATCCCATGGGTGGAGGAGCCTGGTAGGCTGCAGTCCATGGAGTCACTGAGGGTCAGACACCACTGAGTGACTTCACTTTCACTTTTCACTTTCATGCATTGGAGAAGGAAATGGCAACCCACTCCAGTGTTCTTGCCTGGAGAATCCCAGGGACGGGGGAGCCTGGTGGGCTGCCGTCTATGGGGTCACACAGAGTCGGGCATGACTGAAGTGACTTAGCAGCAGCACAAAGTCTCTATATCATTCATGCCCTATTGCCTGGCCCTAGGGTGTCAGGCACTGTCCCCACCATTCACATTATATGAAAAGAAGAAGATGGCAGCTATCCCAATTGCTATATTTTTTTTTTTCAGGGAAAAGGACACCTCTTTCCTTCCCAGGCATTTCAGGAACCTTATCTTAATGCCTCTGGCTGGAAATTTATATGTTTTTGAACCAATGCCCATGGCTAAGAGAGTGCTCCTCACCAATTGACTTAACCCAATCACCATACAGAATTATTATATTCTTTGCAGCTGAGGATGAAGATGCTCTATACAGTTAGCAAAAGCAAGACTTAAAACTGACTGTGGCTCAGATCATGAACTCCTTATTATAAAATTCAGGCTTAAAAAAGAAAGTAGCAACAACCATCAGACCATGGTTGAATCAAATCCCTTATTACTATATAGAGAAGGAGACAGATAGATTCAAGGGATTAGATCTGGTGGAGAGAGTGCCTGAAGACCTATGGATGGAGGTTTGTAACATTGTAGAGCAAGTGTTGACGGAGAAGGCAATGGCATCCTACTCCAGTACTCTTGCTGGAAAATCCCATGGATGGAGGAACCTGGTAGGCTGTAGTCCATGGGGTCGCTAAGAGTTGGATATGACTGAGTGTCTTCACTTTCACTTTTTACTTTTATGCATTGGAGAAGGAAATGGCAACCCACTCCAGTGTTCTTGCCTGGAGAATCCCAGGGACGGGGGAGCCTGGTGGGCTACCGTCTATGGGGTCGCACAGAGTCAGACACTACTGAAGCGACTTAGCAGCAGCAGCAGCAGAGGAAGTGGTGACCAAAGTCATCCCAAAGACATGCTAGATGGCAAAACGGTTGTCTGAGGCCTTACAAGTACCTGAGATAAGAAGAGAAGCAGAAGGCAGAGAAGAAAGAGAAAAATATGCCCAACTGAATACAGTGTTACAGAGAATAGCTTGGAAAGATAAGAAAGGCTTGTTAAGTGAAAAATGCAAACATATGGAACAAAACAATAGAATGGGAAAGACTAGAGATCTCAAGAAAACTAGGGATACTAATTAGGGGACTATTTCATCCAAAGATGGGTGCAATAAAGGACAGAAACATCAGGACCTAACAGAAGCAGAAGATGTTAAGAAGAGGTGGCAAGAATACACAAAATAAACTATACCAGAAAGGCCTTAATGTCCCAGATAACCACAATGGTGTGGTCCCTTATCTAGAGTCAGACATTCTGGCGTGTTAATCAAGTGGGCCTTAGGAAGTGTTACTATGAAGAAAGCTAGTGGAGTTGTGGAATTCCAGCTGAGCTATTTAAAATTCTTAAAAAGGATGCTGTTAAAGTGCTGCACTCAGTATGCTAGCAATCTGGGAAAGCTCAGCAACAGCCATAGTATTGGAAAAGGTCAGTTTCATTCCAATCCCAAAGAAAGGCAATGCCAAAAAATGTTCAAACTACCAAACAATTGTGTTCACTTCACATGCTAGAATTTAATGCTCAAACTTCTTCAAGCTAGTTTACAACAGTATGTGAACCAAGGACTTCCATGTATACACGCTGGATTTAGAAAAGGCAGAGGAACTAGAGTTCAAATTGCCAATATCCTTTGGATCATAGAGAAAGTAAGGGAATTCCAGAAAAGACCTACTTCTGCTTCATTAACTGTGTTAAAACTTTTGACTGTGTGAACCACAATAAATTATGGAAAATTCTTAAAGAGATAGAAATACAAGACCACCTTACCTGTCTCCTGAGAAACCTGTATGCAGGTCAAGAAGCAGCAGTTAGAACCAGACATGGAACAACGGATTGGTTCCAGATTGGAAAAGAAGTATGCAAAGGGTGTGCATATTTCACCTGCTTATTTAACTGATATGAAGAGTACATCATGCAAAATGCCACGCTGGATGAATCATAAGCTGGAATCAATAATGCTGGGAGAAATATCAACAACCTCAGATATACAGATGATACCACCCTAATGGCAGAAAGCAAAGTGGAACTGAAGAGCCTCTTGATGAAGGTAAAAGAGAAGGGTGAAAGCTGGTTTAAAACTCAACATTCCAAAAATTAAGATCATGGCATCTACTTCATGCCACGTAGATGGGCAGAAAGTAGAAACAATGGCAGGTTTTATTTTCTTGCTCCTACTGCTGCTACTGCTACTAAGTCACTTCAGTCGTGTCCGACTCTGTGCAACCCCATAGACGGCAGCTCACCAGGCTCCCCCATCTCTGTGATTCTCCAGCAAGAACAATGGAGTGGGTTGCCATTTCCTTCTCCAATGCATGAAAGTGAAAAGTGAAAGGGAAGTCGCTCAGTTGTGTCCGACTCTTAGCGACCCCATGGACTGCAGCCTACCAGGCTCCTCTGCCCATGGGATTTTCCAGGCAAGAGTACTGGAGTGGGGTGCCGTTGCTTTCTCTCCTCTTGGGCTCCAAAATCACTGCAGATGGTGACTGCAGCCATGAAATTAAAAGGCATTTGCTCCTTGAAAGAATACCTATGACAAACCTAGATAGCATATTAAAAAGCAGAGACATCACTTTGCTGACAAAGATCCATATGGTCAAAGCTGTAGTTTTCCCAGTAGTCTGAGCACTGAAGAATTGATGCTTTTGAACTGTGGTGTGTTGGAGAAGACTCTTGAGAGTCCCTTGGACTGCAAGGAGATCTAACCAGTCCATTCTGAAGGAGATCAGCCCTGGGATTTCTTTGGAAGGAATGATGCTGAAGCTGAAACTCCAGTACTTTGGCCACCTCATGTGAAGAGTTGACTCATTGGAAAAGACTCTGATGCTGGGAGGGATTGGGCACAGGAGGAGAAGGGGACGACCGAGGATGAGATGGCTGGATGGCATCACTGACTCGATGGACGTGAGTCTGAGTGAACTCCGGGAGTTGGTGATGGACAGGGAGGCCTGGCGTGCTGCGATTCATGGGGTCGCAAAGAGTCGGACACGACTGAGCGATTGAACTGAACTGAACATGTATGGATATATGAGAATTGGACAATAGAGAAGGCTAAACACTGAAGAATTGATGCTTTCAAATTATGGTGCTGGAGAAGACTTTTGAGAGTTCTTTGAATAGCAAGATCAAACCAGTCAATCCTAAAGGAAATCAACCCTGAATATTCATTGGCAGAACTGACGCTGAAGCTGAAACTCCAAAACTTTGGCCACTTGATGTGAAGAACAGACTCACTGGCAAAGACCCTGATGCTGGGAAAGATTGAGGGCAGGAGGAGAAGGGGACAACAGAGGATGAGATGGTTGGATGGCATCACTGACTCAACGGACAGAAGTCTGAGCATGGAGATAGTGAAGGACAGGGAATCCTGGCATGCTGGAGTCCATGGAGTCACAAAGAGTCAAACGCAACTTACCAACTGACCAATCATAGTACAAGCTAACCTCCTATCATAGGGAGTAAGAGTTGCTTACATTATAATAAAGGGTGGCTTCTCTTCAATAAATGGTGCTCGGAAAACTGGACAGATATATTTAAAAGAATGGAAATGAAAGGATGAAATTAGAACATTTCCTAACAGCATGTACAAAAATAAACCCCACATGAATTAAAGACATAAATAAAAGACCAGAATCCAGAAGTGTCTTTTCCAACAGGAAAATGGATGAGTTGTAGACAGGTTAGTAAATTTTCTTTAGAATTCCTTATGTACTTTATCTAAGTGACTTGCTATGAAGATGCAAGTGGCATAGATTTGCAAGGTGAAATCTTTGACTCTCTTTCAAGTCCTCTTTCATATCATAACATACATTAGGGGTTCACATGTTTGAACTTCTCTTTGTCAACAGAAACAGAACAACCCAGTCCTCAGAACATGTGTCACTTACTACATTTATCTGTTAAGTCTGTGACCAGCAAGCAACATGCATGGAATTTTCAATGAGGTCCATGTTTGCATCTCTATTAGGTTAGATATATGAACTTCTGTTCATTGTTTATTTATCTTGACAGGTTGAATAAGCAACCATAAAACACATTAAACGCATCCTTGAGAGTAATGACGTAAGTGATTTCAGACCTTTTATGTGCACCCTGTTGATAGCTTACAATGAACGGTGTTGGATTCATGATCTCCGAAGAAGATTTAGCTTTGGGACCCAGGCACCAGGCTTGATCACTGAAGAGCTTTTGTGTAGCAGAGTTTTATTAAAGTATAGAAAGGGACAGAGAAAGTTTCTGACATAGACATCAGAAGGGGAATGAAGAGTGCCCCACTCACTAGCCTTTAGCAAAGGAATTATACACTTTTTAAATTAGTTATTACAACAAATCAAAAGAATGTCTCAAGTTTGTAAGAATTTTACCAGACCCACTCCCACAATTTACATTTTAGGATAACAGGATTAGAACTAAACAATAGAAAGATCCTACCATAATATCCATTCTAAAATATCAGGATTAGTCAGGAGGTTTTCAGGAAGGAGAAACTGTCCTCAAGCAGGATTCATTGTTGTTATATAATCTCTAGTCCAGAATTTAAACCGAGTTGTTTTTTGTGTAATCACAGTTCAGGGTTTAAAGAAAACAACATTTCATGTGACTAAGACTAAGGAATGGAAAGAAAGAAAGAAAAAACCTTAGTCCTTTCCTCCTCCTTGAGAATTCCAGATCCCTATCTCCTCAGGGACTCCCGGACTTCTTATCAACCTGCCTAGGAATTTACTCTCTCACTGTCAAGGTATGCATCTTTTTCCACATGGGTTTCCATGGCGAGGGGGTGGGGCGTGAGAAAACAAGGAAGAATTGTAATTCTCGGCAGCCTGATTTGACAGTTGTGGATCACGCGTGTGTGTGTGTTAAGTTGCGTGTCGTGTCTGACTCTTTGCAATCCTATGGGCTGTAGCCTGCCAGGCTCCTCTGTCCATGAGGATTCTCTAGGCAAGAATACTGGAGTGGATTTCCATGCTCTTCTCCTGGAGATCTTCCCCACCCAGGAACTGAACCTGTGTTTCTTATGTCTCCTGCATTGGTAGGTGGGTCTTTACCCCTAGCCCCACCTGTGGATCATACAAGACATCAGCAAACTGTAGTCCATGGACCAAATCTAACCAGTTACTTGCTTCTAACAACAAGATTTTATTGAAACACAGCCCATTTTTTACATAATGCTATGTCTGTTTTCACCCTACAACACCTCAAAAAACTTAAAATATCTACAGTTTATCCTTTTTTAGAAAAAAGAGTTTCCAACACTTGGGCTGTACTAATGGTTTACATTCATTGAGCACTTGTTGTTTGCCAGGTATTGAGGTAAATGGTCTAAATGCAAAATACGATTTTATTCTTAAAATGAGCCTGTAAAGACTTAATGTAATTTTTCTAGAGATGGAAAATACAGAAATATAAACACGTAGCCCCAAATCACACCTTCAACATGTATAGAGAGCCAATTGAAAACCAGATTTTTTTATTAATAAAGAAATTAAAGTCCTTTCATTTAACCACTACTCCTCACATTCTGTAGGTTTTATAATTTCTACTAAGTGCAAAAAATTTTGAAAATATGGCTAGGAAGTATGGAGTAATATAATGAACTTTTGAGTTGGGAGACAGAAACCAAGGTTCTAGTCTTGGTCTTGTCATTAATTAGCTGTAGGAATAAAGAAATCACTTTAAATCTTCTGTAATGAGCTTCTCCATCAGTGAAAAGAGGCAGGACTATGACATAATCACTGACATTTAGTTCTAAATATCTAAGATTCTATAATTTCTTAAGAAAAGCCTTGTACATCTAAAGAATAAAGTATATTTAATGTAATACCAATAAAATTAGGTTAAACAAATATATCTGACATGACAGGGAAGGATATTGACTAAAATTGAACTGGTTCTGATATGGATGTTGGTTATTTGGTAAGTTGACATAAAAATTATTTTTTGTATAGTTGATTTGGAGGCAAATCTAGGATTGATGTTAAAATGATATAGTGAAAATATTTATTAAATTATTTGATCCTTCACCTCTTTTGTTTTCACTGGATTCTAAATGCTGTCATAGATACTTGTTTAAATTTGAAAATCATATAATATGAAAAATTCAGTTAATTGTTCACAGGCTTAAATTAGAGAAAGATGTTCCTCCTTATAAAATAATGACATTTCCATAGACATTATTCAGAATGGAAAATTGTCTGTTTTAGCTCCCTAAATTTCAGGGAATTCTGTGCAACTGCAGATGATCCCTCTTTATATGATCTCAACTTGTCTATTCTTTTCAAGAACATGAAGTTTGCCATCACAACAGTCACAACATTTCTTTCAATGTTTCTCATACTCAACACACCGGGAACTCCCACATGTTCAAGCTGGATTTAGAAAAGGCAGAGGAACCAGAGATCAAATTGCCAACATCCAATGGATCATCAAAAAAGGAAGAGTTCCAGTAAAACATCTACTTCTGCTTTATTGACTATGCTAAAGCCTTTGACTGTGTGGATCACAACAAACTGTGGAAAATTCTGAAAGTGATGGGAATACCAGACCCACTTATCTGCCTCCTGAGAAATCTGTATGCAGGTCAAGAAGCAACAGTTAGAACTGGACATGGAACAACAGACTGGTTCCAAACAGGGAAAGGAGTACATCAAGGCTGTATATTGTCACCCTGCTTATTTAACTTACATGCAGAGTACATCATGAGAAACATTGGGCTGGATGAAGCACAAGCTGGAATCAAGATTGCCAGGAGAAATATCAATAACCTCAGATACGCAGATGACAACACCCTTATGGCAGAAAGCGAAGAAGAACTAAAAAGCTTCTTGATGAAAGTGAAAGAGGAGAGTGAAAAAGTTGGCTTAAAACTCAACATTCAGAAAACTAAAATCTTGGCATCCAATCCCATCTCTTCATGGCAAATAGATGGGAAACAGTGGAAACAGCGACAAACTTTATTTTGGGGGGCTCCAAAATCACTGGGGATGATGAATGCAGCCATAAATTAAAAGATGGTTACTCCTTGGAAGAAAAGTTATACCAACTAGCATATTAAAAAGCAGAGGCATTACTTTACCAACAAAGGTCTGTCTAGTCAAAGCTATGGTTTTCCCAGGAGTCATGTATGGATGTGAGAGTTAGACTATAAAGAAAGCTGAGCGCTGAAGAATTGATGCTTTTGTACTGTGGTTTTGGAGAAGACTCTTGCAAGTCCCTTGGACTGCAAGGATATCCAACCAGTACATCCTAAAGAAAATCAGTCCTGAATATTCATTGGAAAGACTGATGCTAAAGCTGAAACTCCAAAACTTTGGCCACCTTTGATGTGAAGAACTGACTCCTTGGAAAAGACCGTGATGCTGGGAAAGATTGAAAGCAGGAGGAGAAGGGGACAACAGAGGATGAGATGGCTAGATGGCATCACTGACTCGATGGACATGAGTTTGAGTAGGTTCTGGGAGTTGGTAATGGACAGGGAAGCCTGGCATGCTGCAGTCCATGGCGTTGCAAAGAGTCAGACACAACTGAATGACTGAACTGAACTGAATTTCAATAAATGTTAACTGGAACTCTCATGTTTGAGGAGTTTGATTAAAGCTGAGGGCCAGGGCCACAGACAAAAGGGAGCCGGTAACATATACACTTGATTTGTCAAGGCTGTGTATACAGATGAGGGAAACAATAGAAATATACAGAGACGTGAGTCTGTCTCTGGTATAAGGAAATCTATCAAATAATCAGACTGGAAAAAACATCCCTGTGTCAGTTATTTCATGCAGAGATATCAAGTGACAACTCAAAGGACAGTAACAGTATTAGGAAACCAGCCCTGCTGCTGCTTCCACATCAGATTAGCACTTTGTGAAATTCACAGGGATCCTTTAGTAGAGTTTTGGTGGAGGTTTGTATGTCCAGGGAACTGACCAGTTTGGTTGCTAAGACACATCTGTGTATGTACCCACATGTGTGCATCTATTCATATGTGTAGATGAATGTACCATCCAGTTTTCTAACATATGACTCAAGTGACACACATTTTAGAAACCTAGAAAGGTAAAACTGAAACACGTCTTGATAAGTTAGTCATTCTCCTGAACCCTGCCTAACTTCACCACACATGGAAAATATCATAGAAACTCCTTGTGAATAAAGACCCTCAGGCCATATTCTTTGGTCAAAGCTGGCTTCTGATTTCTAATCAGTGTGTATGATTATAAAACAGACATTTGATTTTTTTTTTTTTAAATTCCAAAGTTGCTGTCATTATGGTGGTGGTTGTATGTGTGTGTGTGTGTGTGTGTGTGTGTTTCTGAGGAACAAGTGAAACCATAATGCAGTGGCTATGAGGTCTGTTGTTCAATACAGACTGAATGACATGACTGGAAGTATGTAAAAGTATCTGTTGTAACACCTTATTCTCGGAATCAATGCGTGTATGTGTGTATCAATCTTCTTTAGTGTATGCTATTTTATCAATCTACTATTAATTCTCTTAAAAATATCAGCTCATAAGGACTATTCTTCAAAAGAAGGATTTCTGTGACTTCTAATGAACATTTATTTTTAGAAAAGATTTTATTTCAAACGGATGAAACATTTATATAATAAATCATCAAAAGATGTAAAATTACATCATCTGGTTATATTTATGTTCATGAATATAATGTGACTTTTTTCCGTTCACATAGGTCTGTGCTGCTGTCAACCTCAACCTTTCCAAGTGACATTTTCATTTAGAATCTTATCATTTTATAATTATTACCTTTCAGAACTCCCAGGGAGTGAACAAAAGCTTCCTCTTTGTATGTCCATTGTTATGTTTCTTTGAAGAACAAATTAAATTTTGACTCTAGCCAAAATAAACTTTTAAATGGCAAAATAAATCTATAATTATGTGAAAAACAAACCCTTTTAGGGGAAGCCTGACTCGACATCGTAAGTTCAGGTGTATTTAAGATAATTTACTACCATGTTTTCTTTTCTGTGTGCAAGGCTGTGGTGCCGTATGCTCTCTTTGTAGTAGAAAAGGGAGGAAAGAGCTAAGGTCTGAAAAACATGACTATAGAATGAGCTGAGGAAACTAGTTAGTATATCATTCTATCCTGTCCTGAGAACAAAGACGGATAGCTGAATTTTCTTTCCCAGCTTAACTCTCATCTGTCTCTCTTACAGACCCTTTACCTATTAACATCAGTGAATGAGGGTACATTGAAGGGGTCTAGAGTCTGAATTTGTAGAATTAGCTAAGTTGGCTCAATGTACCAATAAAAAAAATTAACACCCCCTTTGGTATATGCAGCTGTTTACCTGATCTTCTCCCAAGTATCTTGACCCTAGGGAAGCAAAACAGACAATTTTATTTAACATACACAATACGCCGAATGGATTTCAGTGCTTTAACTTATTAGTTATGATTTGACTTACACATAAAATGACCCAATAAGCTCACTTGGATTTGTCTTTGCAAGTTGCCATATTAGACTGTCCATTTCTTTCTTCTCAGTTCGCCATATTGCTAAAATAAATTGCCTTTTCCTCATTGTTTTGGCTTCCTCTATGTTTTTTTTTCTTTGATGTTTTTGTTCATTTCTCCTATGGTCATTCTTGGTTCTGGATTCTTACCTTTCCTCCTGCTTACATCTGTTGCTGCTGTTTATTTAAAGAAAAATACTCTGAACTATTTAAGTAAAGAAACTATTACATCTTTACTCTAAGAATAATGAAAATGCAGTATCGTGAACACTGATTTTCACATGAACTTGAAATATTCTGAACAAAGTAAGTACATCATGAAAGATTTTTTAAAACAACATTTGGCAAATTTTTTCTTTAAGGAGACTTTTTTTCTGATTTTGTTAAGATTTATCACTTATCTGCTGTGTCACAATGTCTGACATAGTGTTCTTTTTGATTTTTAATTGGCATTTTGTTTCATCAAACATTAACATTTTATCAACCCTTTAATATTTATTGCTTTTTCAGGGGTTTTTTTTTTTTTCACTTTAATTGCTTTACTCATTTCGTCCTATTTTTACTCATTTCCTTTTTACAAATGTTCAAATCCTCAATGTTTACCTTTTTAAAATGTAAAGTGGATATGTACTGGCACACATACATACTGATTTAAAGGGTTAAGAAAAGAATCGATGCTACGTCAAAAGCTCTATGCTGATAAAATGTTCTGGTGTTCTTTGTCTTAATGTCAATGAATTTAAATGGATTGTGTGGACACTGGGTGCTATGTTCTAGGACTTCTGATGCAAGAGTTATTTTAATGTTCAATATCCTAGGACATTTGTGGTCAGTGGGAGAAAGAGTCCAGGATACAATGCTTACCTAGAAAATAAAATTTAAACAATGCTTAAAGTTTTATGTATTGACATAGTGTTATCTTTATATCAAAGTTACTGGCAGCTTTTTAACTCTATTTATAGATAGAAATTTTGTAGCATAAAGAGGGAACTCAAGAGCATTTGGTTGGTAGATTTTAAAACTTGACTTAAAGTTTAGGAGCCTTGACTTCAAGTATGACTTTTTTCACCCTGTTTTATTGACTTTTGGGGGTTGGTTGCAGGTAGTTTAGTGACTAAGCATGGCAGTAGTCATGTAGCTGAGCACCGAAGAATTGATGCTTTTGAACTGTGGTGTTGGAGAAGACTCTTCAGAGTCCCTTGGACTGCAAGGAGATCAAACCAATTCATCTTAAAGGAAATCAGTCCTGAATATTCATTGGAAGGACTGATGCTGAAGCTAAAATTCGAATACTTAGGCCACCTGATGCGAAGAACTGACTCACTGTAAAAGACCCTGATTCTGGGAAAGATTGAAGGTAGGAGAAGGGGGATGACAGAGGATGAGATGGTTGGATGACATCACCAACGTGATGGACATGAGTCTGAGTAGGATCTGGGAGTTGGTAATGGACAGGGAAGCCTGGCAGGTGGCAGTCCATGGGGTCGCAAAGAGTCAGACATGACTGAGTGACTGAACTGAACTGATGACATCTCTGAGGTCAGACAGGTTTGGGTAAATATTGCACTTTGTCACTGTGTAACTATGTAACATTGACTAAGTTACTCAGTATCTTTAACATCTCAGTTTTCTCACCTGCAAAGTGGGAAAAGGAGTAGTATCGCTCCTGATGTGAAAGAGAAAGAGATATTTTCAAGAGAGATTGGTTTACACAGTTGTGGAGGCCAGCACATCCAAAATCTGCAGGGCAGATGCACTGGCTAGAAACTCGGGCAAGAACTGAAGTCACAGTCTTCACCAAGTCTATAGGGCAGTCCAGGAAAATGGAGACTCTGGCAGGATGTCTGTGGTATGATCCTGAGGCCAAATTCCTTCTTATCTGGGAAATCTCAGGTTTTGCTCCTAAGGTCTTCAAAGGATTGAACAAGGCCTACCCTTATTCAGTGTAAGGAATTACTTATGGACTATAATCTCCTTCACTGAAAGTCAACTGATTTTAAATGTTAATCACATCTACAAAATACCTTCACAGCAACATGTAGTGTGTAACCCAATAACTGGGCACCATAGTCTGGCCAGGTTGACACATAAAATCAACCATCAAATGTTTGTTGTAGAACAGTAGCAAATGTATGGGGAAACTGAAGCACTTTGGAGGGGCAGAAACTGTAGAGATCATCTTTATGCAGACCTAGGGGATTTCCATTCCCTGTCCTTCTTATTGTAGTTTGTCATAACAGCAAAGGCCTCTGCTCTGCTCTACTGCTTAAAACCACATGGGCTTTGATGAGTTGCTAATTTCCATGTGACTCAGGCATCTTAACAAAGAGAGTGCTAATGACACTTTCCTCATGGTGGAGGGCTTTGCTAAGACTAAATAAGGAATATGCTAAATTTCATAGGACAATGCCTATCATATACTAGGACTCAATACGTGTTAGTTACTTTTATTATTTCACTGATTTTCACTCTCCATGTGATTGGCTTGATACTAGGGTAAAAGATAATTTTTGCCAAAACTGTGATATATTTGAGAATGAAAGAGAAGTTTGTAAATGTTTTCTCTGGTAAATCAAGTGTAGACTTGGGTGTCCGGAGAAAACCAGGCCATATGGCTAACCTAGATGTACTTAAATTTGCTGTGAATTTCCTTTTACCTTTCAGAGTTGAATGTGCTTAATTCATTAAGTGTCTTAACTCTTTGAAGTATTTTTTTAATTCCCAACTAGTATTAGTCATTACATGTAGTTTGATTCTGGCAGCTAGTATGGACACAAATGCCCTAGGCTGTCTGTTCATTTTTTGTGGGTAGGTGGTGTTTAGGTGGTGTTAGAGAAAATTTAATTTTTATTAAGGGTCGCTTCAGATGGAATTTAGCTAGTTTGATGACATCAAATTCAATTTATTGCTGCCATTATTCAATATGTAGTTATACTCATGTGGAGGCCAGGTCTGCAACCAAGTACAAATCGCTGAATAAATGCTGCTGCTGCTACTGCTGCTAGGTCACTTCAGTCAACTCTGTGTGACCCCATAGATGGCAGCCCACCAGGCTCCCCCATCCCTGGGATTCTCCAGGCAAAAACACTGGAGTGGGTTGCTGTTTTCTTCTCCAATGCATGAAAGTGAAAAGTAAAAGTGAAGTTGCTCAGTCGTGTCTGACCCTCAGCGACCCCATGGACTGCAGCCTACCAGGCTCCTTTGGACATGGGATTTTCCAGGCAAGAGTACTGGAGTGGGGTGCCAGGTACACTGAGTTATCTATACAGTTGGGGAAAGGCGAGGGGAAAGACCAGGAGCTGACGGTGGCTCAGATCATGAACTCCTTATTGCCAAATTCAGACTTAAATGAAGAAAGTAGGGAAAACCACTGGGCCATTCAGGTATGAACCTTATGATTGTACAGTAGAAGTGACAAATAGATTCATGGGATTAGATCTGATACACAGAGTGCCTGAAAGACTATGGACTGAGGTTCAAAACATTGTACAGGAGGCAGTGATCAAAAGCACCCCCAAGAAAAAGAAATGCAAAAAAGCAAAATGGTTGTCTGAGGAGGTCTTACAAAATAGCTGAGAAAAGAAGAGAATTAAAAGGTAAAGGAGAAAAGGAAAGATATACCCATCTGAGTGCAGAGTTCCAAGAATAGCAAGGAGAGATAAGAAAGTCTTCCTAAGTGAACAATGCAAAGAAATAGAGGAAAACAATAGAATGGGAAAGACTAGAGATCTCTTCAAGAAAATTAGAGATACCAGGAGAACATTTCATGCAAAAATGGACACAGTAAAGGACAGAAATGGTATGGACATAACAGAAGCAGAAGATATTAAGAAGAGGTGACAAGAATACACCGAAGAACTATACAAAAAAGATCTTAATGACCCAGATAACCACGATGGTGTGATCACTCACCTAGAGCCAGACATTCTGGAATGTGAAGTCAAGTAGGGCTTAGAAATCATCACTACGAACAAAGCTAGTGGAAGTGATGGACTCCCAGCTAAGCTATTTAAAATCCTGAAAGATGATGCTGTTAAAGTACTACACTCAGTATGCCAGCAAATTTGGAAAGATCAGCAATGGCCACAGGACTAGAAAAGTTTAGTTTTCAGTCCAATCCCAAAGAAAGGCAGTACCAAAGAATGTTCAAACTACTGTACAATTGCACTCATTTAACACACTAGAAAAGTAATGTTCAAAATTCTCCAAGCTAGCCTTTAGCATTAAATGAACCGAGAACTTCTAAATGTACAAGCTGGATTTAGAAAGGCAGGGGACCCAGAGATCAAATTCCCACCATCCGCTGAATCATAGAAAAAGCAAGAGAATTCCAGAGAAACATCTGCTTCTGCTTCATTGACTATACTAAAGCCTTTGAATGTGTTGATTGGAACAAACTGTGGAAAATTCTTAAAGAGATTGGACTACCTGACCACCTTATGTACCTCCTGAGAAACCTGTATGCAGGTCAAGAAGCAACAGTTAGAACTGGATATGGAACAACAGACTGGTTCCAAATTGGGACAGGAGTACGTCAAGGCTGTATATTGTTGCCCCACCTATTTAACTTATATGCAGAGTGCATCATGAAAAATACTGGGTGGATGAAGCACAACCTGGAATCAAGATTGCTGGGAGAAATATCAATAAACTCAGATATGCAGATGACACACACTTTGGCCGAAAGTGAAGAACTAAAGAGCCACTTGATAAAAGTAAAGAAGAGAGTGAAAAAGCTGGCTTAAAGCTTAACATTCAAAAAATGAAGATCATGACATCTAGTTTCATCACTTCATGGCAAATAGATGGGGAAACAGTGGAAACAGTGATAGGCTTTATTTTCTTGGCCTCTGAAATCACTGCAGATGGTAACTGTAGCCATGAAATAAAGACATTTGCTCCTTGGAAGAAAAGCTATGACCAACCTAGCCAGCATATTAAAAAGCAGAGCCGTTACTTTGCCAACAAAGGTCTGTGTAGTCAAACCTATGGTTTTCTTGTAGTCAGTTATGGATGTAAGTGTTGGACCATAAAGTGGGCTGAGCCAAAGAATTGATACTTTTGAACTGTGGTATTGGAGAAGGTGCTTGAGAGTCCCTTAGACTGCAAGGTGATCAAAGCAGTCAATGGTAAAGGACATCAATCCTGAATATTCAGTGGTAGGACTGATGCTGAAACTCCAGTACTTCAGCCACTTGATGGGAAGAGCTGACTCATTAGGAAAGACCCAGGTGCTGGGACAAATTTAAGATAAAAGGAGAAGGGGATAACACAGGACGAGATGGTTGGATGGCATCACTGACTCTATGGACATGAGTTTGAGCAAGCTTTGGGAGATGATGATGGACAGGGAAGCCTGTTGTGCTTCAGTCCATGGGGTTTCAGAGTCAGACACAACTGAGTGACTCAACAACAACAGAGTTATCTCCATGTTTCTATGAGCAAGACAGTTCCTACTTCAGAAGTTCCATGTTGCTGTGTTGCCATGAAGAATGATGGCATGCTTACATTATATGACATATGACTAGATAGAGGATGGGAGGAGTAAAATTCACTTGATAAATACTGTATACTATATTTTATTTAATCGTTTGTATATTGCATGTTATTTGTCCCAATTGTACTTTTTTCCCTACTCCAGTTTTAAGGAAATATTACATTTTTCTGATCTTTGACTTTTTTCCCCATAATAGGCTATCTCTGATGGCATCTGCAACCCCAAATTCTAAAAGTTGGCTAAGAGCAAGCCACAAGGAACAACTGGTATACTGCTCAGGGTTCAATAAGAGAAGATCCACCAGGAGTGACACAGAATCAGAAATTTTTTAAAGTGATTGTTACCCAAGTCTGGAAGAGCAGTCTATATCAGCTTGCCACACTCACATCTGCTGATGGGTCTAGTATCAGCAAAGGCATCAGCTGCAAAGGGCAGAAAGAAATCAAGTAAGACAGACAAAGGAATAATAGGGACCCATGAGGGCACCCCAGAACTACATCTGTCTCTCACTGCCTCCAGCATCAATGATGCTGGTGATTTGTAGGGTGGGCTGGCACCCTTTCTGCACATGTGCATTGCCCATGTATCTTGGATATTGAAGGAAGAAGTCCAATAAGCCTGGCTGTGTCTCTACCAACAAGATGGGTGAGAACAAAAACAGTTACTTAAGTGAATGCCAATAGGGTCCTCCCTGTTCATGTCTTAAATCATAAATATGCCTGCTTCTTTGCTTCTGCCTTGCAAATCTCACACAGATTTCTCTTATGGCCAACTCTGACTCAGTCACTTTTAGGAAAAGAAATTCTGGAAATGTAGTTCAAACTAAGTTGACACAGGATAAAGGCAACTATAGTTTCAGTAAGTTTCTCATGGCTTAATGTAAAGTCTCATTTCCCTTAACTCTTTTATTCCCTTGACTTCAGAGGGTCTGCTATTTCTTGTGATAAGTTTGTGAGCTGCTCATAGAAACCTAAATGATACCAAAATTTAGTTAGTGTCAAAGCAAGACCAGCACCTAATTTCAGAATCTAATTTCATTTAATTTAAAGATCTCATTCTCCTCTACTGTAATACTAATATAGAAAGCACACTTTCAAGAAATAATTAGAGTTGAGTGTGGTCACTGGTTAAGAATGCTGACTCGGATCAGCCTAGGTGTATCTATGGCTCCTCTTCCTACCAGTTATATGCTGTGGGGAAAGTTACTTAAGTTCTCTGCTCCAGGTTTCTCATCTGTGAAGTGCAGATAATAATAGGACTGCTTCATCAGGTGTGGGCATTAATATTTCAAACATATAAAGTGCTTAGGCCATTGCCATGCTTAATAAATCTTGACTAATAACATTTTACCACAAATCTACTTGAATTAATAATCAGTTGTACAATATTTTATCAAGTCCTCATGATTAGTAAAATTAATCTGCCTTGTCTTTTTAAATCTGATCTTTGAAAGAAAATATTATGTTGGATATGGATCTCTGTTTCCATACCATACCTTATCATTTCTTTTCTCATGGGAGAAGTCTTTCTGGAATGACTTTTATTAAAGAACATGGCCTTTCCCATCTGCTTTAACTTGCAAATCCATGGCTGAAATTAAGATGCTTATGATCCTCTTCTCTTCCCATAGCTCATGTATTTGGACAAGTAGGTTTGGCTTAGAAATGTGAGATGGGCCAATGTTTTTATCACTGGTTGCCTATGGCTTTTAAAAACTATATTTTCTATTCTATTTCTTTTTCTCAGTTATGTTGAACTCATACATATTCACAAATAAAATATTTCCATTGAGTCTGGGAGCCACCAATAATCCCAGTGTTGACTTCCTGATGTGTGAGTAGAGCCCGTTTATCCCAGAAACCCATTCTGGGAAGTAGTATTCTACCCCATGCTTTATTGCTCTATGTTAACAGGAGGTGGCTAGAATACTCGGCAGCTGTCTTTCCAAACTTTCAAAGGAGCAGATTGAAACTTGGAGCCAAGTTTGCCCATATTTGACTATTTTCACCTTGTGAAGTTGTGATGGAATTTACCACCACGCATTAGGTGGAAAATATGAGTAATTGCCTTTGCTTCAGTGAGTAAAATATATATTTTATTATCATTCTTAGAGTTGAGGAAATTATATTTTCTAGCTTTGTTGTGCACAGATCAAAGAAGAGACTCTCATTTATGCCAGATTTCTCTACATATTAAACTAGCTATTTTTGGTGAGATTATGAGGTAACCAAAACTCTTTCTAGTTTAATTTTACCTTTAACTGGATTCAGATTGCTTTAACTGAAGAGTCAAAGGGCCTGACCTCTAATTCATTAACATAATCAGAAGCACATGTAAGCTACTGGCTGCCAGTCTGTTTGTGAAGCAGTGACTACAGGATACTCACAGCAGTCTTGGAAGATTTACTCAGTGGTATACTCAGGGCATTCTTAGGTACACAGGCAGAGGAAAGTGTACAAAGAGAGAACGAAACAAAGAAAAGAAATGCCATAAAATAAAAGTAGGCATGTAGATTTGAGTACAAATTTTCATACGGTTTAAGCAGTTGTTTTTAGGTGGAGGAGTCATGTAACACACCCTCCCTCCCCTCAGAAATATCCCTTCCCAATTTTGTTTATTCTATAATTCCTGAAATTTTCAATGGCAGGTAATCGTAACAGCTTCTCTTGAGACTTACTCTCTTGTGGAATATAAATTCTACAAGCAAATTAACTTTTGGTAAGAATTTAAGTAGGAAAGGAGAATATACGGCTTCAAATTTGCCTCCTGACACACATATAAAGGTTAGGAAAGCAGAAAGAAAATCCTGTGTTGAACTGAAACAAGGGTAAAAAGAATGAGCTACCAAATGATCCTACAGTCCCATTCCTGGGGATATTTCTAGAGAAAACCAAATTCAAAAAGATAGATGTACCCCAACGTTCACTGCAGCACTATTTACAATATCCAAGGCATGGAAGCAACTTAAATGTCCTTTGATAGATGAATGGATAAATGTGGTAAATGTATATACACATTGAAATACTACTCAGCCTTAAAAAGGAATGAAATTAGGCAATTTGCAGCAACATGGATGGACCCAGAGATTATCATACTAAGTAACTCAGAAAGAGAAAGATAAATACCATGATATCACTTATATGTGGAATCTAAAAAATGATACAAATGAACTTATATACAAAACAAAAATAGATCCACAGACACAGAAAACAAACTTTTAGCTACCAAAGGAGAAAGTAGGGGAGTAAATTTGGAGACTAGAATTAACATATGCACACTTCTATATATAATATAGATAACCAAAATGGACCTACTGTATAGCCTGGGGAACTAGACTCAATATTTTCTAGTAACCTATAATGGAAAAGAATCCAGAAAAAATAGATATATATATTTATCTAACTGAATCACTTTGCTCTACATCTGAAACTAACACAACATTGTAAATCAACTATACTTAAGTATATATATGTATACATATTTTAAATGTACACTAAAGTGGATGATGGCTGAGTACCCTCTGATCCTCAGGGACTCTCCTCAGGAGGATTTTTGTGAATATCCTCCTTTTTAGGTTATTTTTTAACTTTGTAAAACAAGTCTTGTTTTTCTAGAGGAGAAACCCATACCTTAAAGAAGTAAATTAGGTATTTGTTGCTCAGTTGCTCAGTTGTGTCCAACTCTTTGCAACCCCATGGACAGCACCACGCCAGGCTTCCCTATCCTTTACCATCTCCCAGAGCTTGCTCAACCTCATGTCCATTGAGTTAAGGTAATGGAATTCCAACTGAGCTATTTAAAAGAAATTAGATATAGTACAATTCAGACTTTTATTTTATTTTTCTGCCATCTGGCAAAGAGAACCAAAGTATATGGGCTATTGTGTATGTTACAAATACAGAAATGCAGAGGTCATCTCAGGCAGTTGGCCCCACTGACCTCACAAGATAGTAGCAGCAAGCATGCGCTCTACTAGCATTTCTCTATTCAGCAATGTTACCATTTCCTGAGATGCCTTAATGAGGAGTAGTTTGATTGTCTGTCTGGTTTTGATGTCATGTGCTACCCCCACCTTTATATGGTGAAATCATCAAGCTGATTAACTCTGATTATTGTGGTGCTTTATTCCCTTACTTATATCTGTAACTGGGCAGAAAGAGATTTGTCCCTGGAGACAAATTTCATGTAGGGTGTCTAGGTCATTCTTAAATATACATGGCTTTCTTTTTACAATTTAATCCTACATATTGTATTTCTGTATTGTACATAAAACACCTATGTCTTTGTCTCACAAGACAGGCAAGAGAAATATGGTATTTTTGTAATTCAGAAACACTCTTATCTTTAAACTGATCTGTAAGAATGATTCAATTAATTTAAGCATTCATTGTGAAGCTGTTTTAATATCATCAAGAATCTCTTTGCCAACCATTTTTTCTTGCAAATATATTTTGATGAACCATATAAAGTTTCATTAACTCAGTCTCTGATACAGTAACTGGTAGATAATAAGTACTCAATAATTTGAATGGACTGGTCTGATATTTTATATAAAGCAGCTGAAATTAAATGGGAACATACCTAATGGCCCAGATCTGAAAAGCCGGTACCATACCTTATATAATTAATTTTCAGTAACCAGTGTGTGTTATCCATTTTGCAGAACATTTACCATTCAGCACCCATTTCCTACTTCTCATCACTTATTCCCTGATCACCTTTCTTTCCTACTACACTTCTCAAATTGACTTTCTGTTACCCTTCTCAAAATCCTAATATTACCTGATTTCTCAGTTTTTCTTAGTGCAGTGTTAGTATCAACTACTTCTTTAACACCTACATTGTCCTTTGTCAGATTTTTAAGAGACAGATCAATGGTAGATAGACAGACAGATTTTAAAGTTAGCTGGTACTGGATCTAAATCTTTGATAGTTATTGCCTGCATTTACATAAATAATCCATTAATCCTATGGGGACTCATGTCTTCATCTATAAAATGGATGCAATGGCTGCCTCAAAGGATTCTATTTGTGGATTGGTAGATTTTCAGTAAATGTTCCCTTTTTATGCTTTCCCTACTTTCTTTTGCTCTGTAGTTCTTGACTTTGTTGTTTGTTTGCTCAAATACATGTCTATAGAATTGGTGATGCTATCTAACCATCTCATCCTCTACTGCTCCCTTCTCCTCCTGCCCCCAATCTTTCCCAGTATCAGAATCTTTTCCAGTGAGTCAGCTCTTTGCATCAGGTGGCCAAAGGATTGGAGCTTCAGCTTCAGCATCAGTCCTTCCAGGGAATGTTCAGGGTTGATTTCCTTTAGGATTGACTGGGTTGATCTCCTTGCTGTCCAAAGGACTCTAAAGAATCTTCTCCAGCACCACAGTTTGAAAGCATCAGTTCTTTGGCGCTCAGCCTTCTTTATGGTCCAATTCTTACATCTATACATGACTACTGGAAAAACCATTGCTTTGACTATACAGACCTTTGTTGGCAAAGTGATGTCTCTGCTTTTTAATATGCTATCTAGGTTTGTTATAATTTTTCTTCCAACGAGCAAGCATCTTTTAATTTCATGGCTGCAGTCACTATCCACAGTGATTTTGGAGCCAAAGAAAATGAAATCTGACTCAGTTTTCACTTTTTCCCCTTCTATTTGCCATGAAGTGATGGGAATAGATGCCATGATCTTTATTTTTTTGAATACGTTTTAAGCCATCTTTTTCATGCTAGCCTTTCACTCTCATCAAGAGGCTTTTTAGTTCTCTTCACTTTCTGCCATTATGGTGGTATCATCTGAATGTCTACGGTTGTTGATGTTTCTTCAGTATTCAGGGTGTGGTCCTTGCTTGTATATTCACAGGAGAGCTTATAAAAATTCAGAATCTCAGGCCCTCCCTAGATGTGGTGAATCAGAATCTGCATTTCCTCAGATCCTTTCTGTGTACTGTAAAGCTAAAGAAATGTTTTAAAGCACATTGATTAAAAAAATTGAAAGTCATTTTTGAACTAAAAATCAGAAAAATAAAGGCAATATTTAAATATCACTTTTAAACTAGTGAATGGGGGGGCTGAAAAAGAAGTCTAACTTTTGCAACCTGCCATAGTATAAATGACAGACTAATTGCCAGTAGAAGAGACAGTCAACAACATTGGTCATGACAAAAGAGAGGCTAGGCTAGAATTTCCAGCTTAGTGCCAAATGGAGCCATAGTAGATGTTGTTCGTAACCACTTGATGTGATAAAGAAAGAATTACCAAGTGACATATTTCTAGATTAAAAGGAAATATTAAAACTGGCTTTCAATATTTAAAGCTTACTTAACTAGTAACACTTTGCCTGACACTGACTCGTCATTTTATTTCATTCTTCTTTTGATCTATGCAAATAGTTACATGGTTTAAAATATATTATCATGTTACCTTTTTGACTAGATCAGATGAAGGAATATTTTAATACTGGTTGATGAACCCTATGGCCAAGTCTTCATGAGACAATGTATGTGATAAAGCAGTGAACATAGGCAAGAAGAAAACCATATTTTCCTTTTTAAAAATAATGAAAATGCATTATTTCTTCCTACTCTTTCAATATTGTGCTCACTGATAATTAATGAGAAGTTTTGTGGCCATGTATTCAAGGTGTTTCCCAGTGTGTAGGACTCTCCTCCTCAGTTTTATTTGCAGAATCAAAAAGTGGCAAACGATTGGTTTTATTTCCCCTTTGATTGTAAAGATGCAAAGGATATCACAAGGAGTATTAATATAAAATAAAATAATTCCTGTTCTTCTTGGTTTTAAATTACTCAAGTTATTATTATTATTTTTCTTTGCTTCAGATTTAAAGAACTGAGGTTCCTTTCCCATACTTGGTATGTAGTACATCTTTTTTCTCTGAGTTAATTCTCCAAGTCTGGTCTGTCAGCCAGTATAAACAACACTTGATGAATGAGACTCAAGGTGTTTAGTCACCTGAAGCAGCTGTTTGAAGTAACTCTACACACAGCCTGAGGCCTGTGTTTTCACAGCTGTGAGAACTCTTCAAAAGCTTTCCCTCTTGGCCTAGCTCTTTGCTGTGGCTTTAAACTCTTAGCACAAAATCTGGAGTATTTCAAAAGAGCAGAATGAAACTAGAGACAGTAATTTTGCATAATTTTGAGCCAAAAATGGCCTAAAATAAATAAATGAAGTACATTTGAAAGTGCTTTACCTAGGTGGGCTATATATCTGAGAATTGTTCTCCTCTCTACATCCCCGTATACTCTCCTATGTGTGGCTGAAACACTAGCTCTGTTTATATGGCAGTATTTTCATTTTCTGTTCTGATTCTATGACACCAAGTCTAAAACCTTATAAGCTTGGAACTATATGTACCTGAATTAAGCTTAGGGAATTGCCTGATGCTTGAGAGCATTCCAGGCTCATAAAACGACCTAAGGTGATTAAAAATGACATTCTTTGCCAGCCTGCTTAGGTGATTCAGGCTTTTGAAGTTCCTCTGATGTGTTCTATTGCCCTGGCATGCTTAACAGGGAGCAAACTCAACTGTGACCACTACATTTGTTATAAGATTTCACACTTCTTTCAGGTGAGTTCATTAACAGCTGTTTTTCTTTCTCTTATTTATTATGAAAAGGGCATAGTTATTTTTTGAGCTTCCTCGATGGCTCAGCTGGTAAAGAACTCACCTGCAAATGCAGGAGACACAAGAGACACGAGTTTGATCCCTGGGTCAGAAAGATCCCCTGGAGAAGGAAACGGCAACGCACTCCAGTATTCTTCCCTGGAAAATTCAATGGACAGAAGAGCCTGGCGGGCTATAGTCCATGGGGTTGCAAAGAGTCAGACACAATTGAGTGTGTGTGCACATACATCCGCTCCCCCTACCCCCCCCAACACACAGTTGCTTCTCACAAATTCCGTTTCTTCTTTACGAGAAAGATGTAAGGACCATTTTGTTCATAACAACAATTTTTTATTTTTAATTTAGGGATTTTATTTCTGAATTGGAAGATATCTATTTTCTTTTTGGAGTTCCTTGGCATTATGCCAAGTAAAGTACACTCATAATAAATAGTCTTCCAACTATTCTCTTTTATTTAATTAAATGGAATCATATGTGTGGTTTATCCATTCACCTCACAAATATGTACTTAATGTCTCATAGGTGCCAAGAACTGGGTTAATTGATGAGAACACAGAAGTAAAATAGACAAGGTCTTGCCACCAAATAGCTTAAAATCTAACTGGGAAAGAATGCATTAAATAAGTAACAAAACAAATAATGAATGTTTTACAATGAAGATAAGTGCTGCAAAGAAAGAGCCAAGATGAAATGAGAGCAAATAATCCTAACTAAATCTATCTTACTTTCTCTCAAGCTTTTGATTCTAAGATAATGTTAAAATCAACACTGACAATGAATTTTTATTGTAATATTATCTTAGTGCATTAGTCATTATGGGAAAGTCTAGTTTTTATCATTAGAGTTTTCATATTGACTCATGCAGTACTTTGGCCTTTATATGTTTCTAAATCTCATTTTTCATAAATACACTGAAGTTTAAATACATTTTTGTTATTCTCAAATACTTATGTAAAACATTGAGAGTACTTGACACAGCATAATGTTGAGAAACTGTGGGATTTATGCCAACTTGTTTAGTTGTATGTTCTGCCCTAAATGATTTCCAAAGACAAAAGTGAAGTCAGGTTAGACTCACCCATTCATTTATTAATTCATTGATTACACAATTTACTGATTACTTACTATGTGCCATATTTGTTCCTGGGAATACACAAATGAATGAATTACTCCTCTTACATTTGTAGCTTAACTATTTTTGTAAATAGTAAGCTCTGAAGTTTCAGTGGCCTAACAAGAATGGGCCCATTACAGCCCAAGGGTTCCTACCTGGGTTTTAAGCCCCTTGAGCTAAGAATGGTTATTTCTTTTTTAAATAATTGAAAAATATCAAAGCAAGAATACTATTTCATAATAGGTAGAAGTAATATAAAATTCAAATTTCAGTGCCATAAATAAAGGTTTAATGGAACACAGTCATTCATTTATGAGTTGTCTTTAGCTGCTTTTGCTCTACAATGACAAAGTAGTTGCAACAAAGACCATAAGGCACACAAAACTGAAAACATTTACAACCTGGAGTCCTTAATAGATTGCCCCTGATTTGTATCTTGCCTCCAAGTAGTGATGCAGGGACCCTGAATCCCTCCATTTCTGATCCCTGGGAGCCATATTTAACATGATGTTCTAGAGTTCTGCTTATTTGCAACATGCTGGAATGACAAGAGTATGTATGTAATGCATAAGTTGTTTCTTTGAACAAGGCCTGAATGCATTGATCCAGCTCAAAGTGGGTTAACTGGAACCTATTCCTGGAGCCACACTTAACTGTTGGTGAGACTGGAAAACAAAGTCTAGCTTTATGACAAGGAATAAGAGGAAGAGGGTTAGGCTACCAATCACCAACCTCTGCCATAAACTTTTCCTTCAAAGTCCTCAAACAAATGTACAATATAATTATAATTACTATCAAAGGTAGAATGGAAGCAGGGAAAAATCATTTAAATATTTCTACAGATCTAGAAACTTGCTGCAAAGTAAAAAGAGAAGAGCATGCAAAGTTTACAATAAATTCCAATTCCATAGTAATAATTTCTATAACTTGCTAATGGAACTCTGATAGGCTATTGGGAGTATCTAACTTTGCATGGGTAAATCAGGGAAGTATTTACAGAGGGGCTTTCATTTTTATGATTAAAATAATAATAGCTAATATTTATTGAGCATATACTAAGTTTAAGATGCAGTCAGCAAAAACAAGACCAGGAGCTGACTGTGGCTCAGATCATGAACTCTTTATTGCCAAATCAGACTTAAACTGAAGGAAGTAGGGAAAACCACTAGACCATTCAAGTATGACCTAAATCAAATCCCTTACAATTATACAGTAGAAGTGAGAAATAGATTCAAGGGATTAGATCTGATAGAGTGCCTGAAGAACTATGGATGGAGGTTTGTGACATTGCACAGGAGGCAGATGATCAAGACCACTCCAAAGAAAAAGAAATGCAAAAAGGTAAAATGGTTGTCTGACGAGGCCTTACAAATAGCTGTGAAAAGAGAAGCGAAAGGCAAAGAAGAAAAGGAAAGATATACCCATTTGAATGCAGAGTTCCAAAGAATAGCAAGGCTAGATAAGAAAGCCTTCCTCAGTGATCAATGCAAAGAAATAGAGGAAAACAACAGAATGGGAAAGACTAGAGATCTCTTCAAGAAAATTAGAGATACCAAGGGAACATTTCATGCAAAGATGGGCACAATAAAGGACAGAAACAGTATGGACCTAACAAAAGAAAAAAGATATTAAGAAGAGATGGCAAGAATACACAGAAGAACTGTACAAAAAAGATCTTAATGACACAGATAACCATGATGGTGTGATCACTCACCTAAAGCCAGACATCCTGGAATGCAAAGTCAAGTGGGCCTTAGGAAACATCACAATGAACAAAGCTAGTAGAGGTGATGGAATTCCACTTGAGTTGTTTCAAATCCTAAAAGATGATGCTGTGAAAGTGCTGTACTCTATATGCCAATAAATCTGGAAAACTCAGCAGTGACCACAGGACGGGAAAGGGTCAGTTTTCATTCCAATCACAAAGAAAAGCAATACCAAAGAATGCTCAAACTACAACACAATTGCACTCATTCCACATGCTAGCAAAGTAATGCTCAAAAGTTTCCAAGCCAGGCTTCACCAGTACGTGAACCATCAACTTCCAGATGTTCAAGCTGGATACAGAAGAGGCAGAGGATCCAGAGATCAAATTGCCAACATCCAATGGATCATGAAAAAAACAGGAGAGTTCCAGAAAAACATCTACTTCTGCTTTATTGACTATGCCAAAGCCTTTGACTGTGTGGATCACAATGAACTGGAAAATTCCTAAAGAGATGGAAACACCAGATTACCTGACCTCCCTCCTGAGAAACGTGTATGCAGGTCAAGAAGCAACGGTTAGAGCTGGACATGGAACAACAGACTGGTTCCAAATAGGGAAAGGAGTATGTCAAGGCTGTATATTGTCAAACTGCTTATTTAATTTATATGCAGATTACATCATGTGACATGCCAGGATGAATGAAGCACAAGCTGGAATCAAGATTGCTGGGAAAAATATCAATAACCTCAGATATGCAGAGAGTCTCTTGATGAAAGTGAGAGAGGAGAGTGAAAAAGTTGGCTTAAAGCTCAACATTCAGAAAATAAGGATCATGGCATCCAGTCCCATCATTTCATGGCAAATAGATGGGGAAACAATGAAAACAGTGACAGACTTTATTTGGGGGGTCTCCAAAACCACTGCAGATGGTGACTTCAGCTATGAAATTAAAAGACGCTTGCTCCTTTAAAGAACAGCCATGACCAACCTAGATACCATATTAAAAAGCAGAGACATTACTTTGCCAACAAAGGTCCATCTAATCAAATCTATGGTTTTTCCAGTAGTCATGTATGGATGTGAGAGTTGGACTATAAAGAAAGCTGAGCACAGAAGAATTGATGCTTTTGAACTGTGTTGTTGAAGACTCTTGAGAGTCACTTGGACTACAAGGAAATCCAACCAGTCCATCCAAAAGGAAATCAGTCCTAAATATTCATTGGAAGGACTGATGCTGAAGCTGAAACCAATACTTTGGGCACCTGATGTGAAGAATTGACTCATTGGAAAAGATCCTGATGCTGGGAAAGATTGAGGGCAGGAGGAGAAGGGGATGACAGAGGATGAGATGGTTGGATGGCATCACTGACATGATAGATATGAGTTTGAGTAGACTCTGGGAGTTGGTGATGGACAGGGAAGGCTGGCATGCCACAGTCCATGGGCTTGCAAAAGTTGGACACAACTGTGACTGAACTGAACTGAACTGAGGATACCTTGATGCGTTAAATACATTGATCATCAATCTCCACAATCTTATAAGGTAATATTTATCAGCATTTGATCAATGAAAATGGTAAGACTAAGATATATTAAATTTTTCCTCAAGGTCACATTTCTAGAAAACTGGAACTTTAATTCTTAATTCCAAAACTTTTGCTCTTCACTGTGTTTCACAGTTTACAAACAGAAAGATACCAATGGACAACAGGATCCCATTACACTTTGTAGGGAGTTACTTATATACAAATAACAGGCTGAGTGAAAGAGAACATGTGGAGAACTGTAAATAATTCTAGGTGGTGATAACATCGAGAAGAGGTAGATGATGAAGATAAAAAGGCAAGTAAGACTTTTGCATAGAGTTATAAGGATCCAGAAAATATTTTTATGTGAGAGAGGAACATGATAAATTTGTGTTTCAGAGAAATAACTCAGATGTCTAGTGAAGGACCTATTTGGCTGAAGAGATGGAAGAATGTTTGAAGGGACAGACAAAACAAGCAAATTTCTTAGAGTGTCTCATTCATGAAACAGAATGTTGATTATGTCTAATCAACTGAAGTTTTAATGTGGCTCATTTCAAGGAAAAAGTAACTAGATAGTATGATTTTTTAAAGTTACCTACTTTTCTTTTTCTGCTATATAATAGACTTAGTTTACCAAAGTTACTGTGGACAGACTTGTAAAGTAGCTTTGATTCACAAAAACATTTAAGGAAGACTAGGATATTCATTATTTTTTTAGGTGGAACTTTTATAGAGCTGAAAACAGCAAAAACGAAACCCCTCATGGACACTAAGGCAAACATTACCTGGCATTTGTACAAAAATTTTATGAGTTCTTTCTCACCATAAAGGGCAGTGCTTTTTTATTACTCAATTTAATTAAAACTTGCTAGAGACCACCTATACAACCCAGCCACTTCTCACTTCCACACTTGTATCAGAGAAAGGCTCCTCAGATGTTTTTTGGGGAATCTTTAGCATTTTTCTTCACCATCTTTTCTAGGCTGGTGGAGTAGACTATTGGTCTCCTTGAGAATGTTGTATCTTTGCATCAAAATCTTTTTCATCTGGTCAATTAATATTTTGTGTTTTAGATTTCATGTATCTGAGACTTGGCATTTCTTTGTGTGATTGATTAGCTTACAAGTAAATGATTTTATATAGAGCTTGAATTTTATGTTTGCCACATTTTTCAAGCATGAACACACTTTGGATATTAAATCAATAATATCAAATTTGAATTTATTTTACTCTAAAGCTATTTATTGCAATAGGACCCCGGGGTATGTATACATTTTCTGAGTATACATAGCTGTATTTTGCTGATCAGAGCCATGTTTTCTCTTAAAATGTTCTCTTAGGAGCAGGGATTTGCTTCAGTTTTCTTTTTTACCGCCATTGCCATTTGTCAGTATACTGCGTGATATATAGCAATTGGTAAAGGTTAACTAATATTATTCTAAGTAATAATAATGTCATATTTTTTAAAAGTGTGACTCATCCTGACTATGTAACAAGAGAGTTTGGATGGGGATAATTTTTGGAGAAAATAAAGTTGACTGCCCTCTTTTTTTTGAAAGTGATAAAAGTTAAAGTATGCCACTCAGTTGTGTTCAACTCTTTCTGACCCCATGGACTGTAGCCCATCAGGCTCCTCTGTTCATGGGATTCTCCAGGCAAGAATACTGAATGGGTAGTCATTCCCTTCTCCAGGGGATCTTCCCAACCCAAGGATTGAACCTGGGTCTCCTGCATTGCAGGCAGATTCTTTAATGTCTGAGCCACCAGGGAAGCCCCAACACTATAAAAACCATTGCCAATATTAGCAAAGTTTTTGTGCATATTTATGTAAATGTATGTATATATGCGTGAATATATAAACACCCATATATGTATATTAGAATAAATGAATATGTTATACATTAATTTGTATTTTTATGTATGATATAAATATTTTAATATATACTGTGGGTTTACTAATATACATTAACATTAGTATGTATAAGAAGAATTGATAATAGATCAATACCATCTTCCTTAGATGGCCTTGCAGTATTAACTCAAATTGAAGCAAAAAGACCAGACTTTTGTATACCATTACTTCTTAGTCATCAAATGTGGCCTTGTCCCCAAGGAGGAGTGTTGACCTAATGTGAACAGTTCCCTTAAACCTACTATAAGCCTGAAGGAAGGGACTTGACTGTGCAACCTCAGAAACAATGCTTCGGAGGGAATAAGTACTTTGGTTTTCAAGGATTTATCTGGCCAGTGAACCACAGTATCCACCACAGTATCCACCACAGTTCAGTTTTTGTATCAGTCAGACCTCTTGCTGCTTTTAAGTTCATCTTAACAGACCAGGTCTGTTAATATTTTAGTTGGTCACTTTTCTTGTGGACATTTACAAAGAAAGAAGGTTACTGTCATGAAATACAGCCCTCGCTAATGCAACTGGACTCAGATCTACAATAATATTTGACATTACTCTGCTATTCTAGATGTTACTCACCCTGGCTGGTAGCTCTGCTGATCTAAAAGACTTACATAGTGGGATGATTTAGATTCTCATCTTCAGATGTCCAAATGCCTGATCGTCACAAACTTATTAGACCAATACTGCTATACTTGTTTGTCAAAATAAATTACCCAGTGAATCACTAAACACAAAATATATACTCCCCAGACTTCAATGAGGAATACCAGCTCTACCTTTTCCTGATGATCAGAGTCCATAAGTTACCCCTGCCAGCTTGGTGAATCCTTTCCTTAACTCCTGGTCTGTTGGTATGAGAAGCCCAAAGCAACTCTACAATAGTCATAGATGAAGTTTAATGCACTCTTGCTGTGTTCCTTAGGGAAAACATTTCTCTTCTGAGCAATAACATCTGTAAACCTACAAAGCCCAGAATTACAGGGACAGAAAGCACAGATTCTCCAAATAGGTCTCTAGAAATGATGGCAAGTGAAGTCAGTCTTACTTCTGTCTGGTTCCTGGACCCATGTATATATCTGTTGGGAACAGTTCTGAGCTATGCTTTGTCAGTCACTCGTGCCCGACTCTTTGTGACCCCATGGACTGCAGCCAGCCAGGCTCCTCTGTCCTTAGGGATTCTCCAGGAAAGAATACTGCAGACGGTTACCATGCCCTCCTCCAGGGGATCTTCCCAACCCAGGGATCGAACCCAGGTCTCCCACATTGCAGGTGGATTCTATACTGACTGTGCCACCAGGGAAGCCCATTGGGAACAGAGCACCATATAATAGTAACTGACTTGGAACTTGTAATACATCCTGAAGTATGGTGCCTCATCACATCAGATTATTATCTCAAATCTGGTTGTACCTTCTGAAGACTTTCATTTTTCTTATAGACAGGTAGTTTCTGGGTTATACAATATGTTACTGGTTTGGTTAATCCCATGACCACAAGTCCACTGCTATACCTTCTTTGCAGTAAAGTGGTTTCATTGGCCTGATGTAATGTTATGTGGAATCCTTTGTCTGTGAATCCTTCAATCTGAAAGCCCTCAATAGCAGTGCTGGTTAAAGCCCCACAAGCATTAAAGGCAAACCACACACAGAATAGTTATTGATGTTAATTGAGATGAATTTTTGCTCCTGCCAAGAAAACAATGGTAGGGTTATGCTAGCTATGTACATTTCAGCTATGTTTCCAGAGTCTGTAGATAATGACTACCAGGTTTGTCTGTTTGCTCAGAGGACCCACAGTGAGCTGGAACTAGACTAGGATTCCATTTACCTGCCTTCATACATCCTCACTTAAGCAGATGTCTGGGTTTCAGTGTCAACTCAGACACTTTGCCATACAATTCTTGGTAAGTTTGAGTAGTTCCTTTCACCAATATACAATTTTCAAATAAATAATCAAGGGTTTCTTTTAGGAAAGACTGAAGGAATGACTACCATTCTTACTTGGGCAGTTTTAGCATTCTTTATGGGGACCTATCTCTTAGGTAGTTCGAGGTTTCCATGTCTGAAAACTGACCCAAGTCTGAAAACAAGGTGCAAAATCATTTTATTGGGATGGTTACCCTTAGTCTTATCTTCCATCCATGATGACAGGTTATTGAATAAATTAAGCAAAATTCATGTTAACTGCCCATTTGTCTTTTGTCTAGAGGTACTGTGTGCTATTAAACATGTCCACAGTTCCTTGTGTGTAGGGATGGCCTAGTAATCATTCTGACATTATTACTCATTATGAAAATCCACATATTTTCTTCTGACAGTATCCAATTATTATTATTAATAATAATATTATCCAATTATTATAATAGCCTCAGTTATTTCAGGATTCCATTATTCCAGTTGCTAAAAGGAAGCCCGGTACTATAAATGCATCTTTTATTATCATCCCTAGTTTAGAGAGGACGTCCACTACTGAGTTCCATAGAGATTCTGTGTCCCTTTCACCCATGTGTTCTTTATTGTGTTTGTAACTGGAGTGTCCTATAGTCCCTTCCCTCCCATGCAACATCATTCAGTGGTGTGTTTCCAGCCTCATACAATATATTTAGTGTATTTTACGCTTGCTTCTCTAAGTTTATTGATCTTTTCTTACACTCTTCTAGAACTGTTTTGGCATTTTTCTTCAGTTACAGTGGGCTATGATTTCAAGTTTCTAGTGCTCATTTTAGTAGTATAGCACCTTCTCTAGGGAGACCCATCAAGGTGTCAGTTCTGTATTATGATCATGAAAGTGCCCCCATACTGATACTCTCCTTTATCAAACTATGTTCTACTCTCCTTGATTCAGGGTCTTCAGGATCCAGTCCCATGCATACTCTCCTATCTCTTACTCATGTGTTTTGAATAGGTCTTGCTATTACCCCTGGATGAGTCTCATTCATCCCTTAGTATCCTATCATAATGCTGGCTGGTTTATTTCATGACTGTAGTTCTTGGTCCTCTTATTAGAAAGAGAAGTAAGGATACATCCTTAGTGATCATAGATTATCTTGAAAGGCAGAAGTGTCTATACCATCTTCAAATAAAGAGGTTATCACTAGTTTTAGCAGAGAAGAGGGATCCACTTCTACACACTCCAAGGGTTTCAGAGAATCTGAGATTTCAAGATTATTGACTACATCCTTTCAGATATCTGGTACCAAATTTCAGGTGCCTCACCGACCCAATTAGAACTCTGATTTTGATGTGAAAGCCTTGTCAGCATGGAGAATTCACCTTCTCTAGAGCTCTACCATTCTAATCATCGAATCCTATATGTAATCTTTGGCATTTTCTTCATTCTGGCTGTAGGAGATCAGAGCCTCTTTTTAAGCAACTAAAGGCCTTCTTGTTTCTACAATTACTCTTAAATCTGTGATTAGTCATCTCATCCTTTATTGTCTTTCTCCAATGCATTGATAGTCCCCAGTGATAATTTTCTGCATCTATAGTCTTTATAATTGATACATCTCCTGTACTTTACAGTCACCTAAAACACTGACCCTACCAGTCTATTCCCTTCCCCTGATATTTTCTATCAGTGTAGCTTCAGTAGAAGTTTTAACATGAGAAGGCAGTGGCATCCCACTCCAGTACTCTTGCCTGGAAAATCCCATGGATGGAAGAGCCTGGTAGGCTGCAGTCCATGGGGTCACTAAGAGTTGGACAAAACTGAGTGACTTCACTTTCACTTTCATGCATTGGAGAAAGAAATGGCAACCCACTCCAGTGTTCTTGCCTGGAGAATCCCAGGGATGGGAGAGCCTGGTGGGCTTCCATCTATGGGGTCCCACAGAGTCGGACATGACTGAAGTGACTTAGCAGCAGCAGCAGCAGCATCATAAGCCAAGGACTCTCAGTGCTGCGTCTCCTACCACTTATGCCTGTCTGATACCAGTCTCCCAATGCCAGTCTGGTGGCTGATATTCCAAATCCAAATTCCTTTTTAGAGTCTGGTTTCTTGGACCACCTCCTTCACCAACAGTCTTAGGTCATGTTCCCAGGAACAGACTGTGAGGCAGAAAGTTGTGTTCAGTAAGAGAATTGTGTCCAAGTGTCTTCTGAAGCAACAGACTCAGGGAACAAAGAAAGAAGCTTTGAGCAGAGTGAGACATTGAACTATAGTCCACTTATAATAGGGCTTCCCTGGTGGTTCAGATGGTAGAGAATCTGCCTGCAATATTGGAGACCTGGGTTCGATCCCTGGGTTGGGAAGATCCCCTGGAGAAGGACATGACCATCCATTCTAGTGTTCTTGCCTAGAGAATTCCATGGACAGAGGAGCCTGGAGGCAACAGTTCATGGGGTTGCAAAGAGTTGGACACGACTGAGTGACTAATACCTTTTCACTTCCACTTGTAATAAAAGCCTTTGTCAATCTTTAGAGGAGTCGTAGTGCAAGGATATCTAGAACTAGAGTTGTTCCAAGTAGAGGGGAAAGTTGCAAGCCTCTATAGTCCCACACTACTGCCCAGTCAAATGTGAGGAGCTCTTGAGGATAAAGCATGTACTTGGATGGGCAGTTTCTGGGGTGGGACTCAGCTTTCACCCATCATCAGGCAAAACTCCAGGAAGCTTGGGAAATTAATGAAAAGAATGCTGAGTCTTAAAGTGAGGAGGAAGCAACTAGTTATGAGGTACCAAATTCACTAGCCTAAAATAATGTATTTTCTAAAAATAGCATAAAGTGAAACTGAAAGTCTCTCAGTCGTGTCTGACTCTTTGTGACTCCATGGACTAAACAGTCCATGGAATTCTCCAGGCTAGAATACTGGAGTGGGTAGCCTTTCCCTTCTCCAGGGGATCTTCCCAACCCAGGCATCAAACCCAGGTCTCCCGCAATGCAGGTGAATTCTTTACCAGCTGAGCCACAAGGGAAGCCCCAAAATAGCTTATATAAGTTAATTTGAGAATTGCATTAAACCACTATAAAATGGTTTGAATAATGGTTAAATGTTGGCTATGAGACTGATAGAAGAATTATGAGAATAATTTACGTTGTTTGCTCCACCAAAGGCAGTAGTCAAGAAAGTAATGCACATAGAAAAATGAAATAAATATGACAGAGAAAGAAGTAATTATCCCCATACAGCTCCATGAACTTCCATCCATATCCAAGAACCATATATAAGTATAAGATTATCAGATGCATGTGCTTGAAAGCCTTGTAGTCCTCCTTTCTCTTAATCATTTTTTAAAAGTAGTAACAAAAGAAGAATGTTCACTCTTTTAAATGTTAAAAAAAAGCACACACACATGATAAGTCACTTTGAATCTCTTCTTTGTTTCTTTATTTTTAATTGATGGATAATTGCTTTACAGTATTGCATTGGTTTCTACCAAACGTCAACATGAATCAGCCATAGGTTTACTCATGTTCCCTCCCACTTGAAACTCTCTCCCACCTCCCTCCCCATCCCACCACTGTAGGTTGTTACGGAGCCCTGGTTTGAGTACCCTGAGTCATAAAGCAAATCTTATTGGCTATCTATTTTACATATGGTAATGTATGTTTCCATGTTACTCTCTCCATATCTGCCACCCTCTCCTCCCCCCGACAGCTGTGTCCATAAGTCTGTTCTGCATGTCTGCGTCTCCATCGATGCTCTGCAAATAGGTTCATCAGTACCATCTTTCTAGATTTCATACATACGGGTTGCTGCTGCTGCTAAGTCGCTTCAGTCGTGTCCTACTCTGTGCGACCCCATAGACGGCAGCCCATCAGGCTCTCCCGTCCCTGGGATTCTCCAGGCAAGAACACTGGAGTGGGTTGCCATTTCCTTCTCCAGTGCATGAAAGTGAAAAGTGAAAGGGAAGTCGCTCAGTCGTTTCCGACTCTGTTGCGACCCCATGGACTGTAGCCACCAGGCTCCTCCATCCATGGGATTTTCCAGGCAAGAGTACTAGAGTGGGGTGCCATTAATTGTTTTTCTCTTTCTGACTTACTTCAGTCTGTATAATAGGCTCTAGGTACATCTACCTCATTAGGACTGACTCAAACGCATTTCTTTTTATGGCTGAGTAATATTGCATGGTATATATGTACCACATGGTTTCTTTATACAAAATTTTTTAGGTCTTTGCCAGCCATGTAGCTGTAAAAGAAGACAAGTTATAGCTAAATGAAGAGAAACAGAGAGTAAATAAAGTAAATAAATATAAGGCATGATTGCATGTAGTGATTGCTGATGATGAGTCCTACAATAAGAAAATCAAGCAAAGAAAAAAAATAGGGATTTTTTTTTCATAGTGGAATTTTCAATAGTGAAGATGACAATCTTAATGTATCATTTTGATACAAACCTGCAGGAGATGACAGAGTTGTCTTTGCAGGTATCAAGAGGAAGAGAGTCTCAGGAAGATAGAATAGCAAGTACAAAAGAACATGTGGTGAAAGCATATTCCTGCATCCAAGGAATAGTATAGAATGGAGTGAGGAGAGACAGTAAGAGTATGGGGAAGAATTGTAAGTCATTAGAACTTTGGCTTTTACACAGTGAAATGAAAAGTCATTTGGAGCAGTGGAGTAACAAGATCTGATTTTGTTTAAAAGGATCACACATTGCAGCAATATACACATTGCTGTGCTGGGAATAGACAGGAAGGCAAGGGCAGAAGCAGGAAGATCAGTTTGGAGGCTAGTGCAATAATTGAATTAAGAGGTCATAGGGCAGAATATGATGACAGCTGTGGAATTTTTGAAAGGTAGTCAGATTTTGGATATATTTCTGAAGATAGAGCCAGCAGAGTATTCTGTAACAATGGGTGAAATAGAATCAGAAATTACTCAAAATTTGAGGATTGAGTAATTGGAAAAGTGATGATGCCACTTTTGAGAGTGAATCCGTAAAAGGAAAAAGTTTGGTTTTATGAAAAAACTGACCGGGACCTCCGTTTTGGCATTAAATTTGAGTGGAGATGACACATCAGCAGCAGAGTACGTATGTATGAAGTTTGAGGGATAGGTCTAAAGTGAGAAATGCACATTTGGGACATCACTACATTGAAGAGTACTAAGGATGAAGATGAATAAGAAATGCACTTTTTAAAAAAGCATGCTAAGAGATAGGAGAAAAACCAGGAAAGGGGTATGTCTTAAAATACAATGAAGAAAATGTTTTGAAGAGATGAGTTTTTTTTCAAAATGCAACCTACAGAATATTCTTAAAAATGTAAATATTGACAACTAATTTTGACTAAGTACTTAATTGTAAAGCAGTAATCCAATAAACCAATAAATATTTTTTCAGTACATTATGTGTAGATAATTGGAGGCTACCAATTTGTTAGTTCCAAATTTTAGACAAGCTATGTACTTGGGCTTGTTGAAAGTTCAAGCTCCTGGAGGACTATGACTATATCATTCTATCAGTGATATTCATTTGGAAAAGGATCATTGCTTGCATTGCTTTTTAAAAAAAATACATTTAATTGTTCATATTGATATGCTCTATGAAGCAGTAGTGTAAAAAGATATATAATACTCAACTTTTTAACACTGATATGGAATACATAATGGTCTTTAGAATCTAAGCTCTTTTTATATAAGCATATATAGTACCTCATTTTGCATTAAACAATTTATTGTCTCTCTAGCCCCTTGATTAATTTGGGCACTGTCTTACAGATCTCATGCCTCTCATTTTTGACTTTCGTGTTGTTGAACTATAATGCCGTTAACATCTATTTCAAGTAATTTCCCCTCCCTGGTGATTGATGGTAGATACAACAATTACAATGCCAACACTGTGGATAATTCTTCACAGATGTTGTCAAATTACAGGTTAAATGGGGAAAAGACTTTCTTTCTTCCGGCCACCCACTCTTCATTCCCTTGAAATAGGTGCATGGTACTGTGTATCCTGTGCTGTAGGTATGCCAACACTCCATCCTGTTGCTCATCTGGTTTAAATGACTTCCATTTGCTCTTTCAAACAATGACAGAAAGTTACGTTCAGAGTGCTTTGCAGGTACCAAAATGCAGTAATTCGGCCTTGAATTTTAACTGGCAGAGGGAAGTCCCTTGGGTCTGGCACAGTCACATTGATTTTCCCCTTATTATAAATAACATTTGCCACTACTAATTAAAAGAAAGAAAGAAAGAAAGAAATGATATGATGACTGTGATTTGCTTCAAACCATTACAGGAGAAGGAAAGTAGTCTTGAGCTGATAACTGTTAACCTATGGGATAACGGATACCTATGGGTCATAAGTATATTGTGTCTACTTTACCTGTTTAATTTTACATTAGAAAAATAAAAGTAAAAGCAGTATTTATGATATTTTAACCCTACATAAATCTTTATGTTCTCATATGAAGGAAATACAGAAATTCCACAGGAATTATTTAAAATAATGAATTCGTTTTTTTCTTGCTAGTTCAGTTTGGACCAGTGGATTATGGTATGGCATTCCTTTAGTTTTTGCATTTATTTTTATAAGTGAGTTCATTGCACTTTTCAGCAGGGAAAGAGGGAAGGATATGAGATGAGGGACAGAGGAACAAAAAGGAAAATTGGGTTCCCAAGTAAACACGTTAAGGTTAGGAAAAAAGTTTGAGGATTTAGGTTTTAACCTTACTGAACAGCTGACATATTTTAAGTTGGAAAAATCTGATCTACATTTTAGCTGAAATTACCCCCACCTGGATAAACTTGATGGTACTTATTTGAGGTATTTCTATAAACATGTCCGGAGAAGGCAATGGCACCCCACTCCAGTACTCTTGCCTGGAAAATCCCATGGATGGAGGAGCCTGGTAGGCTGCAGTCCATGGGGTCACTAAGAGCTGGACACGACTGAGTGACGTCACTTTCACTTTTCACTTTCATGCATTGGAGAAGGAAATGGCAACCCATTCCAATGTTCTTGCTTTGAGAATCCCAGAGACAGGGGAGCCTGGTGGGCTGCTGTCTATGGTTCGCACAGGGTCGGACATGACTGAAGCGACTTAGCAGTAGCAGCATAAATGTGTCAGAAGACCATATTAACACATGTCCTTTCAGAATGTAAACTTAAAGACGCTCCATATCTACCACTAGATCGGGAATGAGGACAGGTATTTTTTGTCTTATTGTATAATTTGTTTATAAGTACAGTCTTTCTACTTAAGGTAGAATATTATATGTGGCAAATTTCTTTTCTCTCTTTGAACTATACGTTATCAAATATTCACCTGATGTAACCCAATATAACTTGGCAGTATTTCATTAAAGGCATTTCACCAATAAAGTGGTCTGCTATTTTTTTGTAAATCTCTAGAGAGAACATTGTTTTCCTTTAAATCACTTGGCAATATCTCAAATTATAATAATCAAGAAGTATTTCCAAGTATCTAATTGAAATTCTTACCACTGCAATTTAGTATCATTAGCCGAGAATTTTCAAGGTATTTTCATCAATCTTATTTTATCATTCTTATTATTTTCTTAATGACTTGGATATAATTTTACTTATAGTAACTTGAGGGAGTTCAACTGTCAAGCTTTCCAGGCAAGAGGTTGAAAAGGAAAAGGAGGAAGATGATGGAAGTATAAGAATGCAGGAATATGAGAACTTGCCTATAGTTTGACTATCTTCTGATGGAGATCACACAACTCAGATATCTTAAAAAGAAGGATCAATCCATGCTTGGTCACTGCCTGGATTCAAGATAATAACATATTGAGATAAGGTGCGGCAATTGAAGTCTCTAACTAGTTGTTAAACTGAATATTGAGTCTTCTCAGTTTGCATTTGTGAGTAGGAGTATAAGCAAACAAGGACAAGTGTGTGTGTGTGTGTGTGTGTCTGTGTGTGTTGTTATTGGATTCAGAAGAGCTACACAAAAATGTGGTAGATCACTTACAAATATTATTTACCTTACCTTGTATCCACACCTTTTGTAATGTGACTTTGTGACTTTTCTCATTGAACAGTAGAGTCTGTGGTTCCATTGTTTGTATCTGAGTTGGCCTGGTGACTTACTTTGGCTTATACAGTGCAAATTTCCATGCTGTCTCCCAGAACTCTGCCAACATAATGTGCTACAGCCTGGGCTACTCTACTTGAGGGTGAGAAATAAATGGAAAAAAAGTACCTGACCAACCCCGGAAACAAAGCCGCTAGCTAAACATAACTGAGGGAGTCAGTGGAGATTGGAACAACTGAGCAACAAAGCCTAGCCTCAACTATGCTGCTGCTAAGTCACTTCAGTCGTGTCCGACTCTGTGCGACCCCATAGATGGCAGCCCACCAGGCTAGGATTCTCCAGGCAAGAACACTGGAGTAGGTTGCCATTTCCTTCTCCAATGCACGAAAGTGAAAAGTGAAAGTGAAGTCGCTTAGTCTTGTCCGACCCTCAGCGACCCCATGAACTGAGCCTACCAGGCTTCTTCGTACATGGGATTTTCCAGGCAAGAGTACTGGAGTGGGGTGCCATTACCTTCTCCAAGCCTCAACTATAGGCTTTTGCAATTGTAAAGTAAATAAATAGATGTTATTTTCACTTATTAAAATTTGAAATTATTTGTAACACAGCAACAAAGATCAGATACAAAGATGCTAAGATCACTAGCAAGTAAGCTTGAATTTAAGGAGAAATTTATTTTCCAACAGGGATACTATAATGCAAGTCTGAAGGAACAGACAATCACGTAACAGGAAACAATGGACAATGTGAAGCAAATCATTGTAACTCCATAGCTGTGGTTAATTCAATGTCACCGACAAATGGAACACTCTTTCACAGAGAAGTATTTCTCAAAGAGAAGTGGGTTGCTATTTTAACGTTGTGCTAGACAGTTCTTTGTTAACAGAACTGAAGATAAGGATCTCTAGCGCCTCCGGCCCCTAAAATTACGCGCCAATAGGACTTCCCTGGCATCTGTGTTAACTTAGATTTGGAAGTTCATTAAGGTAACATAATGTCTCAGTGAAGAAATTAAATGTTAATTCATTATTCTTAAGAAAAGCTGTGTGCTTCTTTATCTATTTTGACTGTGAAAGGTGAACACCTGTCCTTTAGATTATGTGTGTGCACTCAGTCGCTCAGTCACGTCCAACCCTTTGTGACCTCATGGACTGTAACCTGTAGGCTCCTCTGCCCATGCGGTTTTCCAGGCAAGAATACTCTGGATTACCATTTCCTGCTCTAGGGGTATTTCTGACCCAGGGATCAAATCCATGTCTCTTGTGCTCCTGCACTGGCAGGCAGATTCTTTGCCAATTGCACTATATAATACAGATTCAAATAGGAAAAGTGGTCCAGATATAATGTGTTACATGATGGAGTTGGGACCTTTTTAAATGAGATTTTTAGGGAAGGTCTCTATGAGACTGATATTTGAGCACAGAGAGATATGTTTCTCTTGGAACCAAGAAGGGCGGTTCATATCGAATTAAGGTTGGCAGTGGCTTTCCATCAACTGTCAAGGCTGAGTTGACCAGATTAATTTCTTTTCCTAATTGAAGTAAAATTCATTTTAGTATATGTGTTGCTGAAGCAAGCACTAATTGAAGTAAAATTCATATATCATAAAATTAACCATTTAAAGTGTATAATCCAGTGGCATTTAGAATGTTCGGGATGTGGTGCAAAAGTCACAGCTGTGCTGTGCTGTGTCTGACTCTTTGTAACTCCATGGACTGTAGCCCACCAGGCTTCTCTGGCCATGGGGATTCTCCAGGCAAGAATAATGGAGTGGGTTGTCATGCCCTCCTTTAGGGGATATTCCCGAATCAGGGATCAAACCCAGGTCTTTAATACTGCATTTGGATTCTTTACTGTCTGAGCTAGTGCAGGGAAACCCAAGAATACTGGAGTGGGTAGCCTATCCCTTCTCCAGGGGGTATTAGCGACCCAGCAATTAAGCTGGGATCTCCTGCATTGCAGGCAGATTCTTTACCAGCTGAGCTACCTGGGAAGCCTAAAGTCACAGTTACCTAGTTTCAAAATATTTTATCACTTCCACAGGAAGCATGGTAGTTATTAAGCAGACCCCCTTCCTGCCCATGCTATCCCTTTCACCCCTCCTAGCCCCTGGTCTTCACTAATCTACTCTCTGTCTCTACAGGTTTAACTATTTTGGATATTTTATATAAATGCAGTAATATAATATGTGACCTTTTGTGTCTGGCTTCTTTTTACTTATTTTTGAGATTCTTCATGGTATAACGTGCATCAATACTTCATTTATTTTTTATAGCTGAGTGGGATTCTATTTTTTAGATATACCACATTTTTTAACCCATTCATCCATTGATGGACATTTGGGGATTTTTCCATACTTTGGCTGTAGTGAATAGCACTGCTTCAAACTTTAACTCACGGTACCAGAATTTGTTTCAATGCATGCTTTCAATTCTTTGGGGTAGATCCCTAGGAATGGCATTTCTGAGTGATATGATAATTCTGCATTCTACATGAATTCTTGATGTAGCTATTTATAAGCTAAAGGAGATATTAAAATGACATGAATGAATATGAGACAGCATCGCAAAATGGTACTCTTGGGGACTATCTGATGCAGTGACCGCAAAGGACATGTGTATGGGCGAAAGTGAAAGTGTTAGTCACTCAGTCATGTCCAACTCTTTGCAACCCCATAGACTGTAGCCTACTAGGCTCCTCTGTCCATGAAACTTTCCAGGCAAGAATACTGGAGTAGGATGCCATTGCCTTCTCCAGGGGATCTCCCAACGCAGGGATTGAACCCTGGTATCCTGCGTTGCAAGCAGATTCTTTACCTTCTGAGCCACAAGGGAAGCCCCATATATGGGGGATCTGAGAGAATACTAAAGAATTACATAGGAAATGAGTCACAAAGGACGCTATGGGCTAAAGAGCTTGGGCTTTACCCCACGGAGAAATTTCATGATGTAAATTCAAACTTTCAGACTCAGATCAATTTAGTCCATGAATCAATCCCTATAAAAGTAGGTAGAATATATAAGAATACAGTTGTCTAGATATATTTAGATTTCTAATCCTTAATATAAAAATTATTCAATGATGACCATTCAGTTCAGTTCAATTCAGTCGCTCAGTTATTTCCGACTCTTTGTGACCGCATGGACTGCAGCATGCCAGGCCTCCCTGTCCATCAAAAATTCTTGGACTTTACTCACTCGTGTTCATTGAGTTGATGATGTCATCCAATCATCTCATTCTCTGTCGTCCCCTTTTCCTCCTGCCTTCAATCTTTCCGAGCATAAGGGTCTTTTCAAATGAGTCAGTTCTTCACATCAAGTGGCCAAAGTATTGGACCTTCAGCTTCAACATCAATCCTTCCAATGAACATTCAGGACTGATTTCCTTTCAGGATGGACTGGTTGGATCTCCTTGCAATCCAAGGGACTCTCAAGAGTCTTCTCCAACACCACAGTTCAAAAGCATCAATTCTTTGGCACTCAGCTTTTCTTATAGTCCAACTCTTACATTATACATGACTACTGGAAAAACCATAACCTTGACTAGACACACCTTTGTCGGCAAAGTAATCTCTCTGCTTTTTAATATGCTGTCTAGGTTATTCATAACTTTTCTTACAAGGAGTAAGTATCTTTTTATTTCATGGCTGCAGTCACCATCCCCAGTGATTTTGGAGCCCAAGAAAATAAAGTCAGCCACTATTTACACTGTTTCCCCAGCTATCTGCCATGACGTGATGGGACAAGATGCCATGATCTTTGTTTTCTGAATGTCGAGCTTTAAGCCAAATTTTTCACTCTCCTCTTTCACTTTCATCAAGAGGCTTTTAGCTCCTCTTCACTTTCTGCCATAAGGGTGGTGTCATCTGCATATCTGAGGTTATTGATATTTCTCCCAGCAATCTTGATTCCAGCTTGTGCTTCTTCCAGCCCAGCATTTCTCATTATATACTCTGCATATAAGTTAAATAAGCATGGGGGCAATATAAAGCCTTGACATATTTCTTTTCCTATTTGGAACCAGTCTGTTGTTCCATGTCCAGTTCTAACTGTTGCTTCCTGACCTGCATACATATTTCTCAAGAGGCAAGTCAGGTGGTCTGGTATTCTCATCTCTTTCAGAACTTTCCACAGTTTATTGTGGTCCACACAGTCAAAGGCTTTGGCATAGTCAGTAAAGCAGAAATAGATGTTTTTTCTGGAATTCTCTTGTTTTTTTCTATGATCCAACAGACTTCCCTGGTGGCTCAGGTGGTAAAGCATCTGTCTACAATGCGGGGGACCTGGGTTCGATCCCTGGGTTGGGAAGATCCCCTGGAGAATGAAATGGCAATCCACTCCAGTACTATTGCCCGGAAAATCCCATGGACAGAGGAATCTGGCAGGCTGCAGTCTATGGGGTTGCAAAGAGTCGGATATGCCTGAGCAACTTCACTTCAACAGATTTGGCAATTTGATCTCTGGTTCCTCTGCCTTTTCCACAACCAGCTTGAACATCTGGAAGTTCATGATTCATGTATTGCTAAAGCCTGGTTGGAGTATTTTGAGCATTACTTTACTAGCGTGTGAGATGAGTGGAATTGTGTGGTAGTTTGAGCATTCTTTGGCATTGCCTTTCTTACAGATTGGAATGAAAACTGACCTTTTCCAGTCCTGTGGCCACTGCTGAGTTTCCCAGATTTGCTGGCATATAGAGTACAGCACTTTCACAGCATCATCTTTTAGGATCTGAAATAGCTCAACTGGAATTCCATCATCTCTACTAGCTTTTTCATAGTGATGCTTCCTAAGGCTCTCTTGACTTCATACTCCAGGATGTCTGACTCTTGGTGAGTGATCACACAATTGTGATTTTCTGGGTCATGAAGATATTTTTTGTACAGTTCTTCTGTGTGTTCTTGCCACCTCTAATATCTTCTGTTTCTGTTAGGTCCATATAGCATATCTGTCCTTTATTGACCCCATCTTTGCATGAAATGTTCCCTTGGTATCTCTAATTTTCTTAAAGATTCTCTAGTCTTTCCCATTCTATTGTTTTTCCTATTTCTTTTCACTGATCACTGAGGAAGGCTTTCTTATCTCTCCTTGCTAATCTTTGGAACTCTGCATTCAAGTGGGTATATCTTTCCTTTTCTCCTTTGCTTTTGGCTTCTCTTCTTTTCACAGCTATTTATAATGATGACCATTAGTAGAGATCAAATGACAACAAGTACAGAGAGGTACATAAAGATTTTTGAAGATTAGAAAAATCACTATGGCAATAATACAGCTGATGGATTACAAGGAAGTGGTAGGCATCAGATCGCATCTGGAAACAAAAAGAGAATAATTTGGTCAGCCAAAATATGCTGAGAGCTTGAACACAAGGGCCGTGCTAGCAGGAACTACATGGAAGAAGCTTACTGTAGAGAATTTTTTTGTGTGTGTGCTCTTTATTTTTTATTTATTTATTTTTTACTTTACAATACTGTATTGCTTTTGCCATACATTGACATGAATCTGCCACAGGTGTACATGAGTTTCCAATCCTGAACCCCCCTCCCACCTCCCACCCCATATCATCTCTCTGGGTCATCCCAGTGCATCAGCCCCAAGCATCCTGTATCCTGTATCGAACCTAGACTGGCAATTTGTTTCTTACATGACAGTATATATGTTTCAATGCCATTCTCCCAAATCATCCCACCCTCTCCCTCTCCCACAGAGTCCAAAAGTCTGTTCTATACATCTGTGTCTCTTTTGCTGTCTTGCATACAGGGTTAACATCACCATCTTTCTAAATTCCCTATATATGTGTTAGTATACTGTATTGGTGTTTTTCTTTCTGGCTTACTTCACTCTGTATAATTTTTAGTACTGTTTCTGGTTCGATTTGGTATTTGAGCAGGTGAGAGGTATCAAAAATAACCTCTTGAGTTAGACACAGCAAATGCAACAGGGCTAACTTATGAACATCTTTTAGTAAGCATTGCACGAACCAGCATAAATATTTTGGACCATGAAAAACACTCTTGTTTTGTTTATTTTACTTCATGAAAAGCAAACAAACCAAGGGCATCTTTTTTCCTAGCAGAGAACTAAAAAGCCCCTTCCCAAATGGCTAAAGATGAATTGGGGAATGCTTACATTATTTCCATTTGACAAGCTACACGTGAAATGTTTTCAGCTCGAGCATGTAAATATGATGCTAAAAAGTCATTTATATATATATATATATAAAAAATTCTATGCTCATCAAAAAACTTAGAGTTTTAAAGTTTATTGTTTACATGAGTGAAAGAAGGTAAATCTTAAGGCAAACATTCAAGCCCAGAGAAATATTGAAGAATCTTTTTAAAGTGATGTTGTTCAAATTAAGTGTCAGTTTATGGCTTTATTAGGGTTTCTCAGCTTTGGCACTATGAGCATTTTGTAAGGGACTTACCTGCTGTGCATTGTAGGATGTTTGGAGTATTTCTGTCTCCTACCCACTACAAGCCCCCTCACTTGTTGTGATATTCAAAAATGTTCTCAGTTCAGTTCAGTTCATTTCAGTCGCTCAGACGTGTCCGACTCTTTGCGACCCCATGAATCCCAGCATGCCAGGCCTCCCTGTCCATCAGAGAGGAGTTTGAGTCCCGGAGTTGACTCAAAGTCACATCCATCGAGTCCGTGATGCCATCCAGCCATCTCATCCTCTGTCGTCGCCTTCTCCTCCTGCCCCCAATCCCTCCCAGTATCAGAGTCTTTTCCAATGAGTCAACTCTTCGCATGAGGTGGCCAAGGTACTGGAGTTTCAGCTTCAGCATCATTCCTTCCAAAGAAATCCCAGGGCTGATCTCCTTTAGAATGGACTGATTAGATCTCCTTGCAGTCCAAGGGACTCTCAAGAGTATTTTCCAACACCACAGTTCAAAAGCATCCGTTCTTCGGTGCTCAACTTTCTTCACAGTCCAACTCTCACATCCATACATGACCACTGGAAAAACTATACCCTTGACTAGACAGACCTTTGGTGGCAAAGTAATGTCTCTGCTTTTCAATATGCTGTCTAGGTTCGTCATAACTAAGCGTCTTTTAATTTCATGGCTGCAGCCACCATCTGCAGTGATTTTGGAGCCCCCCAAAAATAAAGTCTACACTGTTTCCACAAATGTCTTAGATACTGCCAACATCTCATAGAGTGGAAAGTTATCCCGAGTTGAGAATCTCTAACAAATCAAAAGTGGTTAAAATGTGAAGTGTTTTACATTTAAGCATAACTTTCTCTTTATGATACATAATATCAGTCAATTAATTGGCGAAATTTGTTCTGTTTATTTTCCCTCTGATTGAATGCTTCAGATTCACAAACTGGTATTGTAACCTTAGTACAAAGTATGACAATATATAATACCTAGATACATGCTATAGTAATTGAAAAATCATTTAATAAGTTATTATTATTATTGATTGCCCTGTGCTTACATTTGTACTAAGCTCTTTGAAGGGTACAAAATAAATAATTAATAAATAATGTCTTTGAACTTGTCATTGTTGGCTCCAAATGACTATATAGGAATTATTCAAATGGAAATTTGGTGGTAAGTGGGAATCAAATTTACTATAGTTACTCACAGAACAAGCAAAATGCTGTGTTTGTTTCTTAATTAGATTTTATATTTATTTGCGGGCTTTGTGAGGTAAAACTGAGGATATCTTTAGTGGGGAGGGTTAAGGTCCTCTATTCATGACCATGTCTATATGACTCCACTGAAATAGAAATAATATAGAGGAAACACTAAAGCATAATTTTGGTGAATATCAAAATGAAAACACAAAGTAAGGGCAGATATAGAGAATGCCCCTTAGAAATGTTGAGTCTGAAAAATTGTCAGGGCTATTGATTAAAGTTTGTGGCAAAAGGCCCTGGTAAGTGACAGTATGTTATTGAAAATAATAGGGGTTATCTTTAAAATAACTTGAGATTAGTTTTTACAAGGCAGACAGAACTGTTTTGACCAAATAGCTCAAATCCTGAACTATGGAGTTTTTATTTGTATTTCCACAATATAATACACTTATATTCACATGAAAGCCTACCTCCTTGTACTTTTGACTATCATTCATTTATTCAAAATAATTTAGCCAACTCTAGTAAAAACTGGATTCTGTTCAGTTTTTAGCCTGGTATGTGCCAAACTCTATATGGATGCTTTAAATCAAAGAAGAATATCTTATAGTCCATAAATTTGAGAATCTCCCAATCCTGGGGAAGAGATAAAGAATAAATAGTCATGGGTTCATGTAAGTGCTATGAATAGTGGAATGTTTAGATTATATATGAAAGGGAAAACACCAAGTCTTCTGGGAAAAAGTTTTGTGAAGAGTTGAATATTAAAGAATAAGCAGAATTTCCCCTTATGGAACAAGAAGGAGAGGCTTTAGATGGAATAAATGAATATGCATACATATGAATGCAAGTAAGTATACAGCTTGTTTCAAGAAGTCTGAGTAGACTGGTGTCACTGAAATGAAATGCAGGGACTGGCAGAAGATGAATATGGAAAATTTAAAAGACTTGTATCATTATGGGCATCAAAGGCCAAGGTAAAGATTCAAGGCTTTACACTGTGGGCAATTGAGAACTGTTGAAACTGGGATTCATGATATTGGTGTTTTTAAATGTTAGCCTTTGTGTGAAGCATAAATTAGAAATAGAGGCAGACCAGATGCAGCTTGCTTAGCTAAGAGGCTATTGTGAGCAAAAACAAAAGCAATGGTAGTTGGGATAGAAACATCATCATCAGTGGATTTGATGGTCAAAATAATCATCTAGAAAGGACTATGAAGAAGATGAATGTTATAAAATGCAAGGGCACGCTAAATAGGTCTGGAGCAGAGAATTTCTATCTGGTCATAAACTCTATTTCTTCCCTTTCCAATCATAAGACCATTGAGACTTAATCTATACTGAATTCTAGCCAATGGGCTATGAGAAACAGTGATTTTAGTCCCTTCCAGGCGAAGCCCATATGGTCTTCCATGTTGTTTTTCCTCCTGCAGAACCAGCAAAGACTATCTAAGTGACACTGAAACCATTGAAGAGGCACAAGAGTACAAGATGGACAGAGCATCTATGCCCCAGAAGTAGCACTTGAGAAAGAACTGCTCCAAATCAAGAACATTAATTTTTTACTTTACATTAGTGAAAAGTAAACTTTTGGGTTTTTTAGTTTAGGCAGCTAACCATACCTTAATTCACGTAAGGTCATATCTGAAGAAGGTCCACCATGATATGGTGTTTTTTAAATTATTATTGTTCTTATTGTATTATTTCTATAGCTATAGGTACCTATACCTAAAGTACATAAACATAGTATGCAGCAGATACTTTTATATTATAGTTAACCCATTTTTTGTTAAAAAAAAAAACACCTGATATTGACTTCCTATGGCAATCATTTAAAAGCAGTAATCAAAAAAATTTTTTTAAGCTTGCTGGTATACAATATAACAAGAAAGGTAGGCATTTGTAACAGTAGAGTGATGTTCCAAATCTGTGTTTAGATAAAGTCATTTACTTGTTCAAATTTATGGCAGGATTTATATTGCTATCTACAAATAGATATCAATAGTTAAAGAGATTTTATAGCTTTTTGACATTCAATATATTATGCAGGTTTAAAAGCCTCTGGAAAATGGATGAACTATGTAAGCTGAATAACTTTCCACTTGTAAAAACGTTTCTTAAAGTACAGAGCCCTCAGATTTAATACTTAGTCTTGCTTGTTTAAGCACATGGTAAAATGTAGACAGGTTTTTCATTTGACAGAACAATTCTGATGGAACAATGCAGCTTCCACAGGGCTAATGCCAGAAGAAAAAAATGACAGACACATCTTATTAGGAGAGATAATTTAAGGAATGCTTAGTTTTAATGCTTCTCTTAAGCAATATTATTTTATTTCTCTTCTAACATGAAGCTCCCTTCCTTACCCATGGTAAATTTAATTTTTACCTGCTTTGAGTAAATTCTTAATCCTGAAGATGTTTTTGAGTCAGGTCAACTACCTGAAATATTGCAGAAGCTCTCTGGTATTACTTTGCTTGTTTACTGGCTTTCTTTTTTTTGCATTAGAATCTTGCAGAATAATTTCAACTTACCAGTTGGTAATTTAGATAGAAGTCTTAAATTCTGTGGCCAACCATGCCTCCAAGGCAGGCATTAGCCATTTGATAAAGCCATTGAAAACACAGAGGATGTACATCTTTGATTAATACAAATAATAGAAAATTTCCTAAATAAAGTTTGGTCCTGGGCTGCTTCCAAAGTAGTAATTCACAAAATATGACTTTTTTCATTGGGAAGGTTATAAAAATTTGTTTGTTGGAGGTAGAGAAGGAAATGTAATTAAAGGCTAAATTCAGACTCACATTTCATTTTAACCAAAAGAATATGTGTGATTTGGACACCAGTCACCTAGGCACTTCCTATTTTAAGGCAGTGCATATTGTCAGCAAATCAAATTATCCAATAGCAAAACTACATCTGGCAGAGCTAACTATGCCAGGTAACCTTAAATAGAAGCTTGGGGGTAGTTAACTTTGTTGCAACATCAGGCTTTGCTGGTAAGACTTATCTAAAGTTCCTCTCTGTAGCATTGCTATTAAAAGAATAAAATGGGAAGAGGTGAAGTGTAAACATTAAATGTGGATGTACATGTGTATTTTAATATCCCTTTTGCATTTAAAAGTGCTAACATCAGCGCATTTACAATAAAGAAACTCTGGGTTTTATTTCATGTATCTTTTTTCTTTTGCAAAAATAGGGATATATTATATCACTATAATATAAAACTTTACATCATAGATGCTTTAAGAAACTCCTGTTACACATCATTTACATCTGGAAAATCAAGGAGCTTTTAATTTGGATTGACTTCAGGTAACAATTTAATCTAAAAGTGCCCAATGGAATGATTCTTCTTGTCATTAACAATCTGAAGGGAAGCTTTAACCTGTAATCTTGTCAAAGTAATGAGTGGAGGTCTGTTTATACAAAATGTTTAAAAAGTGTGTTATACTTTTAGAAAGCTGATTCAAACTCACATATGTGGAGTGAACAACAACAACACACATATTCATACAGAGATACACACCCTCTCCTAAAGTCTGGTCAATTCAAATCTGATAATACCATTTTTTCCCCTCTTATGGGCAGTAATATCACTACTATGTGAGATACAAAGTAGATCTGGCATTTCCATTAAGATTATATCTACTGATTTTTCTCTCAAGTTTGTTTTACTATAAACATTAAATGAAAAACACATCTTTCTTATACACAGTACTCAGAACAAATTTGTTCATTTTTATGACAGCCAGATCATCTATTGGCTCTGTAAAATCATGATGTTTTAAGAGGAGGCATGACATATCTTTTCAAAAGAAAAGAAATAAAAAACCTTCTGGTTGCATCTTTGAGATACAATAGTTCAAACTTTTAAAATTTCTTGTGAAGTCCATGTCAGCAAGAACAAATCAAGCCCTCCTTCTATTAAGAAGTCAGTTTTGCCCCAAGAATGAGTCAGCATGAAGTATCTGAGATCATTAAATTTTATCCCAAATATTCTGAGATCAAGCTTAATTTATTCAACATTTGTTTGTTTCCTGAGAGACAACAATCGTTTTCAGTTTTGGCCAAAAACTAGGAACAAGGATGGAAACAGGGAAATGCAGAGAATGGGATTAAGAGTTTCATAAAGTTGTAAATCAACTTCTAAATAGCCTGTGTATGATACCCAAACATATTAGTTTATTCACCCTAAGACTGTCTATCCTGTAACTCAAAACCTTTTGTCAGGTCTGAGAAATGGTTTGTTTTCTTAACCTGATGTTGTTTTAAAGGGCAATACCCAGATGTTCTGGGTTTGTGATAAAGAGAGAATTAATGAGTCTGTCTGTCCAACTGGAGCCCACTTATGAATCTGTACGGATGCCAATTTCAGGGTGAACTGTGATGTTCCTGGTGCACAGAGGACTCGCAAACATTTCAAGAAAATGAAAGGTTTTAATTAATCTTTATTTTACATAGTTTTCTCTTTTATAGTCTACCAACAAATAGATTTAGGCATGTTCTGGGATCACTTTAAAACCTAGCTCTATTATTTCTTCTTCTTCATTTATGAAACCTTAAAGCAATTGCCTCTGTTGATGCAAGTTGGGTTTTGCTATGTTTTGTTGCTTTAACCTTAAGCTTTACTGTAAGCTGTGTAAACTAAAATTATAGATCTCTCTTTATTTTCCAAGTTGTTTCCCTCTAAGAAATCCCTTCTGTCTTTTTCCTAAGTAAAAAGACTAAAAATGTGTTTGAATAGAAACTATAACAATAATGACCTTGGCTGAAGTTTTAGCTGAGCAGGTCCCACATGAACCAAGAGGAAAACTCTACCTAAGGTAAGCTGAAGGTCACCAGAGCCTTTAGAAAGTATTTTCAATAAAGATATTTCATTGCTTTGCTTTCTTTCCTTTCCCCCCCCTAAGAATTAAACATAAGAAATCCTGATACAAAAACATTCTATAACCATTGTCTCGACAAGTGAAATATTGACATTCTGTAGCTTAAGGTAGTCTACTCTTTGATTTCTGTCTAAAAGTTTGAAATAATCTTGTTGAGTTAGGTTCTCCTTTTGCTACTAAAAGGAATTTGCATGTAAATCCTACTTGTAATAATGGAGCTGTGTGTGTAAATTACTGTACATGTAGGTGAGACTGTGCCCCATAGAACTGATCCATTGGATTAGAAATTCCAATGTATAATGTGTTTCTTACCCTTATGATAATTTTATAGTTCAATTAACTAATTCCAATTTATTAACTGTATTCAGATGAAGATATCTTCTATTTTTATTCAACTATCTACTCTAGGAAATCATGAATCCCCATATATTTAAAAATTTGAAGTCTGGTCTTGTTTAAGCCTATTGCTTTCCCTAAAACACTCATGATCTTCCTGAGTGACCAACACTACACTATTATTACTAAAACACTCATGAAGGTGTTCAGCAAAACTTGTCTAGCTCTTTGACATGAAATATTTTTAGAAATGAAACTTGAAACTATTCTGGGTCGAAGAGAGGGAATCCAAAATTTCAGTATTTTTCTTGTTTTTTAAAGAAGTTGTTTGAAATCATTTCCTTTTCTAAAAGAGAGCAAATTTCTGTAATTTACTGCAGTGCAAATTCAACAGAATAGGAAATCACATATGTCTGGAGTGGTCAAGACTGAAAGGAGTTGACAAGACTTGAGTTTTGACTGGAAAATTAGATTGAATACAGATAAATCCATGGAGGCTAAGTCGATTTTGTGAAGGGGGAGGAGGTAGATCCATTCAGCAGTCATTCAACAAATATTTTTTAATACTCAGAATATTTTAGAAGCTGGAGTTAGAGCAGCAAAAAAAAAAAAAAAACCAAGTCCTTGCCTTCAGGGAAAAACACTTATTGACTGACCTTTATTTATATAATTATTTAGTCTTTCTAAGTTTCAGTCGTCTCATCTATACTACTGGGGTGAAAATAATCTTTTGTAGAGAATTCTGTGTCCTACCTAGGCCTTCTTGTTTTTCTTTTATCAGCCATTCACCCAAGTTCTGCATACTTTGCTGTGAAATGCTCTTGACATTTTCAAGTTTCATGGACTGTTATATCTGTCCTGATTGTCTAACTCAGGCATTGTATTGAAAAATATTCTTCAGCTGTGTTTTGAATTTGTAGCACAGAAAGGCATGTTTAATTTGTGATATTGTACGTGCGTGCAAAAGGGAAATGTTCCAGTAAAAGGTTGTGTATCTCCACATATGCCAACTGGAGGCAAGAAGCCTGCTGTGAAGCTTTAATAATGATGCAGGTTCAGATGTGAGTTCTGGTTGAAGACTTTTTACAAGGGGAGTGGAGAATGGATGTTAATAATTTTATTATACTTTGTTAGAGATCCGAATGAGGGTAGATGGTGAATATAGGGGAGGGAAGGGGGACAGGACAAAGGAAGCAAGTTAACATGGAGACCGGAAGCCCTTTGGCCCAGAAATATACTATGATCGACAGAAATATCTAGGGAAGTATATTAAGAATGAAAGCCAATTTGAGAAAAAAGATCTGATGAGATGAACCTGAAGAGTGTACTGGTAGATATATCCTCTAGAGAGTTGAACAGAGAATGTAAATATTATTGAGGTTGTTTGTGGGAATTGGGTGCTAATATAATCAGGCCAAAGATTTGTAATGTCTTCACCCTAGCTCCACTCCTCTTCCATATAAGAGAAGACATATATGGGGATTATTGGTAAAGAAAGTGAAGTGACATTTTCTTAGTAACAGAAACTTGCAATCCAAACCCTAATGCAGAAGCTAGAATGGAATATACAACTGTACTTAAATAAACCTTTATCTAACCTTTACTTTACCTAAATTAACCTTTGCTTAGCTTTTTCTCGGTTCCTTCCTGCTCCCCTACGCTCACCAATACACACATTCATTAGTTAGCAGAGTTAATTAGAATCACAGAGTCTTAAGTAGTCCATTTGTTAGGCTTCCAAACTGGAACTTCTTGTCTTACTATTGTACCAAAGGAAAGTTATGACCAACCTAGACAGATATTAAAAAGCAGAGACATTATATTGTCAACAAAGGTCCGTCTAGTCAAGGCTATGGTTTTTCCAGTAGTCATGCATGGATATCAGAGTTGGACTATAAAGAAAGCTGAGCACCAAAGAACTGATGCTTTTGAACTGTGGTGTTGGAGAAGACTCTTGAGAGTGCCTTGGATTGCAAGGAGATCCAACCAGTCCATCCTAAAGATCAGTTCTGGGTGTTCACTGGAAGGACTGATGGTGAAGCTGAAACTCCAATACTTTGGCCACCTGATGCGAAGAGCTGACTCATTGGAAAAGACCCTGATGCTGGGAAAGATTGAGGGCAGGAGGAGAAGGGGATAACAGAGGATGAGATGACAGAGGATGACAGAGGTTGGGTGGCATCACCGACTTGATGGACATGGGTTTGGGTGGACTCCAGGAGTTGCTGATGGACAGGGAGGCCTGGCGTGCTGAGGTTCATGAGGTCACAAAGAGTCGGACACGACTGAGCAACTGAACTGAACTGAACTACAGGGAAAGGAAGCAAAGACACAGAATACGAGCGTTTGGCCACATTGCCAAAGGCAGAGCTGACCTGAGCATCCACATTTTGGGGTGGGATAGAGATCAAGCCCTAAGACTTTGCCATTTCAAATGCACCGAAAAGTAATTCTTTATTATTCTGACCTTCTGGAAATTTTACCCCTAGAAAAGGCAGTAGAATTCTCTCAACTTTAGCCTTTGAACCCTTCATTGGGGAATAGAAAGAGAGGAAGAGTGAGGAGGGGCTTGAATTCCCCTAAAGACAACTCATATAGAGAAAGCCAAAGAAAGCTCACCCTTCATTAGTTTCTCAAACTGGTAAGTGAAAATCAGAGATATTTCAACAATGAAATCAGTGATTGGGCAGGAGTATAGTGCTGTTCCCAGAAGTGAGGGAAGGATAACACTGCAAGAGGCTTATGCCACAGTGACATGAGATGCAGACGTGAAGGACAAAGAAGTCTAAGAAGTGACATTGGGACCTTTGAATATGACAGGTCAGAGGTAATGGCAACTTTTGACTGGCAGTTTTCCTGGAGTAGCATTTTCTAAAAAGTACTAAAAGTATTATAACTGTATAATATTTATTAAGTGAATCAAGTGTTACTTATACTAAATATAACTGTATAATTGATGTTGCTTAAATGTATAAAACAAAGTGATTGAACACTTTAGAGAAACTAAAAATTTCCTCTCTGAACTCTTTCTTAGAGATTTTGCTATGCCAATATAGATTGTGGAGTTCACAATCCAGAAAGCAGAGTGGATACATAATTCTGTCTCTAACTTATTTGCCACTGAACTCTTTTTTTTTTTTTTATATCGAGTGTCCTGTGGGGCCAGAATGTTAAGGAACACACTTTAGGAAATGTTTACTTAGCATAATTAATGCAGAAATCAGATTATAGAGAGTTAAAAGTGGAAAACTAGAAGGAAAGGTGAAGTAGAGTTCATTGTGTGAACTATTTATTTATGAGAGACTTGAATATACAAACAGCCTATGGTCAACTTGCCCAGGAAATTAGTTCCTTACCTATAATAAGCAACCTAGGAAGCTAGCTTGCTATAAGTCAGGCTTGCAGTAAGTCTGATTACTATCTCTAGTGACAAGCCAGAAAGCTAAACAATAACTTCTATAGCAGTAGGCCCAAAATGGTCAGGACTTGATCTCTAGCTGACAGCTTTCCTAATTTTTGTCCCTACTTCCAACTTAGGACCAACCAGAGAAAACCTATATATACCTCTAAACAATCATATAGGATGCCCTGCTTCTGGTTATCCTGCCTATAACTTCCCCATGACAGTAGCCTCTTCATGGCATACATGAAGCCTTCCCCTTTTTTCCCACTAAGTAATAAGCTTTGCCACTCCTCTGCCTGCCTTTGAGTCAAAATGAAAATAATGGTATCTGACTCCCTTGCTACACTGAGCTCTGCCTTTGCCCTTTTCATTTGGTAGGTTATTACTATTCCTTTCCGTGCTTGTACATACTGGCTTTTATTGAAAAAGATGCATTAATGAGGATGTAAACCCAAGGAAAGAAAATGTCTGAGTAAAGGGTTAAATTTTAGGACTCTGTTTGAAAGAAAAAATGCAGGAGTCAATGGAAAGAAAAGATTGTAGGTACTGCATACAGGGAGAGAGGAGGAGAGAGAGAGAGAAATTGAGAAAGCAAGATATAGAAATACAGAGAACACTTGAGAGGGGTAGGTCCCAAAAGAAGAAGAAGCAAGAAATGGGGATAAAACAGGACACAAAGGGATTGGAGAAAACTCATTTTACTTCCTCCCTCTCATTTCTTGACTTCCAGACACAGACTGAAGCCTCTGAAGCAAAGTTCTTACTCAACCACAAAATAATTTTTGTTTCCTCAATAATAAAAATAACAATAATGTCTTAGGATTCAGAAAAAATGATTCACATGGAACAGTTTCAGCCTCTCAGATGACTTTAAGGTCAGCATGAATCAGTGGAACCTGTTCTTAATGTAATGCTAACTAGAACTCTCCACCCTGCTTTTCGCTTCTACTTTCTTCTCCTCCCAGGTCTCTTTTGCCAAGAAATTGTCCACATCTCTACCTCTGCTGCCGCTAAGTCTAAACCAGTCTCTCAGCAACCTCTGAACAAGAGTGTTCACTTTAAACGTCCCTTTTTATTTGGGTTATCCTTATTCTTTACAAATATGAGACTTAATATATTAAAAAAAATATTCTCATGCTAGCGGAATGAGGGGTATGTGTGAAACTACCATTTGGAGTGGATTAAATCCACCTTGGAGTTTCTTTGCGATGCAAAACATCATCCCAGGTTTTCAGTATCAGAAAGTCTGTAGGTCAGCCCTGGTAATCTGTGTTTAAACCTTCCAGGGTATTTTAAATTCTGAGACATGTTTTAGGGCAGAGGTTGGGAAACTAAAAGCCTGCCCTCTATTTACTTTGGTACAGCTCAAGAAGCTAAGAATAGTTTTTTTCTTTTTTTGAATGTTTTAGATCAAAAGAAAAATATTTCACAACACATACACATTTTATGAAATTTGAATTCTGTCAATAAACAATCTTTTATTAGAACACAGCTAAACCTACATGTTCACATATTGTCTATAGCTTCTCTTGTAGAACTGAATCATTGTGGCCATAATTGAATGGCCCACAAAGACTAAAATATTACTATCTGGTCCTTTACAGAAAAAAAAACATGTCCGCAGGTTCTAGGGCATAAGCTCCTAGGATCAACAGTACGTGTTGGTGATAAACACTAAAAATTTACTTTTCCTCCTGGCCTCTTCTCCCTCAGAGGGTTTATTCTGTGGGTCTGGAAATCCAATGGCATTTCCTCTCCTAGACTCCTTTTATTCCCCAAAGCCAGGCGCATCAGGGTTGCTTCACAGCAGGGAAAATGTCGTAACAGAGGGATTTCTCTACCTTAGATGCAGTCATTACAGTCACTTGGCTAAGAAAAGAAACACAGTTGGAGACATTCTCTGCAAATATCCTATTGCTGGCTTAACAGAGATTCTCAGACGTTGCCTTACATAAAGTTGCCTTATGGAGTTTGACAAAATTGTAGATTCTTGAGGCAAATTCCAGAAGGTCTGAATCAAACAGTATGGATTAGTCTCTGGGAATCTGAATTTTCACAAGCAGCCAGGTGATTCTGATTCTGATAGTCTGAAGGACATACTTTGGAGAAACATTGAACATAACTGGATTCTGTAAGAGTTCTCCATTTCTGCTGAATAGAGGTAAACTGGCTTTCCAGCTGAGGCATGGGGTTTGGGGTTAGAAAGCAAAAAGTAGAAAACATTCCTAAAGTGTGGTTATGTAAGAACGTAATTTGATTACAAGGTGATCCAAGTCAGGCTTAGAATATGAAGCTACTCTAACTGAGGGTGTCTTCCTGAATCAGAGGGATGCCTAGTTTATCTTTTTATTCTGTTTAGTTGTCTAAGAGTTCTTTGTAATTTAGCTATTTTCAATAGTCAGCTTCTTAATGTTTCTAAGTTTCCTGTATAAAAGTAAAGTTAGTCATCTTAATTTGTAGCCTTACCTACAATTTGACCCAAAGTCAGTTCAGTGGACCATACATTGCTCTCTTCTCTATCAACTCCCTTCTTTATATTTTGTATCTCGTTTCTCTAAATTTGGTCGAACAGGGACTTTTTGTGTACTTTCTGCCTGAGGCTTTTCATATGAAGAGTGAAAATTGCAAATTAAAGAAATATGGACCTCAAAAAAGAAATATAGGCTTTAAAATACGTGTCTTTTCTCACTTCTCTATATTCCTATGTATCTTTTTACACATATTAGTAATATGACTCAAACTTTTCAAGATATCTTTTAATAGAAAGCCTGCTATTAAATGTCTGTAAAATACATCTGATTGTACAACATTTAATTGTAGGAAAGAAATATCAATCTTAAACTTTTTCCCTTTCTTTCTGAAGACTGATAATTTCAGATGGTATTCTGACTTTTTTATTTTCATCATTGAGTGAGCTCTTAATAACCATCACAATAAACACACACACACAAACTTTTTTTTTTTTTTTTTAAACCCAAATCACACAAGCAATTGCACAGGGCAATTGAGTAAATAGTTTCAGGTCTAGATAACAATCTCCAGCCAGGATATGAGGGTTATTTGGTTGACCAAAAATCCTAAGCAAATGAATCGGCAACCCCAAACTGTTTAATCTTGGGGCCAGTGAGCCTGGGGTAAGGTGAAGAAGGTTCTGTTTGCCTCTCTTCAGCTGGAGGAGTTTTCAGCATATCACAAGCCTTACCAGAAGAGTGCAACGTTCTTTTCATTCCTTCCCTTACACTCTCCTGTGAGCCCTTTTGCCAGCAAGTCTGAGGGAGATGGTAAATCAGGCAAGAATGCTGGGGCATACCCACAGTCTGGGTGATTCTGCCTTGCACTGACTCATTTCTGAGGAAGCAGCACACATCTATGGCAGACGACAGCTATTTATTTATTTATTTGTTTCGTGCATGTGCTTTTCCAGACTTATAACGTACACCATCCGCCTCCTGAGTTGGTTCCAGAAGTGAAAAAAATCATAAATTGAATACACATGGAGAAACCAAGTCTCCATCCAAGACCGCCCAGGCTCCCCACCCCAGTGCTCCAAGCCCACACCCTCCTGGTTTTCACAGCACCTTTCTTCCAAGGATCCCAGAGAGCTGCTCCAGCACAAAGGAAAGCACATGGGGAGGGTGTGCTTGGTTTTCTCCTAGACAGTAAAAGGAACTACTAGGCCCTCTAGAGTTTAAAGCCACAAAGCCAGGCTTTGTATGTAGCAAGCAACTAAATGAAATCTTAAGTCTCTAGGTGTCCATTATTACGTTTTAGAAAAGGCAAATCACTCCTGATTATTTTTACACTTAAGGGGAAAGTATGAAGTGAGAAGATTTTTGCCTTTAGAAATACATACCCTGGCACCCCATTTCTGTTCCATTTCTTCCCGTTTATCACATTCTTTCCCCCCAAATATCAAGTGCTCTGTGTTCTCATGCTGTCTTTCTCACAGAACAGTCTAATGAAGTCACTTATACTAAGGTGTTCTTGATGGATACTGCTCATCCCATGTGTAGTTATGTATCTTAAAAAGTGAGGGGAAGTGAAAGTCGCTCACTCGTGTCTGACTCTTTGCAACCCCATAGACTATACAGTCCATGGAATTCTCCAGGCCAGAATACTGGAGTGGCTAGCCTTTTCCTTCTCCAGGGGATCTTCCCAAACCAGGGATTGAACCCAAGTCTCCTACATTGCAGTTGATTCTTTACCAGCTAAGCCACAAGGGAAGCCTAGCAGCTCTTCTCAACCCAGGAATTGAATCAGGGGTCTCCTGCATCACAGGCAGATTCTTTACTGACTGAGTTATCAAGAGGTTGTAACTTAAAAGAATGATTGCACATCCAAAAGAAATTATTCCAAATGAAAATGAAAGTGAAGTCACTCAGTCATGTCCGACTCTTTGCGACCCCAGGGACTATAGCCTATCAGGCTCCTTCGTCCATGGGATTTTCCAGGCAAGAGTGCTGGAGTGGATCGCCATTTCCTTCTCCAGGGGATCTTCCCAACCCAGGAATCGAACCCAGGTCTCCCGCATTGCAGGCAGACGCTTTACCATCTGAGCCACCAGGGAAGCCCATTCCGAATGAAGGAATTCTATTTATTTTTTAGGATTGAATTATTGGTTTCTGTGGAGTCTCTTCAACTACCCGTATGTATATAATCTACTACTTTCTCTCCCTAAGTTTAGGGCTGTGTGTGTGTGTGTGCTCAGTTGTATCCATCTCTGTGATCCCATGGACTGCAGACTGCCAGGCTCCTCTGTCCATGGAATTCTTCAGGCAAGAATACTGGAATGGGGGTGCCATTTCCTTCACTGGGGATCACCCCAACCCAGGAATTGAACCTGCATCCCCTGTGTCTCCTGCATTGCAAGCGGATTCTTTTACTTGCTGAGCCACTGGGGAAGCCCTAAGTTTAAGGCTGGCTTTGTTCAAAACTAGGCTGGGACCACCTAGTAAAACTCAACCACTTGTCAGAGTCAGCCTGGTATATAAAGGTGGTGCTTCTCTCTGTACACACTATCTTCAGCCTCACCTACTTATTTAAATTACTGGCCTAAGACCCGGGTTCAAACCTTGAATGTTAAGAGAAAATATATAAAAATCATGGATCTGAGACAAGTTTAACTTAGTATCTAGTCAAGGCTAAATTCCTGGAGGTCTGTCTTATCTCTTTCTCATTTTCTTTATTGTACTCAAACTGCTGGCTCCTTTCTGCTTTAAGTCAATACCTTTAATCCACCAGGCTGTGGCCACCCTGAGTGTTATCTGCCCTCATTCCGATGCCTGGTTTTATTGCTTTGAGTCTTACCACTGTAAGAACTGTAGGGCCTGGTCTCTGCTTTCTCAACCTCATACCTTTAGCCTTCATTCACAGTTTGCTTCTTCTCACCATCAAGAATGACTTAACATCATGTATAGAGCATCCAGTGTGAACCCAAGATAGCACAGAACATTAAATCCCCAATACCTGGAAATCACTGTGCCAGAGTCCTTGAACCATCAATCAAAGCATTCCCCTACCCTACTCCTAGCTGTTTGGTGGAAAAGACAGATGCAAAAAGGAGACAGATGCAAAGCTAATATCATTATGGATTTATAATAATCATTTAATGAATTAGCTTTAGACATATAGAAATACTGCCTATTGAAATAGGATCTTAGATATTATTAATTCTTTCTAGTCAATGTTATTGAAACTCTAAAAGATGAAATTAAATTGTCCAGGTAATAAAGCAACTTACAAGCCGAATTAACATTAGACTTTGATCTCTTAATTCTTACAGTAGTGCTCTATCATACTATATTTCCTGCTCATTTTTTACAGTACTAATATTTTTTTAAAAAATTGTTCAATATGGAATTTGTTTTGATATAAGCTTCTAGCTCCTTGGCACCATTCTTAGCAGACCTTACAGATGCCTTACTAAACAACTGTAAATGCACCTCTGGATACATACTTGAGATTTTTACTTATATAAACAGAACTAAACTCACCAAATGGAGAAGGCAATGGCAACCCACTCCAGTACTCTTGCCTGGAAATCCCATGGATGGAGGAGCCTGGTAGGCTGCAGTCCATGGGGTTGCACAGACTCGGACATGACTGAGCGACTTAGCAGCAGCAACAGCAAACTCATCAAAATTAAGATTTTCTTACCCCCATCTGCTTCTACTCATTTATTTGTCATATTTGACATTTTCACTTTATACCATAAAAATCTTTTCATGCCATAATTTCAGTTTTCTAAAATTATGATGGGTGTTTCCATACCTATATTGGTTCTATTTTGGATAATTGTGCTTGTAGAAGCAAAGTGTCCTCTCATTTACTATAGACATATCTCTATCTGAAAAGGTGCCAGGGTCAATACACATTCCCCGTAATCCTTCCTACTCTCTACCATCACACCAGTTTATTTCACAAGGAAATTGATGATCATGATAAAGGCACGTGCAATGGTCACGGTGCACACTTGCCAGCAAAGGATTTCTTTTTCTTTTAAGATTTTCCATACTGAAGTATATTTATAGTTTGTTCTAAAAGTTGATCAAACTATTAAAGCTCCAGTAATCATCACCCTTCATTTTACAGAAGAAGCGGTTTTAGTTGATTTATATTACTATGCTGGATAAAAACAGGCATAGACTGGAACACAGACCCCTACCTAACTGGGAAATGAAAGATACTTGGGAAAAATTTTTTTTAAAACAACTGCAAGATAAGGATTTGAGGGCTAACATCAGAAATTAAAATAGCTCAGACTCTCTTAATTTTCAGAGCATTTCAAGTAATCATTATTTTAGCATAATTCTCATTTGGGGAGTAGAAACTTTTAGATAAAAATAGGTATAAAAATACACCTTGCCCTGAAGAATTGCTAAGCCCTATTTGTCATTGTAGAACATGTGAGTGGGAATAAAAATTGCAGACCAGAATAAATAAATTTTGTATTATTGTTGAGGTATCTACTTTAGAAGGTCAAGTATGATTTTTGGGTTACAATATTAAAACATTTATAAAATTTAAAATGTTGCTTTCCTTTGAGGTAACTTAATTGTTTCTGTTGCTTAGAGAAATTTTTTTTTAACAAATGACATGCATTATTTTATCATGGTCAACAATAATCAGTAATTTGTCCATGCTTTTCTCAGTTGCCTCCTTAAATCTGAACGCTAGCCATTTTCTTCCAACTGTTAATACCACAGATTTACTGTTCACCACCCACTCAAATGCTGGTATGCAGGCCACATGTGCATACACACTTCTTTTTTTTTTAATTTTTTTTCTTTCATTTTTAAAATATGTGTTAGGGCTGAATAACAAAGTTTTACCATGGAATGAAAACAAGGATATCTGCTTTCATATAAATATCACTTGTCTCCTACCTGTTAATAAAAGGAGATATAAAACATTTCTTTTTCTTTCTTCATACACTGTTGTTTCCTACTGTAGAGAGTTTGGAATAAGCATATATTGATATTGTGTTCCTTCACAACCCTCCTGCCCTCTGACAATGTTTCATGTAGGAGCTATTCCAAGTACCAAACAAGCAGAGTTGAACTTCTGTTTCTTTTGATGAGAGCACCCTGGGAAGCAAAAAGTTTTAATCATCCTAAATAAAGATAAATTAAGAAAAATTATTTAAAGTCCTTTATGATGTATTTTTGGTTGTGAAATTAGAATAAAAAAATAGCATATTGGGTGCTGTTTTATCTCTCAAGTGAGTTCATATTCTAAGAACTCATTCCTTTCACAGAAAGAGTTAATCTATTCATGCTAGTCTTAGAGGTATATAAAATAAAACAAAAACAACAATAAAAAATAACAAAAACCACTCCAAACTACCAATAAGCATTCCTGTTCTTTTAGGTAATAAAGACCTTTTACTTAGAAGAGATTATGTATCAAACTGTGTACATGTCTTTGCTTGCTCAGCAAACCTTTGTTCTGAATGCTTTGTGACCATCAGTGCCTTTGATTATGTATTACACCACCATTTGATTTATTTATTTATCTATTTCTCATGGGCAGCATGTTTCTTTCATTGAGCAACCTTCTGAAACTTGGAAATCTAACCTGTGTTTTAGTCTTAGGAAAGTAACATTCATATGTTAAATCCTCCCCAGTTGGACTTGGTGTTTATTCAACTTGTATGTGGTTGATTTCAGGCCAGATTTAATTATGCAATTCTCTTCAACTCAAAGAGGATAGCAGAACACAAAAGCACTTGTATTTAATATAGTGCCAGCTTTCTGAAAGGAAAAAAAAAAGTAGGAAATTAATATTTAACAATAAACTAGTAATTTCTAAATGCAAGTCGAGAGGACTATGATATAAACTTATTGTGTAAATTAGAGATTATTAGGTTTCAAATCCAGGCAGACTTCCTTGTGTGTTCTCTGCTAATAAACAGAAAAAATAACTTTTTTAACTTCTTCTTTTTATCTGAAAGAAAAAGGAAATCAGACACCTTACCTGACTGTTTTATAATTAGAAGCAACATAAACACAGCAATCACCTCTGAATTCAACTTCTTTCTTTCAGAAAATTGTGGTCACTTTAAACACAGTTTCCAGGGAACTTTTTTTTTTTTTTTTTTTGCTTGTCCAGTCATTTTCTTATATTACATTACTCACATCCCTTGCTGGAGGAAATTCCCTCTTACAAATGCTGTATCACTGGAATATATGTATATTTATGTAACCCTGGTGTTTCTGTTTCTTCTTAGACAATTTCAGTGTCACTATTTTCAGAACTGCACTCAGTTGCCTCCATTAATATTAAATTCACACTCACAAAAGGCAAAATGAACTCAAATCTGACAGGCCTTTTCTTCAGGATGTTTATAGCTGACAAGTTCTGCTCTGATTTGGGGATTTGCTAAAGAGCCCCAAAACTTCCAGAAAAACAGCATCATAATGTGTTGGTTCGATGCTTGCAGGACAAATGTTTCCTTCCGTGTTGGTTATGCATCTTCTCTCTACTAATGATCCAGAACAAGGATAAATCAGAGATCCTTAGCCCTAGCTAAAGGAAGCATATTCTACAAATAAACAGCCAGGCGAGTGGAGTGCTCCAGAGAGCTGAGACCCCCATGGTTGTCCAGTGAATTGGAATGACCCAGAAACGTTGTTCAGACTTCTTGTCTTACATACACCTAGGAGGTACCCTGGGACTGCTACAGGCTTGGTTGCCATGTAGAGCAATATAACCAGTTTTGCCCTCTAGGTGATAATACATTGGTGCCTCATATCTTACAGGGCCAACAACCAAAATTCTAGAAGCCTGGATTGCAGTATATGGACCTTATGGTAACATAAGCCCTTTCTCCATTTCTTATTAAATGGGGAGGGTATTGAGGGGAGATTGAAGGGTTAGTTGTGTCCATTCACTATGTCCTTCGGCCCTCAGATGGAGAGTGAGTGTATGTTTATATACATATACAAGTGTTGCTTTAACATTGGCCTGTAAATAAATAGAAAGGGTAGTGTACACTTAAATAATGCCAGTGATCTGATTTTGTATATAGATTCCTGTCCTTACCATGTATTTTGAGATTTTTCTGAATGGTTCACTTAATTCAAATATGAGCTAAACAGGACATTTGCTAAGAAAAAAAAAAGAAAAGAGAGATTCAAATGTCCCTGTCCTAGTTACTGTCTAAATATTACATCGCTTTTGCTTTTACGTAAGTTTCTGTGGACATAAATGTACATTTCCCTAAATATTTAAGTTAGAAGGATCCATGCTGTTGCTCTTTGCCAATTTTCTTAGAAATGTTTTCTTAAAAGGTATCAGACTGATTTCTTAGTTTCCTTTAAATCTGTGAACTCAATACTGAAAGAATCCTCCTGAATCCCTCTTCATTACTCACATGTACTGGATCACGTTAAGAGGCTTAGAACTATTTGGCAAACATTCTGCGTCTCATGATTTCATGCAAGGCAGTAGAAAAGCAATTATTGTGGTATTTATTTTCTACAGAAAAATGGAAAGTTCCCATCTGATGTGAGGGCTGGGTGGAGCTCAGGGTGTGTCTCTGCTGTCTCTTCTGGTTTTTGGTGGAGTCGATTTTTTTTCAGAGGAAGTTTGTTTATTAGACATAGACAAGGAAAAAAGTACCCAAGAGATTATTTGCGTATTGTGAACTATTTTCCTGAGCAAGCATACATTCTTTTTTCAATCTTTTCTAGAGTCAGACTCAGGAGGCAGACTGGATTTTGAGAACCTGTTGCACAATTGACACTAATAAAGGTATTAGTTGGTAGGATTTAATGGGAGGCTTGAAGGGAGGGGATGATAATGTGGAACCAATCTGGTTGCCTCTGAATTAACACTAGGTATTTGCACTTAGAGCCGCAACTTCAGGGGCCCCCTATGCTACTCCATTAACCTTTTAACTCATGTCTTGCATAGACTACCTGGGTGGCCAGAATAAGCAAGAACCAAAATAATTTGGGCTTGTAAAACAAAACAATGTGGTAGTGTTGGTGTTGGGGTCAAGTCACTGACAGAGGAAATGTGGCTTAGAAATCAAGACAGAAGCCAGTACCTTTTCCTTTTTGCCCTCCTTAACCAGCAATATACCTTATAGAAACAACGCATCATTTCTCATACTTATTATTGCAGAAGTATACATTTAGAGATAGTGCCATTCGCATATATATGAAGCAAAATTGCCGCATTATCAAAGGTTGTGAAATTGAAAACTTTTCTGTGCCAGAGATCAAAACTTTATTGGGAAGGTCATATCTTTATAAGTCCAAAAGGAGATACTGACCTTATTTAATTACTCCCATTATGATCTTTTGATCTTTCTGTTCTTTTTCTTTTCTGATTGCAGTCTCTATCCCACTGCAAGGTCTGGCCTTAAAAAGGCTTCTGTAATGGCCCCTCAGCCTGAACCTACTTCCTTTTCCATGCATCGTAGTAAATAGACTCTCCACAAATGAAAACTAGTCATTCATTCCAAAGGAAGCAGGTACTCCTTGGCCATCCACTCTGACACACTGCAAACCCTCCCTTTCTCTCAGGCGTGGCCTGAAACCTTCTTGTACCACTTCTAGTACAAGGGACACCCTTTGTGGTTCATCTCTCTCTCAGTTACTTATAATAATTAGAATTTAAAATCTCAGATCATTTAGCACATAGATAATTCAACTCTTAATAGTAGGCACACTCTTCAATACCCTATTCTCAAATTTTATAAGGGTCTGTAAACAAATCCTCTCATTTGAGAGATTTAAATTTCATGATTTTGTCTCCCCTGTACCTTTGTCGCAAATCCTGGAGAACCTTAGAATGGCCCAAAATCCGTACACTAGGAATTGAAGAAAAAGATCACAATCCTGAATATTCTACCAATGGAGTAACCTGTTTGTGAACTTTTTTTTTTTTTAATCACATATGTATAGCCTTACTGTGAGATTTTCCCCTATATTTTGACTACTTTCTTATACATTTAAACAAAGTCAGTCATCTCATTTAGTTAAAAATAAGGACATTCCGAACAAAAAGAAATGTTTTTAAGACACATACAAACATAAACACCACACACACATTCATACACACACACGCACATTCATATACACACTTCCCCAGTATTTCTATGCAACACATCCATTTGCACAGTTCAGCATTTCCAGCTACCACTATGTCTGACCCCTCATTCATGAAAACTCCTGCTGTTTAGCCTTAAGCTATTGGGCTCCTGTCATTTGCCACTGAGCACACTGGGGTGGATTTGGGTGTCTTGCCCTCATTTACAATCTGAACAAAAGAAACCCAAGCCAAGAAAGCAGCTGGCACCATAAAAACAGCAAAAACTCTAGCTGGCATCACTGGTTGCCACTGACTAGCCAAATATCCACAGGGAACAGTGCCAATATAGATTTCTGGGACAAAACAACAAAATAGATTTTTGTCAATAAACATTGATTTGACAAGAAGTCACACAAATTCATCCATACTGAGGGACACGTACATCCACAGAGTTCCAAACCAATGAGCGCATTATGGACCAATTGAAAGCCTGCCTGAGCTGGATTCAGACATGGCACAAGCTCTCCGAGGTCTTCATCTGCCAAATATGGTTATATGTTAGGTGTCAATGTTGCTCTCTGATTCTGCTACCAGCTGACAACATAAACCATGAACAGTGACAAAGTAAACACATACCATCACTCTGAGGGCAGTGTTTTTCAAACTGCTTTTACTGTGATGCAATGGAAGAAATACATTTTACAGTACAGCCTAGCACATGCACAGACACCCAAACAACAAATGAAATAAAGTCTCAAGGAATAATTTTTATCCATGTTATGACTGATGTGCTCAGCTTTATTCTTTCCTTTCTGTTTTATTCTGTTATAGTCCATTGATTTTTAAAAAATATTTTAAAATTCATTAAAATTTTTTTTTAATTTTTATTTTTACTTTATTTTACTTTACAATACTGTATTGGTTTTGCCATTAATAACTGCCATTATGTCCGGTGAAATTAATTGTAATCTATTACTGAGTCATGGCAATGGATTTTTAAAATTTATTTTTTAATTGAAGGGTAATTGCTTTACAGAATTGTGTTGCTTTCTGCCAAACATCAACATGAATCAGCAATAGATATATACAGATTAGGATGATATAAACTTTCTCATCATTTGGAATGAGCTTTCATTTCTAAATAGGATTTTGGGGGGAAAGAGCTATCTTTTCTTATTTTCTACATACAGACATATAGCTATTGCTCTAACAATGCCCAGCAGATATATGGCTCAAAAAAATATTCCCATCAAATTTAACATGCCCTGATTGAATATCTACTATGTGTATGACTCTAGGATGAATGTTTTAAGTGAAGTCACTCAGTCGTGTCTAACTCTTTGCGACCCTGTGGACTATAGCCTACCAGGCTCCTCTGTCCATGAGATTCTCCAGGCAAGGATACTGGAGTAGGTTGCCATTTCCGTCTCCAGGGATCTTCCCAACTCAGGGATCGAACCCGGGTCTCCCTCATTGCAGGCAGACACTTTACCGTCTGAGCCACTGATGAATGTTCTAACGGTTGTTAAAGACCACGTTGGAAACTGTATCGAATAGCATCCATTACATCTAAATTATTTTGACTTATATTTAAAGAATTATAATCAATTGCACAGCTTTTAGGGGGTTTCATTATTCATATAGAGTAGACTTCATTAGAGAATATAAAAAAGGTAGTTGAGCAAGGTAGAAAAATGCCAAGGTCAAGTTAAATATTATTTTCTTCTTTTCAGGATGAAAATTCCACTGAAGTGTCCCTGGAAGTTAAAGATGCTGGTGGCAGAAAGGGCTGGGGAGTCATCAGTTTGGCAGTTAACAAGGGATAATCAGATTGCTAGGAAAGACCAGTCTTGCTTTCTCAGGTTCTGTGTTTAACGTGGGATACCTTTACTGTGTAGGCCTAGAAATAGGCATTTAAATCTGGCTCAGCCAATCAGGATATGCCATTACCTGACCACCATGATTAGTTCAAGACTGAGCACATAACCTAATCCTAATTGGAGTCATTACTGGGAATCCAGACTAAACTATCTAGGGAAACCAAATTCTAAAACTTTTCTTGTAGGTTTTGTTGCCTGTAAGACAATAGAAACCTTGAACAAAAAGTGACCTAGATAAAATCACCTTCAGGACCACCCAGTTGGAAGGGCCAAACTCCTCCCCCTCAAAATAATTAAGTCAGTTTTAATTGGACTTCCAATAACGGGAACAGAAAAAAAAAAAAAAAGCCTAACATTCATTTCTTTTCAAACGTTATTGAAGTTTCTAGTCACTTCACTCCCTTGAGTATTCCATAACAATAATGTCGTTTAGTCACCCAGTCATGTCTGACTCTTTGTGACCCCATGGACTGCAGCACTCCAGGCCACTCTGTCCTTCACCATCTCCCAAAGTTTGCCCAAGTTGATGTCCATTGGTGATGCCATCCAGCCATCTTATCCTCTGATGCTCTCTCCTCTTTCTGCCCTCAATCTTTCCCAGCAGCAGGGACTTTTCCAATGAGTCAGCAGTTCACATCAGATAACCAAAATACTGGAGCTTTCAGCTTCAGCATCAGTCCAATGGGTGTTCAGGACTGATTTCCCTTAAGATTCACTGGTCTGATCTCCTTGCTCTCCAAGGGACTTTCAGGAGTCTTCCCCAGCACCACAGTTTGAAGGCATCAATTTTTTGGCACTCTGCCTTCTTTACAATCCAGCTCTCACAACCTTTCGTGATAGCTTTGACTGCAGAACCTTTGTCAGGAGAGTGATGTCTCTGCTTTTCAGCACACTGTCTAGATTTGTCAGAGCTTTCCTGCCAAGAATCAGTTGTCTTCTGATTTCATGGCTGCAGTCATCATCCACAGTGATTTTAGAGCCCAAGAAGAGGAAATCTGTCACAACTTTCACCTTTTCCCTTTCTATTTTCCATGAAGTAATGGGGCCAGATGCCATGATCTTTTTTCATATTTAGTTTTAAGCCAGCTCTTCGCTCTCCTCCTTCATCCTCATCAAGAGACTCTAATTCCTCTTCCCTTTCTGGCATTAGAGTGGTATCATCCATATATCTGAGGTTGTTGATGTTTCTCCTGCCTATCTTGATTCCAGGTTGTAACTAATCTAGCCTGGCATTTCTCATGATGTGCTCAGAGTATAGGTTAAACAAACAGGGTGACAGCACACAGCCCTGTTGTACTCCTTTCTCAGTCTTGAACCAATCAGTTGCTTCTTCTTCACCTGCATACAGGTGTCTCAGGAGACCTGAAAGATTATCAGGTATTCCTGTCTCTTTTAGAGCTTTCCACAGTTTGTTATGGAGAAGGAAATGGTGCCCCACCCAATATTCTTGCCTGGAGAATCCCATGGACACAGGAGCCTGGCTGTTTACAGTCCATGGGGCCGCAGAGAGTCAGACACTACTGAATGTGCAAACACGGTTTGTTATGATACACACAGTGAAATGCTTTAACAATAATGGGTTTTTCATAAAAAATTGTGTAATTTTGAGCAAGTCACCATACTTCTTTAATCTTGGTACATTATACATAAAATACAGGTGTTGATGATGCTTTTATTGTATTGCCAACTTACTTATTTGACTAGTGCTTCCCTGGTGGCTCAGAGGTTAAAGCGTGTGCCTACAATGTGGGAGACCTGGGTTTGATCCCTGGGTCGGGAAGATCCCCTGGAGAAGGAAATGGTAACCCACTCCAGTATTCTTGCTTGGAGAATCCCATGGACAGAGAAGCCTGGTAGGCTACAGTCCAGGGGGTCGCAAAGAGTTGGGCATGACTGAGCAACTTCACTTCAGTCAGTAGTACAAACTCTAGATTCATAGGGCAACCTTATAACATTTCCTCTCCTCCAGCAACTTCTTGCACTCCTGATTCTGATTCTTCATTTCACACAGAGCAAAATTTCACTTTAATAAGCCTGAAAATATCTGCCATGGTGAGTCAGTGTAATCTTTTCTTATTGCTACATAACCAACTAGGTGAACAAGTATTTTTTATAATATAATATTGCATTCTTTTATAGGAATCTCCAGACCTCCAAGATATTTCACATTTGGTTATTTAAGACAGTGTCTTGTCTTTTTGATAATAGACATTCTTACAAGTGTGAAATATCTCATAGTTTTTATTTTCATTTCCCTGATGACTGAAAGTGAAAGTGTTAGTCTCTCAGTCATGTCTGACTCTTTGCAACCCCATGGACTATAGCCCACCAGACTCCTCTCTCCATAGAATTCTCCAGGCAAAAATACTGGAGTGAGTACCCATCTCTTCTCCAGGGAATCTTCCCAATCCAGAGATTGAACCCAGGTCTCCTGCATTGCAAGCAGGTTCTTTACCACCTGAGCCAACAGGGAAGCCCTGATGATTAATGATGTTTGGTATCTTTTCATGTAACTGTTGACAGTTTAGGTATTTTCTTTGGGGAAAAAAAAATGTCCTTTCAGGTCCTTTGTTCAATTTTTCTTTTTTGGTTTTAACTTTGTGTGTGTGTACTGTTGAGTTGTGTGAGTCATTTGTATATTTGTATGCTAACCCCTTACCAGATATGCGGCTTGCAAATATTTCTCCTTATTCCATAGGTTGTTTTTTCATTTTGTTGATTATTTCCTTTGCTATGGAAAGGTTTTTTAGTTTTATGTAGTTCTACTTGATTATTTTTGTTGCCTTTGCTTTTTTTTTTTTTAATCAAATCCAGTAACTCATTGCTAAGAACTATTGGTCAAGGAGTTTACTGCCTATGTTTTCTTCTAGTACTTTTATGATTTCAGGTTATATGTTCAATTTTTTAATCCAGTTTGAGTTAATTTTTGTGTATGATGTAAGATAGAGGTCCAGTTTCATTTTTTTAAATATGGCTGTCTAGTTTTCCCAGTATCATTTATTGAGGAAATTATCCTTTCTCCATTGCTGATTCTTTGCTCCTTTGTAATAAATTAAGCATATAAGTATTATAATAAATTAACTGAACATCTAGTTATTTCTGGACTTCCTAGTCTGTCCTATTGATTTATATGTCTGTTTTTATGCCAATACCATACTGTTTTAATTACTATAGCTTTGTAATATAGTTTGAAATCAGGATGTATAACATCTCCAGCTTCATTCTTTTTTTCTCAAGATTGCTTTGACTATTTGGGATCCTTTGTGATTTCATACAAATTTTACCATTGTTTGTTCTGTTTCTGTGAAAAGCTCCATTGGAATTTTAATAGAACTTGCATTAACATACAGGTTACTTTGGGTAATAGGGACATTTTTAGCAATATTAATTCTTCCAATCCATGAACACAGAATACTTTCCCTTTATTTATGTTTTCTTCAGATTCTTTGATCAGTTTCAGTGTACAGATTTTTTATCTATGTTGTCAAATTTACTCAAATGTTTTATTATTTTGATGCAATTGTGAATGGGATTATTTTCTTAATTTCTCTTTCTGATATTTCATTGGTGCATACAAATGCAAGTGTTAGAATATCTGTTATAAAAGAGACAAGATATAGCAAATGGTAGCAAGAAATGGAGGAAAGAGATTACAAACTGGTACAGCTACTATATAAAACAGTATTGAGGTTCCTCAACGAATTAAAAATAGAACTACAATATGGTCCAGAAATCCCACTTCCGGATATATATCCAAAGGAAATGGAGATATTATCTCAAACAGATAGCTGTACTTCTGTGTTCATAGCACCATTATTCACAATAGCCAAGATATGAAAACAGCTTAGGTTTCTGGGGGGAGATGAATGGATCAATAAAAAGTGGCGTACGTATGTGTATATAGATATAAACACATAAAAAATGGAATATTATTCAGCCTTATTCAGCCTCAATAATGAATTGAAGAAGTAGAACTTGGAGCAAAAGGGTATAGGATGGGCAAAGCTACAGAAGTGTGTGGGAAGTGGCTGTAGCCAAAGTTACGGAGAGAGGGAAGGTCAGAACAATCTCATGGGCTTGAGATATCATCATGACCCTTCAGCCAAGTTTACTACCAGATAACACATTTTATGTGAGAACAAGCAGACAGCAACTTAGTTAAGTATTCTCCAAAGAAGGCTCAGGGGAGTAGAACTATACATGCATGCATTAGAAGAGGAAATGGCAACCCACTCCAGTATTCTTGCCTGGAGAATCCCATAGAAAGAGGAGCCTGGCAGGCTACAGTCCATGGGGTCACAAAGAATCAGACATGACTGAGAGACTTTCACACACACACATGCATGCATTTATCACATATAATATCATTTATTTTATCAAAACCAGCCTCTAGGCTAGATTTTACTTTCTTGAACAGTTTGTCTATGTTTTTTCCTTGATCAATCTACACATTGGCTGTTTTTCAGCTTTTTCCTTTCAGCAGTCAGAGGAGTGAGGACCTCCCACGTCTGTGATGGACAGACCTTTAGCTCATCTGTCAAAACAACCTGCTTGTTCACTGAATGTCTAGTCACTAAAGAAAAATGCCCTTCTGTTATTTCCCATCTATTTTCCTCTCAAAATTAGGAAGAAAGCTTTTCCTTTTCTATCCAAAATCAAACTTATAAGCAACAGGGTAAAACTAAAGAGAAGAGAGCACAAAACAGTACAAGTTAGCTTGACATACTTTTTAGGGTTAGAGAAGGAAATGGCAACCCATTCCAGTATTCTGGCCTAGAAAATCCCATGGACAGAGGAGCCTGGAGGACTACAGTCCATGGGGTCGCAAAGAGTCCAACATGACTGAAGTGATGCAGCATGCATATACATGTATATAGTTTTAGAAAGCTGAAAACTACTTTACCTTTTTATCTTGTAACATTCTGTCATTTGCCAGCGGACATTATATTTGCTTTTTCTCCCCATTTTAGCATAAACACACAATAAGAAAAGTTAGACTCACACTCTTTTCATAATTTAGACCACAAAAACATATTGCATGTGCAAAACAGATTGTATACAATGATGAGAATGCAAGTCCTGTTGCCCAATATTGTTAGGGTTTTTAAATACATTTTATACAGCTCAATGTTTAAAATAACAATTATTTGATCTGGTGTTTGGAAAAATGGCTTTACTTTCCCAAGTTTATTCCTTTTATTTATTCATTCATTTATTCAGAACAGATATTTCTAGAGCTCATAGAATATGGATGTCTTTGTAAATGCATTTTAAAAGCTGACAATAAATAAGATAATTCACTATTCATCATCATGTCTTTTTCTTTCTGGTCTACCTCAGTATTAGGAAGAGTTCTCTCAACTATTTGGCTTTCCACATATGTAAATAAATAAAATTGAATTAAATGCAGTTAAGGTTATGCTCGTTATATGATCCAGATTGCTCTTTTTTGCAATGCTTATTCCCATTCAGAGAGGTAAGATTCCTTAAAGATTGGGACTGTCTTTGATTTTGCTGTATCCTCAAAACAGTCATAATAAAAAGCCCTCAATTTGTTGAGATGATTGAATTGGATTATTTTAAACCATTCTCAATCTTGAAAACAGAACTGAAATTTAAAGGAGTGAGCTGACTATAAGATTTTCTCTCTTCTTATGGCAGGTTATTCAAAGTGATTTCAAGATCCAGTGGGGGTTCAAGGCTGCAATAACAGTTGAGTCAAAGAAAATTGTAAAACACCACACATACTGTGACATGCCCATTATGAAGAATCCACATGCTGATTTTCCCTCTCCCCCATAGGGATATTTTCCTAGGACATGCTTAATGTATCTTTTGTAGAGTAAAATGGTTTTAGGTCTTTAGTCTCTCCCAGTTACATTTTTATTTTAAGCCTCATCTCTAATCCCTGAAAGTGTCACCTTGTTAAATAGCTCTAGATATGAAAGAATAACCAAAGAGAGAGGTGGAGGAGAAAGAATGTTTGAGAAGTCTTTCTGATTCCTTGATATCATACCAAGTTCAAGATCAATTTTCTAGGCAGCCTGTAAACCCAAATTCAAGACTTTTGAGCAAGAAAAAAAGACCTTCTAACATCTACTCCAACTTCCTATAGACTTTTGATTGCAGCTCTGCAGGTGTAGCTCTTACTCGGAAAGAAAACAAAACAAAACAAAACTCTGCTTTATTCCATTTGTGCCAGTATGTCAGAGGTTTCAATATGCTCTAAATCAGACCCTAGTATTCTTGATGTCCCTAGGAGAACTTTGTTTTATGTGGCTACCCTGGAGTCAATTAGTTCCCAATCACAATTTTCAAGAATGTTTGTGGCACACAGTGTAAATTGGGGACAGGTTGTAAAATAGAAAACTTAGCTCTTGTTCTCAGAAAGCTGACAGTTTAATTCTCAGGCCTAGTTTTGACCTGAGGGAGGTCAGACTTCCCAGGACTTTCGGTGTCTTGGTGAGTGCATTTTTAGGACTAAATTCATACTCTATTGTAGGAGATATTGTCTGTGAGGGAGACACAGCTGTTGGAAAACCTTTAAAAAAGTGTACTTACAGTAGAAAGGGGCTTAAAATGCTGTAAGAAGTACAGCTGGCTTTATATTTAATACATTTCAGGAGCTGAGAGACTCATCAAGGCCCCTGACACTATTGATCAGTTCAATGATGAGCAGCATGTTTAAAATAAATAATTTTAACTAATACCTGTTGAGGGGGGAGGGTGTATCTTCCCATGTGGTGCTAGTGGTAAAGAACCCCTATGCCAATGCTGGAGACATAAGAAACATGGATTTGATCCCTGGGTCAGGAAGATCCCTTGGAGAAGGGCATGGCAATCCACTCTAGTATTCTTTCCTGGAGAATCCCATGGACATTGGAGCTTGGCAGGCTACAGGATCACAAAGAGTCAGACACAACTGAAGCAATTTAACATGCAAACACACACACACACAATATGTATTTATTTTACTCAGTTCTAAAGTATGGGCTTCCCTGTTAGCTCAAATGGTGAAGCATCTGCCTACAATACAGGAGACCCGGGTTCAATCCCTGGGTCGGGAAGATCCCCTGGAGAAGGAAATGGCAACCCATTTCAGTGTTCTTGCCTGGAGAATTCCATGGACCGAGGAGCCTGGTAGGCTACAGTCCATGGGGTCACAAAGAGTCGGATATGACTGAGCGACTTCACTCACTCACTGACTCAAAGTATAGGTATTTAGAAATGGATAACATAGGTAACATTTTCTCATCTCTTCCAGACTCCTTATATACAATAGATATTTGCCTTTCTATTGCTTGATATTGTTACATCTCTCAAAGATGGAGGGGCTTTATTCATTTCTAAAATGGAAAGGAGGAGAGTTCTACTTGGGCAAGTCTGTGTATCTTTTGATAATTCAGTTGTCAAATCACATAAAGGCAAGTTGATCATGGTCTTTGGACTCTCAGTGGTTTAAACTTTTTGCTTTATTGGTCTCACTATGTCAATAAATCTTTCTGCCCCTTTTCTCAGCTTTCCCTATGTACCCCACTGGGACCCTGTCAAGGAATATGATTATGATGAGATCCTTCATATCTTCATGTAAAATAATCTTTCAGCCAGATAGATCTCCTACAATTTGTTCACATTACATTGAAATTGATCATTCTTTTTTGCCTATAGATGTATGAGCTCAAGATATATTTTTGGAAAGTGTTGAAAGCAGTAGAGAGAAAACACTTATTAAAATGTCTGAACTTTGTATCCAGAATAAATTAACTGTTGGAATCTCCTCTTTATCTGTCTATCTATCTGGCTATCAGTATGATTGCTAGTTGCATTAGAGACAATAATTCAGAACATTTCAGAGAGCACGTTGTAATCACACAGCACTAACACATGGGCTCCAGTCATAAAGGGAAGTTATGGGATTGCACTAACAATTGTTTTTTCCTAGTCATATTTGTTCTGTTAATTGGGAGTGTTACAAAGGTGATCAATAAACAAAGAAAAATGTGGCGGGAATTTAAAAGTAAAACAAAACCAAAGATATTTACAAAAATGCAAACAATTTACAAAAATGGACAGTTTTGGAATCATATTTTCACAGTTCTGTGTAGGTTGAATTGTTTGAAGAGAAGCACATTTGAGGATTAAAAAAAAAGGGGGGTCATTTGTAATTCCTCATATACAGTTCTTCTGTCCCTTTGCTTAAGTTTCTGTGTGAAAGATGGAATCGCCATTATCTGTCCATATTTTAAATAGAATAACTACAGACATTCAATGCAATTTCATTTCCCAAATGTTAAAAAAGACATCTCCTTACCAAAACATGCAAATTGATAGTTTTGAAGATATTGCTTTATCTGAGTTTTTCTTTTTTTTTTTTGAACTAAGAAATAGAAAATAAGCAGGTAATAGTTCACTTTGTTATTAAGAGTAATTATTTTCTGGACTTTGTGGATTACTTCTCTGTAAGTTTTAAATAGAAAACTATTTAACATATATTTATCTTTGTAAGCAGTTCTAAATGATCAGCAAATACCTTCTCATCATTTAAAAGGACCCATGTAAAACATTCTTGTTGTGATAAAAGAAAATTATAACCTGTGAGACCATTGAAACTAAAGTAGTATTTAAGCTGTGATAGACACTCTGAGGAGGAAAGACATATTTAGCCAGCATATGTTTTCTTGTCCTTTTTCAATTGTTAATAGATACAGATTCTATTTTTGTATGTTGTTGTGAAACTGAGCCCTAGTGAACTAATAAAAGAGAAAGGTAGTCTGATTTATGAAGAATTTTAATTCAAAGACTTTTTAATATATTTTGATTCAAATTATTTATGGGCAAAAATCACATACTCATTAACTTAGAAGAGTGTTTTAATGGAATGTTATAATGTTATCTATATATTTCATTTTGAATTATTCATCTATTCTTGCTAAACAAAATGTGTTTACTGAGTTTCTGCTATATGCCAAGCACTGTTTCAGATACTGAGGATGTAGCAATGAGCAAAACACACATAGTTACTGTCATTGTGAAATTTATATTTAGCTACAACAGCAATCATAAATATATGTTGGTTTGGTTGATTGTGTTTTAATACATGCAATGACAAAGAATAAGCCAAAATAAGAATAGGGAGTGCCAGCTTCAGCATGGTGTGGTCACTGAGCATTTTATAAGTATTATCAGAGAGGGTCTCACTGAGAAGGTGACGTTTGATCAGAGAACTGTAAAAAGAATGAAGGAGGCAGCCAGTAGATAGCTAATATTCCAGGAGAAGGACCAAAATGTAAAAGGGCCTTGAAGAGAGGACTCTTGGACTTCCAAGGGCCAAGAAACAAGAAAAGGACCAGTGTCCCTGGAATCATCCTAGCAAGTGAAGTTAGACTTAGCAGGATTAAACAATGTAGGACATTATAAGGACTATGGCTTATTCTATGAGTGACAAGTAAATTATTGAAATGTTTTAAAATATTGAGTAATAGGATTATTATTATTACTGTGTTGTTGAGATGAGTCTATTATGGGCAAAGTTTGCATGAGATAGACCAATTGGAAAACCTCTACAAATAGGAAGGTGAATGATGTTGATGACTTAGACCAGGATGGTAGTAATAGGTATAATAAAAATGATTGGAATTTTTTTAAAGCCAGCAGGATTCTCGGGTAGATGAAAATTATCAATAGTATGAAAAAAGAAAGGATTAAGGAAGAGTATATGCATTTAGGTTAAAAGAGCTGGAAAAAAATTAAATTACCATTCATTGAGATGAAAGCCACAGGGAAACAGCAGGTTTGGGATAGAATTTTAATAGGATGTACACTAGATTTGAAAAACCTACCTAGAGAAATGCTAGATAGTAAGTTCAATATATAAGAGTTGAGAGTAAATGTAACTTGTTGAACTGTTAGCATATAGAGAGTAAAGCCGTAAAATTAGAGGAATCTAATTATCTGAATAATGATGGACTCACTTGAAAAAATGAATAAATGAAGCAAAAGCAACATTAAAAAAAAGAGAAAAATCTTTTACTCAACCTCTTACTCTTAAGACTTGTAGGCCTCAGATGTATACCTTGAGTGGGATTGGAGGGCACTGGGGAGACAAGAAAAAACCAGCAAAGGAGACGGAGAAGATATAGACAGTGAGGTGGATGGCTTTAAGAGTAAATAGTGTCCAGGAAGCCACAGGCAGAGGGTGTTTTAAGATGAAGGTAGTGCTCAACCATTGTGTCAAGATATTCCTGACAGTTCAAATAAGATAAGGACAGAATTGTTGAATAGAGTAATAGGGAATGTCACAGTGAACCAGACAAGAGTTTGTTTAAATGAAATTTATCCAAAATACAGCTTTACCTTATATATTGTATTCATAAATACCCTAATGCATTCCAATTAGAACAATATCTGTCACATAATAGACACTCAATAAAACACATTTGAAAAGCATTTTGTGAAATAAATGAGATTTTGGAGAGTTACAAGAGAAAATGGAGCTGGGGAACAGAATAAATGAACTTCACCTATGTTCTTTGGCCTAATACCATATTGGCTTTAACTAAATGGATGTGTTAAAGTATATCTATACTTTCTCATTTTATTTTGATAAAAAGAAGTGATATTAAACAAAAAAGAAAAATATGTTGCATAAAATGGCTTAGAATCCTAAAAATTAATGTTATTACCCAAAATTCTTGTGTTTTTTACGCATATGACAGTGTCACTGCTGTTTTATTAAGCAATAATTATGAATCCTGTCAAGTTTAAATGTAATATATTTAATGGCTTTCACTCTGCAAAGGTTAAGGAGAAGGCAACAAAGAGAAAAATGCCTTTTATATCACTCAAATTCTATAAAAAAGGAAAAAACAAAAGCTGAAAACTATTATGTCAATACCACGAACACTTAGTAGGAAGCAGAAATATGAGTTAAGAGAATATTAAGTTAGAAATATGTAGTTTTATTGACTCAATGTTGATCATTTTGACATTCTTTTATCTAACATGAATTCCTGAACACCTATTATAAAGTGTTGAAGAAAGTCTCTATAACAAACCCTGCTAGATGCTCACATCATCTGCCTTTGTTCTTTGCTACCAACACTTGTATCTTTTTATGGGGGAAATATGTTCAGTCCCAAATACCAAATTCTCTTATAAAAAGTGAACAAATATGTAATGCAATCCTGGCAATGAGATATAAGTGGAAATGTCCTAGGTATTTTAAGAAAATTTGCTGCCAAACACAGCTCCTTCTTTTGTTTCACTTTCCTTCTTTTTGCCACATCTGTGGATGTGATACTGGAGGTGAAAAGCCGTATTATGACCTCTAGGTGGGTGCAGGCCTGCAGGCTCAGGGAATAAGTATGTTCCAGTTGGTATCATCGAACTTCAGTATGTGGTCTGGACTACCTATCCCCAGATTTTTTTTTTTATGAAAAAAATAAACTCTTTACTTATATCAGTTATCATTTATTGAATTTATGACTTAGCATACCATATCTCCAATGCCATCACAGTGCGCAAAAGAAATGTGCGGATGAAAACACAAGTACACTCCAAGGTTATAGGATCAACATAAGAAGTTAGCACAAACATGGGACAACATAGGAACAGTGATCAACTATGCCTGACGGACACAAAAAACATCCAATTTAACTGTAATTTAAGCCAAGTCTTACAGCATGAGTAGACATTAACCTGGAGAAAGCAGGAAAGGATATTGCAGGCAAAGAAAACAGCCTAAACAAAAGGATAGCTTTGCAAACAGCATGGCACATTACACAAATTACTCTGGTGAGATTGAAGTAGAGTAGATTAGTGTTAAGAATATCAGGCAGAAGCAAGAAAATGAAGGGTCTTGTGGCCTATGTTATGGGGGTTATGTTTAACTTTGGAGGCAGTGGAGAATCACTAGAGGATTTTCAGTAGGGACTGACATTATCAATTTGTGTTTTAGATAGAGCTGGCAGCAATGTGGAATATGAAACGTAAGTGCCATCTCCCTTCCTCCACATTAACCAAAAAGATATTGAATAAAATCCAAACATGCGGAAACTAAGGGATAAATACTGTCGTCAAGTATATGAAACATTTATGAGAAGGATGCTCAGCAGTTGTTCTGAGTGTCTGTGACAGACCAAACACAAAGGAATACACTCGAAGAGAAGCAGTAGAGTTGGGTTGGACCTTTAGCAAAAACATCTCAATCAAGGACTGCCCTGAATTCACCAGAACAGGCTGAAATGGGCAACTGGAAATTTAGTCTCTTTAAGTAGCTAAGAGGAATTAAAAGAACTATTAGTTCTGGATGATTTTTAGGTATTCACTTCTTGACAGCAAGAAGTGTTATAAAATGTACTTTGAATGCATTTTGGCTTCATTGTTTTGTGATCTCTAAAGTCCAGAGGTGAATTAGACCATCTATCCCCCCCACCAAGACTAAACTATTATAATGTAGACAAATAAAATGCTAATGACATTCATGACACTTACTAATTTATCCAATTAAATGGTTATTTACATTAATAGAAATCAACATTGAAGTAAGTTCCCCAATAGTTTCCTAGTTTCCACAACAATTTGGAATGTCTACAAGGAGATCCAACCAGTCCATTCTGAAGGAGATCAGCCCTGGGATTTCTTTGGAAGGAATGATGCTAAAGCTGAAACTCCAGTACTTTGGCCACCTCATGCGAAGAGTTGACTCATTGGAAAAGACTCTAATGCTGGGAGGGATTAGGGGCAGGAGGAGAAGGGGACGACCGAGGATGAGATGGATGGCTGGATGGCATCACTGACTCGATGGACGTGCATCTGAGTGAACTCCGGGAGTTGGTGATGGACAGGGAGGCCTGGCATGCTGCGATTCATGGGGTCGCAAAGAGACATGACTGAGCGACTGAAATGAACTGAACTGAACAGAACATGATGTTTTCTTATATTACTTGGAAAAAAAGGATGTCCTATGCTCCAATAGATTTGGTAAATAAGGTTACAAAAGATTAAATAAATGTGTTTCCTGCAGAATATCTCAAAGCCTTTAATAGAGTACTATTCATTCTAATAAGTTTATCCAAGACTTTATCCAAAATTGTCTTAGTCAGCTCTAGCTGCTATAACAAAATACCATTGACTGTGCTCAGTGGTTTTAAGCAGCAGACATTTCCCACAGTTTTCATGGCTTGGAAATCCAAGGTCAAGGTGACAGCAGATTCCTGACTTATAGACAGCCAACTACCTTCTCACTATTTGCTCACATGCTTTTCCCCTGTGTATGTCTCCCCTCTCTGCCTATGTGAGGACAGAGTCCATCAGGAGGATCCCATCCTGAAGAACCCCATCTAGTCCTAGGTACCTCTCAAAGGCCCTCCCTCCAAGTACCATTGCACTAGCGGTTAAAGTTCCAACATATGAATTTGGGGTGTGTGTGTGTGTGTGTGTGTTAGTTTCTTAGTTGTGTCCAACTCTTGCAACTTCATGGATGGTAGCTTGCCAAGTTCCTGTGTCCATGGAATTCTCCAGGCAAGAATACTGGAGTGGGCTGCCATTCCCTTCTCCAGGAGATCTTCCCAACCCAGGGATTGAACCTGGGTCTCCCACAATGCAGGCATATCTTTACCATCTGAGCCACCAAGGAAGCCCATGAATTTGGTAAGAACACAATATTCAGCCTATAACAAAGAAGGTTATAAAATGAGTTTTTATCCAAATTTATTTGACCATGGAATTCCATCTTTATTAATACAAGTATATGTTATTTAGAAAAATAAGGTATATATTAAATGATTATATTTTTGAATTTGAAATAAGTATATTTGATAATAGAAATTTAGGTTACTTCAGTTATGGAAAGAAATCAGAAAACTACCCTTTGCTGGGTACAGCTATGTTCTATACATTTTACATTTAATTTCCAACATTGTAGAATATGTTTTAGAATATTATTCATGAGGGAAATGAGGCTTAGAGAGGTTATTTTCTCAATGTCTCAGTTCTAATATATAACTATAGAAACACCTTTGCTTTTGGGGATTTTATAGAATTTATTGTCCAACCTGAGATATATTTATGAACAAAACAGGATATCAAAGCTTTAAAATTATATACACTTTAAAGTATTAAATTATAGACTAATAAATTGGTTCTACTATTTTGTAAACATATAAAGTAGTTATATTTATAGCTATTTAAGAAATGTTGTTTTCAAATACGAACTAGATAGGATGCTGCTACAGAAAATATCTCATGGGCAAGATGGAATGTTTAGTCACCTTCATTCAAGATTTTTGACAAACTAGCTCATTCTTTCTCTCCAGCTTTACCTTCTCCTGGTCTTCATATCTAACTGGATTCCTTGTGTTCCCTCCTGAGACCTCTGGCCTCCTCATTTTCATTAATGTCATTCTCTCTGCCTGAATTTTTTCTTTTAATCAAACAAAATCCTTTCAGTTCCTTTTAAGGGACACTGCTACCACTTGACATCTCTCCTTTCCCCACAGCCCCTACAAAAAAAATGAACTCTTTTTCTGAAATTCCCTTATGCTTAGTTTAAGCAACTGGGATGACTTATCATATTGGCCTTTGTTGCAGCTATTTATGCAATTATCTTAACTTCTAAATTAAATCAAGGACAGCTGGAGAAAAGGAACTTTTTATGCATTTGGTATATCAAGACATTCTTGTTGCCCATATGGTATCTTGTATTCTAGGTGTTAAATATTTGATTTTTGAATGTTTTGTGGATGAATAAACGATTGAATTAAGGACTTTAACTGAATATTAGAAGTGAATTACGCCTCATTATTGATTTCTGCAATTTCCAATCCTGAGTGTTAGCATAGAACTAAAGGAAAGAATGGGCCAAATTTAGAAAAAAAAAAAGTTTTTTAAAAAAGATAACCTGAATAATGGACATATGAAATAGATCATCACCATATGTGTATACTATGAAGCATTCATGATTAAATTAAAATACAGTCCACTGTCAGATTATTAACATAATTTGAAGTGTCTATTATAAAAGATCTATTTGTTCTCAGTTTTCGTTCTGCTTGCCTTTGAATTGTTTCTATTAAATAAACTAAATCTATAACTTAAAACCCAGTAGCATTCAAAAAGATTTATAATCAGGAGATATAACCTGTTGTGTTTGCATTTACATGCTTTTTAACAAATTTTTCAGTACTCTTGATATCCACATGGAGCTTTCAGACTAGTGGTGAAAAAAGACAAATTATCACAGAAATAAAAATAAGAGAGCTTTTGTGTTAGGAATAAGAATTTGTGTGGAGAAGTAAGAGCACTTTAGAACATTTTTGATCTGAAAGGGAGAACATGTAATGTTGTCCTCAAGAATTTATGAATATTTAGTGTTAGTCACTCAGTCATATCCAACTCTTATGACCCCATAGACTGTGTCCATGAAATTCTCCAGGCAAGAATACTGGAGTGGGTAGCCATCCCTTCTCCAGGGTATTTATGAGTATTTAGGATCTGAATAAAGAGCAAGAATTAACTAGCAGAGATTAGAAGAAAGAATATTCTTTCTGGGAGACTAGCTCTACGGTGATTAGAAGCATTTGGAGTTTAAGAAACTGACAAGAGTGAAATGGGGTGAAAGAGATGGATGGAACCTAAGGAATATCTTTAACAGTTTAGTCGCTAAGTCGTGTCTGACTCTTGTGACCCAATGGATTGTAGCCTTCCAGCCTCCTCTGTCCGTGGGACTCTCCAGGCAAGAATACTGGAGTGAGTTGCCGTTTCCCTCTCCAAAGAATATCCTTAGTACCATATTAATTATTGGGCCTCTATAAACAGAAGTCAACTGTTCATGTGTATAAAGAAGGTAATGGACCGAGGAGCCTGGTAGGCTATAGTCCATGGGGTTGCAAAGAGTCGGACACCACTGAGCAACTTCACTTTAAGCATATATGAGTGTTTCCAAAAGATCATACTTTTTGAAGGATGAGATTATGTGTCATCTCTCAGTCTAACATGGTACTTTGCACATAATGAGAACTACTGTTGGGTATCTAAGAATCAAGAAAATATTTTTTACAAAGATTTTGCAGAAAATATACAAGTCAAGATTTTCTTTTTTTTACTTTTATCTCTATGGCATATCTGGTGGCTTTTAGGAATAGGAAAGAAACATTTGCCACTTACAAAGTTTCTTAAATCCTGAAATCTTGTCTATCAGGAAACATATAATTAGCATCTTGGGTCTTGACTTCTGTTGAACGAAAAATGTCTTCCTGATGAACTTTCAAAACTCTCATAAGTTGTTCTTAATTCACTCATTTCTATTCACTTTATTCACTCCTGAAGACCTCAAAAAAGATGATATCAAATCTCCATCCAATTCAGTTTTCTGATGGAAGATATCAGATTGGATATTGGAGGAGTCCCTTAACTTGTTTGTCTCTACCACAGGCCAGGTCCTGTGCTAGGTGCCAGGGATACCGGAGAAAATGTGAGAGCATCTCTGCTTTCAGACAGCTTCTTTTGAAGATGAAGGAGGTAGACAATGAAGAAGTTAAAACAACATAAGATGTTTTCTGAGAGTGAAAAATATGATAAAAATGGGGGCCTACTGCTTTGCGGAATGGTTAAGTATGGGGCCTCTGATGGCTCAGATGGTAAAGAACCTGCCTGCAATGTGGGAGACCTAGGTTCGATTCCTGAGTTGGGAAGATCCCCTGGAGCTGAGAATGGCTACCCACTCCAGTATTCTTGCATGGAGAATTCTGTGGACAGAGAAGCCTGGTGGGCTGCAGTCCATGAAGTTGTAAAGAGTTGAACATGACCGAGCATTTAACACTTTCACTTTATTCCACTTTTCTCTTAATTATAATGGTCAGGGTAAAACAAAATGCAGCTTGGAAATAGCTTCTTCAAATGCTTCTTTTGAAAGATCATAGGCATAGATTGCATTTCTCCCATTCAGTGTGGATTTTTTTAATTCTTTTCAGTTGGTTTGGGTTTTCATTCTCCCTCGGCAGAATATGTAATAAGCATTAAATCTTCCAACATATAACCAATAGCATTAAAACTTACTAGATATGTTTTCCAGATAAGGAGCACATATTTTTAAAATGTTCAAATTAAGTTAGGTTATCACCTTGGCTCATCAGTACCTGACAGTACAGCTTTCATGTTCACTTGATCCTCTCATTATCCTGCAATATTTTTAAGGAGTATTACTACTGCTGTATGAACCTCACAGCCAGCACGGATAAATCAGACCTGAGCCACTAAGATTCATTCTGAATGTTAACTGAAAGTGAAAATCTTCTCAGAAAGAGAGAGGAAAAGAGGAAAGGAAAGAAGGAGAAAGAAAAAAAAAGTGCAAGGAGAAGAGAGAGGAAATGAAGAAAATTAAATGAGAGAAGAAAATATAAATGACAAGAGACTGAGCAAATGGAAGCCAACGGGTTGTGCAGAGCCTAGAAGGTAGGCAGACACCTGCTGTGACGGGCTGCTGCCCACAGCGGGCAGGTGCTTCCTTTCCACTTGGTCACCCAAAGGTTTCAGGACCTTATTCTCTCGACTTCTATCTCCATACTCCATGCAAAGTGGAAAAAACTTTCATGTTTGTTTAGAACTCATGCTGGGGATTTTTAACACAGAAACAGTACTTAAGGGCAGATTAAAGTCACAATATCCTTCACAAGATGTGCAGATTTGATATAGGATGAATAAATAAACACAAATGTTAAAAGGATCATACATATTTAAAGTAATTAATACAAGATGAAAAGACCAAAAGAAATTTTGGATATTAAACCTATTCTGTGTATTAAACATGTAGAAAGTATTTATTATCCACCAGATAGTCATTTTCAGCAATTAGAAATACATGTTTAACTGTCCTTTTTCCATAATTTTGATCGATCAAAGATTATTAATTGGGTTTTCTCATTAATTGCCCAATACTTTGGCTCTTGATTTGGCTTGTGAAATTATGAGTTCACCAAGTTACTTACTTTTCAAAGAAAATGTACTATTCCTCTGAACATTCACTTGACATTCTCATTACTTAATATGTTGCTATTTATTTTTTATATTTTAATCATTATTTCTATGATTCATCTAGAAGGTGCAGGTTTTTTGAAACATCTTTACTGGGTTCATTGTCATTTCTTACCTTCTCAGCATTTTAATGAAAGTTTATTTCAACTTCAGTGGTAGCGTTTAAAGAGGAAATATCACAACAGATCACATTCTGCCTAGAAAATGCTAACTAACAAGGAATGGAATAATAGCAACTACTATTTTCCTATTATGCTAGGCAGGTTTTATGGACTGATTTTGAAGATTTTTTAATGTAAATCATGTCATTTTTACCAGCAATATAGAGCCTCTTTTTGCCTTGTTGGTGAGTCTTGGACTATCTCCCTGGCCTAGGTTTTAAGTGCCCACACCATAAGACTTATGGAGATTGTGCTCATATTCTACACCATGTATATAAGTGTAGATCTTTCTATATGGGCAGGGGTAAAGAACAATGACAGACTACCTGCAGGTCTATGCTAAGATGTTCCTTTTCTCGTTTCTTAAACTAATTTAAGCAGTTACTGATTTATTTGTCTTATGAGCCACAAGATTGTATTTTGAAAGTAAGGATAGCTTTATATTCATTGCTGTATACTTTAAAAAAAACACCAACTAAGATTATTAAAAGCAATAGCTATTAATATATCTCTTCTTTCAAAGACTGAGAAATGAATGCCAAGAAATCCAATAACTTTTCAAATCTTGTGACTAGTTACTAGCAAAGCAGTGCATAGAACCCAGTTCTCTTGACTTTCAGACCCATTTATCTATTGCCTTTCCACCACTTTCTTGGAACTTCTCTATGAATTTCCTACATCCTACCTCTTATCTTGAACTCACTTCAATAATTGAGTATCTTTTTTCATCCTTCCTTCCTTTAATTTCAGTGGCAATCTTCGAAATCTCAAGAAAGTTTTTCTGATTTTGTTGTCAGCAGAGTACATTCATGTTACGCCTTTTTATGTTCTTGTTCAATCCTTGTCTGAGGATGAAATATTAGACTCATAATGCTGCACATATGTTATGTTAATTATAGTAGCATATTGTATTGCTTTGACCTTTACAACACTCTATAATTTGATTGGCTTACTAGTCAAGTTCATAGTGTTTACAGTCTTGCCCTTACTTGGATGGACATGATGAGATATTCCAATATAGCCAATCAAAATATAGAATATCAAAAGGTCAAAGTAGCATAATGTTTTCTTAAACTACAATCTTCCCTTTACCTTTCAAATAATAGATTCTCTTAAAAAGAGAGAATCCTATGAAATAAAACATATCTGAGAATAATGTATGTAATGAGTGTTTTTATTTGATTAAGTTGATGTCAACTTTCTTGTTTTCAAACTTGATTCTCTTAAGAGAGCAGCTTAGGTTTTTTTAAAGCTGTGTTGTCACAGTCTGTATTTCACTGTTCTTTGACTCTCCAGCACCTAAAGATATTATATGGTGGTAAAGTGCTTTATATGTATATATTTGTTGAGTAGATGAACAAGATTGCAAACTATACCAAAAATGACTCACTCTTCTTAGTTATATGGTAACACACTTGTCTTTTTTTGAAGGCGTATTTTGTTCTTTCTAGGTTCTCAAAGCTTAGTACCCAATCTTCTCACTATATTCTTTCTTCCTGGGACATATTCAATTGAACATATTTAAATCATTATCCATAAGTCAATATCTTTCATATATGTATCTCTAGAACTCATTTCTGAGTTATATACCCTTGTATCTAAATGTCAACTTGAATTTCCCAATTTGCTTTCAGGGGAAACTCAATTTCATCATAACAAATACCAAACCTTGACCCTCCTCATCAAGCTAGTTTTTCTCCTAGAGCCCTTGTCATGGTGAATGGCACGACTGTTATTCTGTTACAGAACTTTGGAGGTGGAAGGAAACTTAAAAACAATGGACCCACCTCTTTTGTCTTAGGTTAAATGATGGCTCAGCAACATGCCTTATAGTTAATTAGCAAAGAGATTGCCCTTGAATTCTGACTTCCTGTCACATCATCTGTTCAACTTTCCGTGAGCCCTACATTGCTTTGTCTGCACTTGTTACTGACTTGCTAGTCAACAGAATCTCATATGTCCATGTACCCAGTATCAAAACATATTATTTGGTAAACTTCATGATAGATATCCAGAGATGGAAATTTACATTAAATAGTCTGAACATCTTTCAAGTCTATCTAGGAAGATGCTAGACAGTATAGGGATTGTACTAAGAGGTTATAGGATCAAAGTTACAAAGTGAAGGGCTGCAGAAAGTCAATAAAAATAAAGTCTCTATACCCCTGGAAATTTTAACATTAAATTCATATCCTTCTTGGAAAACCATGGTAACTTTCTGCATTTTTACTGTCTATTCTAAGAACCCTGAGAGTCCACATTATCAAGGATGTGCTCGTGGAAACGCTATTGAAGAAAAAAAAAAAATGCTTCCTGACTTACCCAGTTTTACATGCCTGCTTGCTTGTGATGTATTAAGCAAACTATTATTACGTTTAAATTTAAACAAAGAATTTGACCATTTAAAAGTATTTCATCTTTCTTTTAACAAAAACAACAAAAATCATATGTTTATATAGTCCAAAATGAGGCAATCAACTACATAAATAGAAATGATGGCTGGTTTTATTGGAAGATGGATTGAAACCTAGGAAATTTCTTCATTAATGATTTATCTAAATTCTACATTGGGTCAAATATTATGTATTCAATAGTTTAGAAAGAAGGGGATTTTTCCCTCTCACTCACATTTGCAAATACCAGGTCCTTGCTTTATATCTCAGGGAAACCTGCCCAAAGACAAGTTTATGAGATTAAAATCTGGTCTATACATTTCTTTCTGTTTGTTTTGTTTTTATTTAAATGGTCAATACATTTCTAAACAGATTATGTTGGGTCTTTTTAGAAACTGATTGGTTGAAACACTCCTTGCAAGATGGAGAGAGGATTTTGATTAACAGAAGTATCTCTATCAAGAGATCCTAAACAATAGTTTCCTCAGATTTTAAAACCACTCCCCCAACACGTGATTATTCTCTAATTCCCTGGCTGAGCAAGTAACCATTTTAATTAGACTCTGAGGCAAGCAACATTGTGTCCATGGTAACAGGTATAAAAAGAACTTTAAAAAAAAAAAGGAAAAAAAAAAGAAAAATGTGATAACTGAAAATGTGTTTAAATCATGATAAAAGGATTTAAACAGATGTTATTTTTTTCAAAGTGTTATTTTAAAAAAGAATTTTAAAGGGCTCTTGATAGAGGAAAAAAATCATTTTTGGATGTGTCTGTAGGGAAGGTTTCTCACTCCTAAATGCTGTAGTTCATGATTGTCATGGATGAATTGGGTGCCTAGTAAATGAAAGGATACAAGAGGGGAAAAGTCAGAAAGGAAACCCAGGGTACTTTCAGTTAGATATTTAAATCCAAGTGAGTTAAAGTTTCATTAGTATTATTTAATAGATTGTGTGTGTAACAGAACCTTTTATTAAAGTTTGCATTCAAAAAAGAGAGAGTGCTGAACTTGAGTTTTGAAGACAGGACTGAGTGTGGATGAATCTAGATGTGTTGCTCAGAGAGTGGAAGGGAAGGCAAGAACACAGAGCAGGGCTTCTGTGTTAGGTAGATGCAATTCCTACAGCTTTAGATGGTAACTTCCACGCCAAATGATTCTCTTTGACTATGCATTTGAGCTTCTCTGTATTATGCATGTTTCATACTGCAAAAGTTAAACTCACACATATTTATTTTTATATTAAAAGGGAGATGGACAAGGGGTTGTCCCTTCCCTAGCAATTCACATTTTCAGAATCAGGAAAAAGTCAATAAACACAAGAAGAAAGTAAGAAGAAGTCTTGTTTATTCTTCTTGTGCTCACTTTTTTCTTTTCTGCCAACAATCACCTTCTCAGTGATTCTACCACTTTGTTTAAAATGAGTAATAACTCCCTAAAGTTAAATGTCTCTTAGAGGACCCAGGCACATTCCATGGAACTAAGTGGAAGGTAAAATTATAAGAGGAAACCCAGAGAGAGCAGGAGGAAAGGAAACTTTAGACCTGGCAGAAGGATGGCTTATTTTGGCTGGACTCCTCCTGTAGTTTAAATACCTACTGCCTGAAAGCAAATTGGATGTTAAGGAAGACTGGAGTGCCCATATAAATGAAAACAAACAAGCAGTGACCCTAAGCTGGTCTTAGAGGAAGTCAAATCTCTTGTTGCTTTGCCTAAAATTTTGAAAGAACCTAAATATTGTTTTCCGTGCAACATGTGTTTTAGTTCTTTAGTTTTTGGTAAATAAAATGGTTATTTGAGAAAATACCAGCCATTAGAGGTCAACTCTAAGTAGCAAGAGAGAATGTGGAAGAGAGAACAGAATTTAAGAATATGGTTTTAAAAACTTTAAATTTATATTCAGATCTGTAGATTAATAAGCTAAGACTTAGTCTTTATATTATATGGGATAAAGATTAAAACCACATATGCTTAATTATATTTTATACTAAACAAGGAATTTTGTTTCACACATCACTCCCATCTAGATATAGTAGTTACATAAAGACATTAATAGAATTCCACATAGAAACACATACTCATACAGTCTCTCACACACACACACACACACACATATTCACACCTATAGACAAAGAGTAAACAAAAGTGGCTACACCAGAACAGTACACAGAGTGCGTATCATGGAGGAATTCCATCCGCCACTCCATCACACTGTCAGTGTAAATAATACGTACTTATAATTAAAATCAAAGCCCTGAAGTTTTATTTTGCCAATCTCAGTCTGCCTAAAAGAAAAGCGTATGTGTTGTTAAGATTTTAGTAGTAAAAAGACAGACCTTCTCTAAAAGAGTATTTTTGAATATTATTTCCAGATATTAATAGGTGTCCACTGAGGAGAAGGACTCCATAGCTGCATATGTTTACTGAAATAATGTTTTAAATAATGTTAGTTTTTTTTTTTTTTTTTGAGGAAAAACTTCTCAAAATTTTTATAAAAATCTGTTGATTATGATCTCTAAATATGAATGCACTCTTCAGTATTTGCCAGACAGATTTGTTCATAGATCCTTATCTTTCATAGCAGTATTGAAGAATAATGTAAAACAAGATGGCGAACACTGACAAGGGAAAGATGCTTCGGTTAAAAGATTGATGCTCAGACACTTAATCCTTTTAAAATGAATGCTAGTTACAGTTTTCATGCACTGACTAGGCTAAGCACTATACAACAGCCTGTTTTATTCTTGGGACAACTCTGTGGAATGCATATGACTATCTGCATTTAGTGGTGAAACAAACTAAGATCCAGGGAAGCTAAATATTTTTTCCAAGTTCATGCAACTAACAGGAGAGGAAGCTAACATCTGAAACAGCTTTGTTTTTCTTGTAGGCTGTGTTCTACCAGGGATGATAAGCAGCTCACTGACTGATTTTTCAGATCTAAGATTTAATCAGTGTCCAGGCATGCAATGTGAAAGCAAGAATACATTTTTTTAGAAATCAGAGTAAATACCTTCCTTCATGTCATAATCTCAGAGGTGCCAGGAAGTTTCCCCTCCACTAAATACTTTCTCGAAGCATCTACGTAATGCAAAAATTCTGAATAAAATTATTCACTAATATTTATTTTCTGCTTTGAAAAATGTAAATGCTCTTGCATATACTTTAAAGGTATCTTAATACTAAAGATATTCCCAGATCTGATTGAGCAAAACCGTTAATTAGACAGAACTTAGAAACAAAACCCAAAACAAACAAACAAACCCAAAACCTTACAGACTTTTAAAACAGTATCTAATGCTGGAGTTCAAGAATCTTTATTAATTTCAGTTCCCCAGGTAATTTTAGTAGTCACTACCTCAATATTTATCAATATCTTCCCTTCTAAGTGTATATAAATTAGAGAGAGATTAAACATAGAAGAGCATAGAAAAAACAATACATTTGGTGTCACAGGATTTGACCTGAAATCTGACTCGCTGCTTAAATCTGTAAGACGCTGGCTGAAGTCAGTTATCTCCAGTGGTTTCCATGTCCTCATTTGATGGCTCAGAGGTTAAAGCATTTGCCTCCAATGCGGGGAAACTGGGGTTCGATCCCTGGGTCGGGAAGATCCCCTGGAGAAGGAAATGGCAACCCACTCCAGTATTCTTGCCTGGAGAATCCCATGGACAGAGGAGCTTGGTAGGCTACAGTCCACGGGGTCACAAAGAGTCGGACACGACTGAGTGACTTCACTTTCACTTTCATTTTTCACGATAACTTTCCTCAAAATATTATTATTATTAATAAAAGATATACTGGATGCAAAGAGCTATCTGCATGCTGTATACACTTTTTATCTTCTTTCTTGAGAGTGCAAGAAAGTTCACTCATGATGGTACATAGAAATGGTTAGATACTCATGATTTCCCTTTGGAGCAAGACAGATGGATACAAAGGGGAAAGAGCCAAAGCTATGAAGAATGTACATGCTTAGTTGTGTCCAACTCTTTATGACTCTGGAAAGGAGCTCGCTAGGCTTCTCTCTCCATGGGATTATTCCAGGCAAGACTACAGAAGCGGGTTGCATGCCCTCCTCCAGGGGATCTTCCCAACCCAAGAATCAAACCCATATCTGCTATGTCTCCGGGTGGATTCTTTACCCATGAAGCCATCAGGGAAGCCCATGGCCTTCTGAAATTTCACCTTTGCTCTTTTCACATTTGTAATTGTTCCCTTGATCTCTTTTCATCAGAACAACGGTAGAAGAACACTTTTAGTTCTAGGAGTTTTTTTTTTTTTTTTTTTTTTTTAATTTTTTCATAACAGAATCTGGATCAGACTCAGCATGTTTGAGCATTTCCTATTGGCAGCCAGTGATCCTTAAAATAAGGTCCAGTCTGCACAGCAAACCAGATTAGGCTGAAAAATATACCCAGTCTTGATTATATGTGCTCCTTGGGTATCTGACCTCCAGATTGTGCATCTGATAAAGAAAGAGATTCATATGAACTATTTCAAGAGTTTAGGGAGTGTTTAAACCAGAGAATTTCTTAAAGCATTTTTTTTTTTTGGATTTCTAAAAGCTTCTCAAAAGTGAATAATTCAAAATAATATTTGAATATATAGGGAGATTTTGTGTTTTTAATTAAGTGACCAACTTATTCCTTGAATGGGTATAATGTAATATAGAAACTTAGATTTTTTTTTTTTTCTCTGTTTGTTTGTTATGGTTGATTTCCTGGTCCCTCTTACTTGACTCAGCTTTTAAAATCCAAATAATTTGTGTAACATTAGGGGTTAGCTTATGAAGATTCATGTTCATTGGGCTATTTTAGAAGATACTTGTCTACTTATATATGAAACATTTGCCAGTTTCCAAATGCAGTATCTGTATTTTTCATGTAATGGTGTAAGAAATCACCAAAATGCTATTAAAGGAAAACAATGTATCATTACATAAAATGGAAGGATCTAAATCAAAGTAAGATTTTAAAATAAAATTAATTTCTTTATGTTTTCCAATAGCAGAAACAGTTTTAAATTTTATTTATACACTTATTTATATAACAGCTTTGTTATTATAAAAATAGCCAAAGAGAATGTTTTTCAGAACTTTTAAAATTTATCTTTTTAATGAATTTCTACTATAGATTATTCAATATATGCATGTATTAATAGAAAAATAATCACATTTTACTGAACAATATATATAATTACTGTTAAAAAAAAATCCTGGGCAACAATATTTTTAGAATGTACTATAACAACTCAAAAGGAAAATTATCATACTGATTCTATTTCACTCATTATCCAACCCTTCCCTCTTAGCAAAAAACACCACCCAGATGTAAGTTGTTCTATATGAGATTGCCAATATTTAACCCTTTGGGGGCTCCCCTAGTGGCTTGGGTAGTAAAGAGTCTGCTCCAATGCAGGAGACCTGGATTTGATCCCTGGGTTGGGAAGATCCCCTGGAGAAGGGAAAGGCTACCCACTCCACTATTCTTGCCCGGAGAATTCCAAGGACAGAGAAGCCTGGTGGGCTACAGTCCATGGAGCTTCGCTTCAAAGATTCTGACATGACTGAGCAACCAACTTTCACTTTCAACCATTTTTTATCTGCAAAAATGACAGTTTCTTATGGCTCATTAAACATTAAGTCAAATATATAACAGAAGACAGCCCAGTTTTTATTATCTAGTCTAACAAAAAGTATATCTCAAAAAAAAAAGAAAAAATCCCAAGGCAAAAGATAAGTAAATAATTTCAGCAGCTCAAATGATTTTCTCAGTTCCACAAAACTATAGCCCATATTTTGTTTTATAAGAGGTTAATGAGAATTAACTTTACTACAACTGTTCATTGTTCAGTCGCTCAGTCATGTCTGACTCTTTTGCAGCGCTATGGACTGTAACCCGCCAGGCTCCTCTGTTCCCTACAATAACTTCCTCTAATTTCCATTTTTTTACAATAGCTTCTTCCAATTGCCCTACTAATTAGGGTAAGCACTTTGTTTGTTGATGTGAGGTGTTCAGCACACAGATTTTGTGCATAGTTCTAATACTTACAGTATAGCTCTTACAGAACCCTGATGTTTTTCTTTTCATTGAAGAGTAGATGAGATTAAAAGGACTTGAGTAAACTTCACATAAGCAGCTACTATAATATAGCTCAAAATAATTTTTAGGTCAGTAGCATCAACATGATTCTTTGATTGTGTCAGTCATTATCAAAGTTCTGACATATGAAATAGTGAGATAATTCCAGGAGAATATTTTCAAGACTTGAAATTCCAAAACTAAAGCCAGTATTTAGCATTTGTGAAAACTAGCACAGTCTCCTAATGGAAGTGAGTTACAGTATAATAAAAGAACACACAGTAATTTCAATACATTGATAAAATGTATTGTAAGTATGTGTACTCATTTGCTGAAGCAACCCATTCTATCTGTTAATAATTCAAAAATAGGGTGGAGGAAAGAGGCAGTCACTGAAATTTTAGAGACATGCCCAGACCTCTTCATTCTTCGTTTTTAAAGCTTCTCCTAGCTAATTGAACTGCTTTCCTGTCCTAAAGCAGAATATATACATCATATACTTCTGAATAAAGACAGATTTCATTCCCCAGATTAAGCCCTGCAGCACAGGAGTTTTTTAAAAATCATAAGCCCTTTGTATTGTCTCACTTCCCACTTTTTTCTCCCTTTGTTCTCTCTTTCATCCTTTATAAAGTTGATGCTTCCTATGATGAGCAATACTTAGTATTGGTTCCTATTGGCATTTTATTGTGGTGCATAATGGGGATGAAGGAGATCTTAGTGAAGTAAGTGTTGTATTTTTCAATTTATATTTCACATGCTAGTAGAGTAATGCTCAAAATTCTCCAAGCCAGGCTTCAGCAAATATGTGAACTGTGAAATTCCAGATGTTCAAGCTGGTTTTAGAAAAGGAAGAGGAACCAGAGATCAAATGGCCAACATCCGCTGGATCATGGAAAAAGCGACAGAGTTCCAGAAAAACATCTATTTCTGCTTTCTTGACTATGCCAAAGCCTTTGACTGTGTGGATCACAATAAACTGTGGACAATTCTGAAAGAGATGGGAATACCAGACCACCTGACCTGCCTCTTGAGAAACTTGTATGCCGGTCAGGAAGCAACAGTTAGAATTGTACATGGAAGAACAGACTGGTTCCAAATAGGAAAAGGAGTACGTCAAGGCTGTATATTGTCACCCTGCTTATTTAACTTATATGCAGAGTACCTCATGAGAAACACCAGGCTGGAAGAAGCACAAGATGGAATCAAGATTGCCAGGAAAAATATCAATAACCTCAGATATGCAGATGATACCACCCTTATGGCAGAAAGTGAAGAGGAACTAAAAAGCCTCTTGATGAAAGTGAAAGTGGAGAGTGAAAAAGTTGGCTTAAAGCTCAACATTCAGAAAATGAAGATCATGGCATCTGGTCCTATCACTTCATGGCAGATAGTTGGGGAAACAGTGGAAACAGTGTCAGACTTTATTTTGGGGGGCTCCAAAATCACTGCAGATGGTGATTGCAGCCATGAAATTAAAAGACACTTACTCCTTGGAAGGAAAATTATGACCAACCTAGGTAGTATATTAAAAAGCAGAGATATTACTTTATCAACAAAGGTCTGTCTGGTTAAGGCTATAGTTTTTCCAGTGGTCATGTATGGATGTGAGGGTTGGACTGTGAAGAAAGCTGAGCACCAAAGAATTGATGCTTTTGAACTGTGGTGTTGGAGAAAACTCTTGAGAGTCTCTTGGACTGCAAGGATATCCAACAAGTCCATCCTAAAGGAGACCAGTCCTGGGTGTTCATTGGAAGGACTGATGCTGAGGCTCAAACTCCAATACTGTGGCCACCTCATGCAAAGAGTTGACTCATTGGGAAAGACCCTGATGCTGGGAGCGATTGAAAGCAGGAGGAGAAGGGAACAACAGAGGATGAGATAGCTAGATGGCATCACTGACTTGATGAACATGAGTTTTGGTAGACTCCAGGAGTTAGTAATGAACAGGGAGGCCTGGCGTGCTGCGATTCATGGGGTTGCAAAGAGTCAGACATGACTGAGCAACTGAACTGAAGAAACATTAGTTTTAAGTAAACTTCACTGGCAGCATGCCTAAATTTAAAATAGTGACCTGGCTAAGCAGGCTTAAAAAAGTAGTGGTGTCCTCACTCTAAAAACCAGAGAAGGCAATGGCACCACACTCCAGTACTCTTGCCTGGAAAATCCCATAGACCGAGGAGCCTTGTAGGCTGCAGTCCATGGGGTCGCTCAGGGTCGGACATGACTGAGCGACTTCACTTTCACTTTCATTCATTGGAAAAGGAAATGTCAACCCACTCCAGTTTAAGAATCCCAGGGACAGGGGAGCCTGGTGGACTGCCATCTGTGGGGTTGCACAGGGTCAGACACGACTGAAGTGACTTAGCAGCAGCAGCAGCATACTCTCAAAACTGCAGAAAAGAATGCAATTACAGCAAAAATTGACAACAAGATAATCCTTGTTCTTAGTGGATAAGACAAAGCACCTGTGTTGAGACCTTACTATATAGCTATGTCCCAAACTCTTCATGTCCAAGGTCTGCCTGGGACAGAGAGAACACTTTAGAGGGAGTCCATCAAATTATTCAAGAGAGGTTGCCTCTTGATTTGCCCTGTGTTCATCTCTGCTTCATACTCTAAGCAGGGATGCTGAGTCAAATGCAACTAAAATGTGAAACTCTAGACAGTATTTTTTCAAGTGATGTTTTCAATTACTAAACCTAATTCCTCCTGTTCTGGGAAGATTTCTGATCATCTCCTTACCTGTTAATCAATTGTGTCAAAGATACTTACGAAGTGCTTTTCAGAAAGTGTTCCTCTATGCCCTTATGAAGCCTAAGTGACATCTGTTTTTTTTTTAATCTCAAGATTTAGCAGGCTGTATTCCTATTCTATTTTATTATGAAAAAGAAATTTCCATTGCCATCCTTTATTTCTAGATATTTTGATTCTAAATGAAGTATGAGTCCAAACTTTGCAAAAATCAAGAAAGAAATCATGTTGCTTAAGGTCTTAAAAAAATGGAGTCCATTCTTGCTTATAATACTCTGTGGTGATTATTTAAAACTGTATTATTTTTATTTAATGTAACTCAGTGTTGCTTTTCTAAATGTAGGAAATTTTTACCCTTATTATTTTTGGGGTTATCTGCATACCAATCACAGAGAAGTTGAAATTTCAAGTCAAAATTGCTCTTTCATGGTGATTCCAGTTAAAGTCTTGTTAAACTTCTTGCTCATGTCAAAAATCGTGTATCTAAACTTAAATGTAAGTCACATATGCAGCCTTGTGAGATCCAGAGTACTGTTTAAATGTACCATGGGCTTCAGCCAAATGAATAATTGTCCATCAGCTTATGGTTCATTAGGGACCACAAATCAGTTTAGTGGGAGGTGTTTCATAGGAAACTATTCAAACCTAAGTTTTGCTAGATTCCTGATGAATAGAACAGCCTAGGATAAGGAACTTTCATCTAAGAGCTCCAAGGTAGTTAGGCTGGTGATAGCTAAGGCCTCTAAAGCTAATTGGGCAGATAAGAAAAAGGGGTAGCAATCTGGTCTGAGCATAGAAAGGAGACATTCCTCAGTGTTTATTGGCAAGTAGAAAACTTCACTGGAAGGGTGATCTAAAAGCGAAATTCACTAACGAATTAAACTTCAACATGCATTCTCCATGGTTGAAAATATAGCAATAAACCTTGCAGTTTTGACTTTTGTTTCTTCTTAAGGGGAAGACTAATTTTGGTGTATGTTAATTTTTAAATGTTTTATTTTTGTTATCATTAATTTACATTATAATTGATGTTTAGTGTTATAATCTTTTAAAATTAATTTTGACTAAAGTAGTTTTTACATTATGTTCAATTAGCTTTCTGTTTTAAAGGGGAGAAAACTGTAGTGTATTTCTAAATAGATAATGAATATATCTCTCTTGCCTGCCTTTCCACGATTTTTGCCCATGAACATATGCTGGGAATCATTTTATGATGGGTTTTATCTTTAGTCCCATGGGTAAATGAATACACATTTTAGGTTTCAGAAATTCATGAATTAGTTACCTGTGTTAAGGTTACATGATATTAAGAAAATCTTGACAGTACTGAATCTTACTAAAACCAGCACAAACAAAACAAAAATAATTTCATACATACAGCATTTTAAGAAAGACTGGAGAGATGCAATAGTCTGCAAAGCTTCTCAATTCCTAGTGATTTTGATACTTGAAAAGAGAAAGGCAATCCATAAACTAATTCAAATGGTAGGCTGATCTTTTAGAATCTTACATACATACTATATTGTTAATTAAAACATACTTTGAGTAGATTAATCAGGTAACTGTAAAACAGACCATCCAGTCTTGCTTTCTGCATGTTAGAGAATGTCATTAACCCAGAGGAATATGATGTCCTACATTCTCTTTGGAAGCATTCTAAAAAGGCACATGTTACCCAGGAACTAAAAAGAGAGCTTAGAGAAATATATTAAAACACAGGTTGCTTAATGAAAGAAGCAAATTATGTTAGAATGTAAAAGGAAAGTGTCCCTAATGGCATGAGAAACAGGACAGAAAATTCCATGTGTAAAGGAGGAGAAGTCTGGAGCCATCAGTGGCTAACCTGAGGCATCACTTACAGAATGGGCACAAAGACACTGCAAACATTTCACAGTTCGTCTTAGGATAAGTCATTAGACAGAAGAGACATGGAAGTCATAGTATCACTTTGACTTGAAGGAAAGAAGGAAATGTGTATTTCTTTCTTTTCCTTTTTCTTTTTGACCATTAGGAAATCTTACCTAGTTGCACGAATTCAGTTCTAAGTGAAATGCACATTACATACTTGCATAACTTGAAGTTTTTATTATTACATAATTTTGGAATTGTTAAATATTTGTGTTTAGTAGATTGATTCAATCCTACATGGTATCTGAATCTAATTTTATATACATAAGATTCACATCTGAATTTTAGTTATCTCATTTATGTCATAAAAGCTTAAATGATTTTTAAGCTAACTACACTCCATCTCTTTTATTTTACATATCAATACGCTCCTATGTAAAAGTATTGCAGTACATTAATACAGCATTTCTGTACTAGATGAAAGCTCAATACATTATTGGAACTTTCTTCTAACAAGTGCAGCCATTCAACATTGAAAAAAAAGTAGTTCATTGAGTTACATAGCAGAATTTTAAATTATTATTGAGAGTAATTATTCACCTTGCCATCTTTTGCATAAAAATGCGTAGATCTCAGAATTTCTCTAAGAATTCACACATCTAGGAGAAAAAAGCAAACTACACAGAACAGTTCTTCCACTGTGAAAAATAGCAAAATTCCACACCTATAACAAATTGCAAATTTTCACATATTTGCTCCAGGCAAACATTTGTAATTTTCACAGCAAATAAGGCTTTTGGCTCCAATACACAATTTTTTTGTCTTCTCCCTCCCTCCCTTGGAAAAAAGTCACTTTCCCTATTTTCATAAAACCAGAAAAACACATGAGGCAAAATTACTGATATTATCATTGCTTATTCTAGGTATTTTAATTTTGATACCTACTCACTTAGGTAAAAATATTAATTCAACATGACTGTACTTGATTCAGGAATCCATGAGTTTGTACAGGGACCATGCAAATCAGACTTAACTGTTATTGTGACTGGGGAGACCCATTTCCATTGTGATCAGAGTGTTGATTCTTAAAATGTTTCTTAGTGCTTTCAGAAAATAGGATTTTTTCCAGTGATCAAATAAAAAGAGAAGTTGGGTTTCCCCTAGAATAATTACTTTTTTATTTTAGTCCTGTAAGACAGTGATTCTCAAGCAAGGGACAGTGGTGTTTCCCAGTCAGCTCTAAAGTGCAAATAACAATTTTTTTTTTCCTGCTGACACTTATACAGACTTTTGTTTACATTAAAAATAAGCAACATAAAAATCTAGAGACAGTGCAAGTCTGTCTTAAGACTAGTAGTCTCTAATTTACTTGCTTTCGAATGCATCTTGCAGAATGAAAATGACAGCTGTAGATTTATCACAATAAGTACATTGGAAACTGTGCATAACCCGCCCATGGGACAATCTTTCTAGGACATCACCCTCAATCTTTTGCTTGTGACTTAAAAGAAAAGCATGAAAAATGGAGCATCACCTTTGTGTTCTAGTGTGAAAGCATGTCATTTAACCAGTTTGGTTTGGATTTTCAAACTCATAAACTGTGTGCTATTCAATCGATTACTTTAGAATCACTTTATTTTATTTAGTAATGTAAATGTGTATGGATGTGTGTGTGTGTGTGTGTATGTATAACTTTCTGTTGCATAGCTGTCCACTTGGCTCCTGGTTTCTATATAGGATCTGTAAATTATTCTGGGGAAAGTTATCTGAACAGATCAGGCCTTGATCCTCTTCAAAACATGGCTTTTGATGGAAGAAAAAAGCCCAGTCTCTTTAACCTGTTTTTTTAAAGACCAAGCACAATTTGATCTCTGTCTCTACGTTACCAGGTTCCTCTTCCATAGCTTTCTTCCATCTACCATCTACCAATCTCCATGCTACCATGACCTAAATGTTCTGACAGGTTCAATCTCCCTTAAATGGTTTTGCTGATGGTAGTCTGCTCTATTCTTTCCATGCAGTTCCCCTGCAAGATTCCTCATCAGTTTAATTTCAGCTAGTAGGCCATTTCTTTAGAAAAACTATTCACAATATCTCTGTTTGGAACTCTTCCTTGTCTTCTGTACGACTACTTTTATGATGCCATGTACCCCATTAATTCAAATTATTCATTTTCCAAATCTTCATGGAGTATCTAATATTGCAAACATCTGATAGAGACAAATGCAAAGGTTATTAGACAGAGTTTTTGCTTTTTAAAAGTTCACCATGTGAAACATTGTCCCAATCTGATTTTATAGGCAACCAGAAGGAAGATTATCTCTTTGTATTTACTAGTACTTTAAAATGGCAAGCACTTATTTTTCTTTTTTTATGATGAATGACTATGCTTCACTATATGAAGAATACACATAAACAATCTGTTTAGTATTTGATTTATGAAAAAACTGAGGGCAAAAAGAACCCAGAAATGGGGACTATTTATATAAATGTAGCTTTAAGAAGTGAAATTATCTGCTCCACAACTGAAAGTACAGTTAATTTCCAGAGGGAAATACCCTATTGGTGCATTTGGGGAGTTTCTTCCTTATATCAGTGGTGCCTCAGCTATAGTTCCTATGGCAGCTTCTTATAGTAAGTTACTTTGCCTTTCAGAACTAAGAACAAAAGATTGAGCCTAGTGATTGTAAGAATTTTTTCTCTAATCCTATTAATTTAGTGCATATGTTAAGTGTATCATATAAAGTTCAAATATACTTTTTAAATTTTATTTTCCCACTTTTTAAAACTTAGGCTAACTGCAATAAACACAGGTGTGCCAAATCTTCCAAATGCCAATACAGTCCAGTGGAGGACACAAAAATCAAAGTTGATCATTTTTCAAAAATTGCTTTTGCCCAGGTTTGAGATAATTGTATAGCTCTGTCTGTTTCAGTGTGTTTTACACCAGGCTACTCAGAAATCTGCCTACCCAGAAATCTGCCTACCATCCTAGTACCAGTAGATTAAGCTTTCACTTGCAGAGGACAAAATTTAAGTTTGAAAGTTTTACTTAGTAGCTGCTTCCTTTTCAGCCTTATTTTTGATGAGTTTCTGTTTCTCATTTGTTTTCACATAGTAAAGAACTGCTTCTACATTCATTTCCACTACAAGGATAGCCACAATTTTATGTCCGTGTACTTACTGTATCAGCTGCCTGGAGAACCCTTCCTACCCCCCATGGTAATAAAATTAGTTCTCCATAGCTCTAATTATTACTCAAAATTTTGACACAATTGTTGTTTTTAGGAAGCTTGTCAAATCATAAGATGAGTAAAATGCCTCCCTATACTACCCTAACTGACACACCATGCATGAAACTATATTTTATTTATGTTAACTTTTTGTGCCCCTCTTCTATGAGACTACATGCACCAAGAGGAAATTGCTACTTATATTTCATTTCTAGTGTCTACTATACTGCTTGGCGCTTAAAATGCATTCAATAACCAGATATTGTTGGACTGAGATGGACTCTTTGGTACAAGAGGCAGAAATGGGCAAAAGGCCATCTGGGACCCCAAATCTTATTCAGTTTAACTTGTGTACTTTGTCATATCAAATATAAGACTGTCAAACCAAATATAATTGTTGAAATACTGAAAATTCTGAAAGTAACTGGTAAAGCTACACTCTCATCAACATTTGGACAATGCTTCCTCATTTACCTATTCTGTGCATGATTTTACTTGACCCTCATGGTGAGGATGTGAGATGGGTATTATTATCTCCAGATTAGAGAAGAGAAAATTCAGATTTAGAGAACTTGTGTGACTTCCTTAAGATTCCACTGCTAGCCTGCAGCCAGATACTTGACACCAGAGCGTCAGACTCCAAAATCTTTTCTCTAATAATTAACATTAAGGTTATTAAAATAGTGAAAAACAATAAAAGAAAACTATGTATTTATTAAACCCTGCTAGCACAGCAGTGACACTCCACTGGTAAATGAAATGTTTGGGGGCAGAGGAGAAGAGAGAGTTACAGTTTGTTTGGCCCCTGTGCAATAGATAAAAGCCTTAATTTTTGTAATTAACATACCAATTAGTTTATTTTATAATAAGAAATATACGTTTAATGAAAGATACTTAATGAGCATTCACTAATTTTATGTCCATCCTTTAATCGATGGAACATACGTAGATACAAATTATGGAAAATTTCATAAACATCTTCAACATAATTATCAAATTGCTTCTTTTGTATATTTTTATGCTTTATAGTTTTAGTGAAAAGTATGTAACTTAAAGCTCAAAACTATAATGTTTTCATTTTTATATGCTGTTCTCATATCTTTGTATGAAGTGGGCTTTCAGCTACAGTGTCCAGAAATTGTTATAATACAACATGCATGCGTGCCTGTGTGCTTAGTCGCTCAGTCTTGTCTGACTCTGCAACCGCATGGACTGTAGCTTGCCAGGCTCCTCTGTCCATTGAGATTCTCCAGGGAAGGATACTGGAGTGGGTTCCCATTTCCTTTTCCAGTATATCTTCCCAACCCATGAATCGAACCCACATCTCATGTGTTTCCTTCATTGGCAGGCAGATTCGTTTACCACTGAACCACCTGGGAAGCCCCATAATAACAACATAGGTAGTAACTTATTCAATAAATAAATTCTAGTTAATTTCTGAAAACATTTAATGTTTCTTATGTTGTACCTAGCATAGGTCAAGAATTGTGTTCTAAATATAGTTGGGTAAACAAAGATAAACTATATCCCTTTATATTTGCATTCTGATGGTTCTGCAATTGAGTAGGACTGGAGATCATATATAATAGGGGTCTGTGAATTTTTGAAAAACCAATTCAGAAATTATGTGGTAGACAGAATAAAGCAGGAAACTGAAACTTATACTCCTACCTTATTAAAACGTCTTTAATATTAGTGTGAGCTAAAGAAAGCTTAATGGTGCAAAATCCTCAGAAGGTTGTTATTAAATATAAGTATGTAGGAATGAAAGCCTTACCATGATGATCAGCAATGAAAATTGAGAAGAAATGACTGATGATAGAGATCAGGTCCCACAGTGACACTGATACAACTTAGTCTCTTGTGTGATATGAATATACCAGAGATTTAAAGATTGTTGAGTAGAGAGATTATAACATCAAGGTCTCAGTGAAAAGACCAGGAATAAAGATATTTCTAAGAGAGGTTATCATTGAGTTTAAAACAGAATTTGAAGATACCTTATGGTTAAACAAAAGTATTTAAAATTTGTCTACTCACATAAAAAATATATAACCTGTAAAATAAAATAATATTTAAAATATGTTGTCTCAATGTATATACATGCTCACCTACCCACATGTGCAGTATTCCCCTCCCTAGCCCAAGAGGTAAAATGTTCTTACAAATTTTATTTCTTATTTCTTGAGAAATAACCCCACTGGACTAGCATCAAAAAAGCCCATGATTTTTCTTTATGATAATTAGTGTTTCAAATACAGGAACTTCTGAAAATATTTGACTTAAGTAAGTATGCATGTAGGACAAAAAGAGTAAAAACACTTTGTATAAGTAAAATGTTGTAATTAATTAAAGTTTTAAACAGAGTTTAAAATAAACACCTAAAAATTCACACTCAAATAACTGCTTTAGGATGCATCTATGAATAAAAATAATTATTAATCTTGTTTTCCATTTTTATTTCAAAAGCACTTTACAAATATAGGTTTTTGAAGGAAATCAAAGCTATGACCAACCTAGACAGCATATTAAAACCCAGAAACATTACTTTGCCAACAAAGGTCCATTTAGTCAAAGGTATGGTTTTTCCAGTAGTTATGTATGGATATGAGAGTTGGACTTTGAAGAAAGCCGAGTGCCAAAGAATTGATGCCTTTGAACTGTGGTGTTGGAGAAGACTCTTGAGAGTCCCTTGGACTGCAAGGAGATCCAACCAGTCCATCCTAAAGGAGATCAGTCCTGGGTGTTCATTGGAAGGACTAATGCTGAAGCTGAAACTTCAATACTTTGGCCACCTGATGCGAAGAGCTGACTCATTGGAAAAGACCCTGATGCTGGGAAACATTGAAGTCAGGAGTAGAAGGGGACATCAGAGGATGAGATGTTTGGATGGCATCACTGACTCTATAGACATGAGTTTGAGTAAGCTCTGGGAGTTGGTGATGGACAAGGAAGCCTGGTGTGCTGCAGTCCATGCGGTTGCAAAGAGTTGGACACAACTGAGTGACTGAACTGAATGATGTTAATGTATGTGAAAAGATATTTAAGTTTTACTTAAGAAATAACCTATGTGTTAGGGGGAGTTCAAATGCCAGCATACAACTTTGGTGACATTCTTACTTGTATCTCTCCAGATGGTAATTGAAAAATCAATGTAGCATTCTCTTTTAATTATCTTTCTCCAGACAGTGATTATAGTACTACTTCATCACCTCTTGGGGAAGTGTTTACTGAGCATTTCCTATGGGCAGAGAACTCAGGTAGGTGTTGATGACCATATAAAACAAGTATTCTGGCTCAAGTATTTCAGGATCACTTTTTTATTTTCTTTCCCAAATAAGCTACTACATACTTGCCTTATGCATTCCAGATAATTGGAATTTACAAATTTTTTTTTATCATTCTGTATGTCTCATTTTGCTAACAATTTTTTGTAATTATTTCTAAAACCTTGATTAAGCCACTCTATGTTAGTGTGTAGAGTAACAAACACCTTTATGATCTGCTACTGTGTAAATTTTACAGTGATCCAGTTCTCCTGAGATGGATTGAGGCTGTATTAGTCACATGGTAGTAAACAGGCAAGTACCCAAAACCCTTTGATGACAATACTAGTGTCACCTAATGCCAGTTAAAGCCTGTGGAATAATGCTTCAGAGCTAAGTGTTGTAAGCCATTGAAATGAAGAGCTAAGATGCCTTAAGATTTTATGGAGTCACTCTTTAAGTTGTATTTCTTAAATATTATTTTCTCATCAAAGTTTTTGAAAGGATGTGGTTATCAAACAATTTGGATATCATGCTTCTTAGAATGTCTGTAATTTGAGTTTCCCACACTGTAAAAAGGGCAAAGATGAATGATTCAAGAGTCAAGTTGGTAATTAAGCAACCATTCTTTTGTACATTCTCATACAGATTTTTTATTTTAATAAACTCTACCTTTACTCATCTGAGAGCTCCATGGGGATGGCTAACAGAATATAAAGGGGAGATTTTCAATGGTGACAAAAATAGAAAGGATGATAGTTTTGTGCTCTCAGCTTCATGGAATTTGACTTAAATAATAAATGAGGAAATACTGACGAGTAGAACATAGCTTCAGTCCAGACTCTTCACTCAATAACTCCATGATCATAGGAGAAAATATAAAAATTCCCATCACGTGGTTTTCTCACATACAAAATGAAAAGGGGTATTTTGTATCTAGCTGGTAGAGTTGCTCTGAAATTTAAACAGAAGTTTAAATGCTCAATCTGGGCTTCCCTGGTGGCTCAGACAGGAAGGAATCCACCTGCAATGCAGGAGGAATGGGTTCAGTCTCTGGGTTGGGAATATCTGCTGGAGAAGGGAACAGCTACCCACTCCAGTATTCTGGCCTGGAGAATTCAATGGACTGTATAGTCCATGAGGTCACAAAGAGTGGGACATGACTGAGAGACTTTCACTTCACTTAAGTGCTCAATCTGGTGCCTAGCCTATGGTGAACACTCAACAAGTGCTATTTAGCAACTCATCTCTGCCCCATCTTCTTCACCATTGTTACACAAGAGGGAACTGAGGTCAGATTTCTGACCCTCTTGTACCACCAAAATGTCCCCAAGGAGCTATGCAGCCAGAATCTGAGTGGATAAAATGCTGAGAGAACTCCATTCACAGCCTCTGTGAGGGAAAAGGACAGGATGTGGGCTCCATGAACGTTAAATATGGCAAGGTTTCGTCCTTCACTGGCAGCCAGAACAAACAGGAAGTTTCTAACTGAATATCAGAAAAAAAAATCGACAAGTTCTATAAAAAGATGCATCATGTTAAAACAAGGGGACATTCCTGAATACTTACAGGAATTGATTAAATGAATTAGATATACTATCAAAACAATATAAAACCACATAACAGAATAAAAAAAGAAAGCAACATGATATTCAATGCTTTCTAATTTATGATCTCCTTACAATTTGAGAGGCTACTTTGTCTATTTATGTGGAGGAAAGAAATGTGAAATAGGAACAACCAGAAATCAGAAAACATTGCATGAGAAAGAAAAATATGATTGCTCAATGAAACTGTGATGGGTTTCAAAAATAAGAAATAATACACAATAGAAAACTGATTTATAGAAGTCAAATGCAAGGAATTCAACCAGGGCTCAGATGAAAACTGTAAAGAAAAATGAGAAGGATAAAATATGAGTAAAGGAAATCAAATATAAAATAGAATACAAGTTGTTAATGTTGTTTAGTCTCATCCAACTCTTTTGTGACCGCATGGACTATAGCTTATCAGGCTCCTCTGTGGGATTTCCCAGACAAGAATACTGGAGTGGGTTGCCATTTCCTTCTCCAGGGGATCTTCTTGCCCCAGGTATCAAACTCTCATCTCTTGCTTGGCAGTCAGATTCTTTACCACTAAGCCACCAAGGAAGCACTGCAGAAACCTAGATGAGAACACAAATCAGCATCAATAATCACATAGATTATTTTTTCAGATTAAAATTGTATTGGGGTAGTAAAAAAAGTCCAGAGTTTCAGATTGATACATGTCAACAAATGCAGAAACAAGAAAATTGAAGAGTGTATTATCTAAATACATTTTGATGAAAATGTTTAATCCTAGTGATTCTTTAAAAAATTGTACTAGCAGTCAAAATAACAAATAAACCATAAGGCAATGATTAAATTAGAGTGAATGAATTAAATATTGTGAATAATAATGTAACAATTATTACCACCTAGATCAAAAACAAATTTTATCATCAAATCTTCAAATTACTTGAGCCAAAGTAAGCAGATAAAAATTGTGGTAAATCTCAAGATAATTTCACTATTCTGTCATTCAAAAATCATATGCTGAATGTAAATGGCAGGCATTCGATACTGAAATGGATTTATTAGAAATTTGATTTTTTTCAGATTTTACGTTATTGCTCAATGCTTCACAATGAAAATGTTATGAAAAGCAAACAAAATGTAAAGAAAATTTCCTAAGAGAATGAAAGGAGAGAGGAAAATGAAGAGAATCAAGGTAATTTAAGGGCTTAACTAATATTTCTATTCAGAAGGAAGATCAAGTCCTCTTTTCATGGAGCTGGATCATAATGAATTTCAAAGGCAACACTTTCTCATCTTCACCCGGCCATCTCTCAAGGGTATGGGATCTGAGACCAAGGCCTATGTCTCACAAGGATAATGCTATTTAAAACGTCCTCACGTACTCCCTTCCTATTATGTGCCATTGTTTTTTTCATACCACTACAAAGGAGAAGGCAATGGCACCCCACTCCAGAACTCTTGCCTGGAAAATCCCATGGGCGGAGGAGCCTGGAAGGCTGCAGTCCATGGGGTCTCGAAGAGTGACTTTACTTTCACTTTTTGCTATCATGCATTGGAGAAGGAAATGGCAACCCACTTCAGTGTTCTTGCCTGGAGAATCCCAGGGACGGGGGAGCCTGGTGGGCTGCCGTCTATGGGGTCACACAGCGTCGGACACGACTGAAGCAACTTAGCAGCAACCATGCTGAAAAGGACATCGGGATTCTTCAGTTCTTATTTTTATTCAAACAAGGCTGATGTAGTTTTTGGCTCCATATCCTTGGCCAAGTCATTTTCCTTCTCTGGGTTTCAGTCTTCCCCTCTGAACAGCCTTTGTAACTGGTCAAGTTGTGTTAATATTCTTTGTATTTATAATTTGCAGATAGTTTATGGATTATGGCAGTGATTCTCAACCTTGACTAACATTGAAATAATGTGGAAACTTCTTTTTTTTACATAATAATACCTGTTCCTCATCCTGAAACTCTGAATGGTCTAGGGATACCATCCTGGACATCAGCAATTTGAAAGTTGATCAGGTAGAGAATCATGAACTACATTAATTTATTGGGCACCTCCCCCAAAAAAATCATGTAAAACATTGTATAGTGGTAAGAAGTTGAGTTACAGTAGCAAGAATCTATTTGTTTTTGAGGGGCCACAGATGCCAATAAAAACAATGCCTGAAAAATTAAGATCTTTTACAAAATAATTAGGTTCCATATACGAGGCTTTTTGTGTCAAAGAAGGCAGCCTGTCTTGAGGAATTCCTCTGCTGTACCGATTACAGGGTCAAGTATCTGTTCTTACAGCAGAAAAGAGAAGTAACTTTCAAGTGAAGGCTGGGACATTGATCTTGGTAGAAGAGAGCTGGAAGAACAGGTGGGACTCAGAAACTAACAAGCACTGAGGAAAACTTTGAAAAATTCTGTCTCAGCAGAACAAGGCTCTTGGCCTAGGATTCTCTTCTATAAAGACTGAGACACTCCCTGATCATTCTATCTAAAATAACATATACTTCACCCCTTCTGTACACTTCCCTATACTCGTTGCCATTTTATTTTTCTTCCTAAGACCACCTGATTTATGACACTTATACAGCTCTATTCTAGAATAGCTTCTGCAGCCAATTCACACTCATTGACAATGTCAGCAAGATTGATTCATAAGAAACCAACTGTAAATCTACTTCAAGAACTGACCCATTTTTCCATTTAAAGACTACTTTGTGGTCTATAAGGGCTTCCCTGGTTACTCAGATGGTAAAGCGTCTGCCTGCAATGCAGAAGACCCGGGTTTGATCCCTAGGTCAGGAAGATCCCCTGGAGACGGGAATGGCAATCCACTCCAGTGTTCTTACCTGGAGATCCCATGGACAGAGGAGCCTGGGTGGCCAGAGTACATGGGATGCAAAGAGTTGGACATGGCTGAGCAACTAATACACACTCATGGTCTTTATGGGTTTCCCGAGAGGCTTAAAGGTAAAGAATCTGTCTGCAATGCAGGAGGCACAGGAGACATGGGTTCAGTCCCTGGGTTTAGAAGTTTCCCTGGAGGGGGGCATGGAAATCCACTCCAGTATTCTTGCCTGGAGAATCCCAAGGACAGAGGAGTCTGGTGGGCTGTAATTCATGGGGTGGTAGAGTCAACATGACTGAAGTGACTGAGCACACAGTTATTCAAGAAGGTATTAATAGGTGATTAGACCAGTGGTAATATCCTCAAAGAACATTCCTTGCTTAACATTTCAGCATCTTTTATTAACCTTTCTGCCGAAAGACTCTCACCCAAACCTCCAGTTGATTTATTAGCTACATTTATAAGAATCTTCATAACTACAAGTATACCTAGTATTCACAAGAATAGTGAAAAATGAACAAACTGGATGGAACAATTTTGTATCAATCAAGTAATTATTGAAAATTATTTGTCAATCACAAAATATACTTTGAGGGAGCTGGGATATCACTGTGCCTCATAATAAGCTGTTTCTTTTTGTTGGCTACCAGTATCATTGTTTCAAATGTCCTCACTCCAAGTTCTTGATATTCAAATGATATTATCCATTATCATCATACATTAAATTTATCTCTATTTTTCATTGTATGCTGCAAATGTCAATTCTATCCAAACACCGGAGAATAACATTCAGTAGTAAAACCAGACCTTTGCTTGCTTCTTATGTAAGATATTGAAATGAGAGACCCAAATATGCAATCTGTTAAAAAGAAATATGGAATCACAACATAATCTTTATTTTAGTCTGAAGTCCAAGAAGTTATTGGCAAAAAATTCAAGACAATATAAAATCTAAAAATTATACTTATGCTTTGAATTTGCACAAAAGTATACTCTGAGGAAACGGTTTATGTTAATATGGCAAAGCATAGGGTTGCTGCTGCTGCTGCTGCTGCTGCTAAGTTGCTTCAGTCGTGTCCGACTCTCTGTGACCCCATAGACGGCAGCCCACCAGGTTCCCCCATCCCTGGGATTCTCCTTGCAAGAAGACTGGAGTGGGTTGCCATTTCCTTTTCCAATGCATGAAAGTGAAAAGTCAAAGTGAAGTCGCTCAGTCGTGTCTGACTCTTCATGACAGCATGGACTGCAGCCTTCCAGGTTCCTCCGTCCATGGGATTTTCCAGGCAAGAGTACTGGAGTGGGGTGCCATTGCCTTCTCCCAAGCATAGGGTTAGAAAAATAAAATTTCAAAAAACTTCTTCAGTGCATCATCTTTACCACACTTTATATAATATAAATGAAAAAATATAGTGTTTTGATTAAAGAAAATATTACTATAAAATAGATATATATGAATATTCAGAATTTAGGAAAAATTGCCTGACTTGGAGCTGTTTTCAAAAGGTCTGTCCTGATTTCTGCACCCTCCATGACACTTCTCTAAAATAATAATAATACACTTATATTAGAGTCAAATTTATGGTTATTTGAAACCATGTTCACAACTTATTTGAAGGGCCATCCAAGATGGATGGCTCATGGTGGAGAGTTCTGACAAAATGTGGTCCACTGGGGAAGGGAATGGCGAACCAGTTCAGTATTCTTGTCTTGAGAACCACATGAATAGTATGGAAAGGCCAAAAGATAGGACACTGAAAGATGAACTCTCCAGGTCGGTAGGTGCCCAATATGTCACTGGAGAACAGAGGAGAAATAACTCCAGAAAGAATAAAGAGACAGAGTCAAAGCAAAAACAACACCAGTTGTGGAAGTGACTGGTGATGGAAGTAAAGTCTGATGCTGTAAAGTACAGTATTGCATAGGAACCTGAAATGTTAGGACCATGTATCAAGGTAAATTAGAAGTGGTCAAACAGGAGATGGCAAGAGTGAGCATCGACATTTTAGGAATCAGCAAACTAAAATGGACTGGAATGGGTGAATTTAACTCAGATGACCATTATATCTATGACTGTGGGCAAAAATCCCTTAGAAGAAGTGGAATAGCCCTCACAGTTAACAAAAGAGTCCAAAATACAGTACTTGGATGCAATCTCAAAAATGACAGAATGATCTCTGTTCATTTCCAAGGCAAAACATTCAGTATCACAGTACTCCAAATCTATGCCCCAATGAATAATGATGAAGAAGCTGATGTTGAATGGTTCTATGAAGACATACAAGACTTTATAGAACTACTGCTACTGCTAAGTCACTTCAGTCGTGTCCAACTCATGCCCCCCCGCAAAAATGTACTTTTCACTATAGGGGACTGGAATGCAAAAGTAGGAAATCAAGAAATACTGGGAGTAACAGCAAACTTGGCCCTGGGGCACAGAATGAAGCAGGACATATACTAACAGAGTTTTGCCAAGAAAACACACTGGTCATAGCAAACACCATCTTCCAACAGTAAAAGAGATGACTCTACACAAGGACGTCATCAGTTCAGTTCAGTACAGTTCAGTCTCTCAGTCATGTCTGACACTTTGTGACCCCATGAATCACAGCACGCCAGGCCTCCCTCTCCATCACCATCTCCTGGAGTTCACTCAGACTCATGTCCATCAAGTCCGTGATGCCATCCAGCCATCTCATCCTCTGTCATCCCCTTCTCCTCCTGCCCCCAATCTCTTCCAGCATCAGAGTCTTTTCCAATGAGTCAACTCTTCTCATGAGGTGGCCAAAGTACTGGAGCTTCAGCTTTAGCATCATTCCTTCCAAAGAAATCCCAGGGCTGATCTCCTTCAGAATGGACAGGTTGGATCTCCTTGCAGTCTCCTTGCAGTTCAAAAGCATCAATTCTTCAATGCTCAGCCTTCTTCACAGTCCAACTCTCACATCTATACATGACCACTGGAAAAACCATAGCCTTGACTGGATGGACCCTTAGTCGGCAAAGTA
>NW_024070211.1:85144895-85205924 GCF_014754425.2 Oryx dammah
TATGAGCAACCTAGATAGTATATTCAAAAGCAGAGACAATACTTTGCTGACTAAGGTCCATCTAGTCAAGGCTATGGTTTTTCCAGTGGTCATGTATGGATGTGAGAGTTGGACTGTGAAGAAAGCTGAGTGCCGAAGAATTGATGCTTTTGAACTGTGGTGTTGGAGAAGACTCTTGAGAGTCCCTTGGACTGCAAGGAGATCCAACCAGTCCATTCTGAAGGAGATCATCCCTGGGATTTCTTTCATGCGAAGAGTTGACTCATTGGAAAAGACTCTGATGCTGTGAGGGATTGGGGGCAGGAGGAGAAGGGGATGACAGAGGATGAGATGGCTGGATGGCATCACGGACTCGATGGATGTGAGTCTGAGTGAACTCCGGGAGATGGTGATGGACAGGGAGCCCTGGCGTGCTGCAATTCATGGGGTCGAAAAGAGTTGGACACGACTGAGTGACTGAACTGAACTGAACTGAATGATATCACCAATCCTTTTCATTACATATCCAGAACAAATCATGCCAGCTACATGTAAACATGTGAGGAATATGTGAGGAACAAAAGGCCATTAAATTGAGTCCAAACACTAAAAATTTCATACAATCTATGTTTTTTTCTTTTATAAGCAGGAAACATATAGCACCAAGACGTACTAAATATATTTAACTAATGAATGAATGAATGAATTAAATGAATTAATGAATTAAATCAGTATGGCACATTCCTGTTAGAGGTTTAGTAGAGTCTTAAGAATTGGGCTCTGGAGTCAGCTGTCTGGTTTTAAATCCATCTTCAGTCACTGTGGTAGAGTAAAAATCATTCACCAAAATATCTATTTCCTATTTTCCTGAACATATTTCTCAACAGCCCTTGATGTTAGGATGACCCTGTGCCTTAACCTGTTCATTTGAAAAGAGATTTTGACAATTAAATGTGAATGGAAGTGATGTATAACATCTGGGTCTGTCCCATGGAGCCTTTTCCTTTTTTTTTGTCTGGATGTCATCTTTTCAGATGATCTTGAAAAATATGTATTTATGTTTGGCAGAATTGTATCAGTCTGGTTCACTGAATGATTGTGTGGAAAAGAGTTTCCTTACCCCCAACTCACCAGTGATGGAGACTTCAGTGGGGTATTACACACACATATGTATGTGTATATACATATGTGTGTGTGTGTGTGCATGTGTGTATATATATTGGGTTTATATATTACTGTAGACATAGAACCCTATGATGCCAGTTAGTATGCCACTTAGTACACTCCCTTAGTAGCTATGTGACCTTGAGAAAATTAAACTTCCAGTGCCTCATCATCCTTATGTGTAAAATGGTCATAATAACACCTCCTCATGGGGTTGTTGAAAGTATTAAACTGAGTAATGTATGTAGAGTACTCAGAACAAAAAACATGATTCATAGCAAATACCTTGAAGTCATAACCATTATCATCATCATTATAAGGATTCAACATGGAGAATGTCTAATTGATGGCCAGAGTCTTACATTGCAGAAATAAATATTAAGGATTACTTTTAATGTTTGACCTGTGAAATTTTAAAAAGTGCTAGTACTTTTTTCATTTATTCATACATTAAAATATTAAGTATCTGCTCTTTAAGAAGCATAGCCAAGAATTGCATATATAACATTAAATATGACAGATACCCTTCCAGACCTCACAAACAAGTTTTTTAATGGAGAAAACAAATAATGACTTCAAAATCACAGAATAAGTCTCATATTTAAGGTATAGAAGGATGAAATGGAAGGAAGGAAGTAACCCACCTATCTATACCTAGAGGAAATAGTGACTCTAAGACAAGACCTTAATGTTAAGTAGGAATTACCTAGGGTTTATCTAGTTGAATAAGTGTATTTGAGGGGTGGATATAAATGAGAAGAGAATTCTTACAAAAGGAAAAGCACATGCCAAGGCTGGGTGGTAAGAATAAACATGGTAGAATCTTAACAGTTAACTGAAGCCAGATGAGCAGAAAAGACGATGTAACTAGAGAGGGGCAGTGACAGAGCAAGAAGAAGCTTCAAGGTTGTGCTAATGTCTTTGGGTTTATCCTAAAGGCTATGGATGTCATGTAGGGAGATGACATAGAAAGATTCAGTTCAGTTCAGTTCAGTTCAGTCGCTCAGTCGTATTACCCCAAGTATTGCAGCACGCTAGGCCTCCCTGTCCATCACCAACTCCCAGAGTTCACTCAAACTCATGTCCATCGAGTCAGTGATGCCATCCAGCCATCTCATCCTCCATCATCCCCTTCTCCTCCTGCCCCCAATCCCCCCAGCATCAGAGTCTTTTCCAATGAGTCAACTCTTCGCATGAGGTGGCCAAAGTACTAGGTTTTTAGAAATGTAACTCTGTCTGCAGGGTGAAAATGAATTGGAAAAATAAGTCTGTTCACCCTGAGTATTGGGAGCACTATTGGGAAATTGTTGGTTGTTGTGGATAATGGTAGCCTGGAGTAGGATAACAGAAGAAATTAATTTAGAACAGTGAATGGATTAAGGACCTATTGCTATTGTTCAGTCACTCAGTCATGTCTGACTCTTTGTGACCCAATGGACTGCAGCATGCCAGGCTTTCCTGTCCTTCACCACCACCCAGGCTTGCTAAAACTCATGTCCATTGAGTTGGTGATGCCATCCACCCATCTTGTCCTCTGTCATCCCCTTCTCCTCCTGCCTTCAGTCTTTCCCAGCATTAGGGTCTTTTCTAACGAGTTGGCTCTTCTCATTAGGTGGCCAAAGTATTGGACCTTCAGCTTCAAATCTCAGTCCTTCCAGTGAATATTCAGGATTAATTTCCTTTAGGATTGACTTCTTTGATCTCCTTATGGTCCAAGGGGCTCTCAAGAGTCTTCTCCAACACCATAATTCAAAAGCATCAAATCTTTGGTGCTCTGCCTTCTTTGTCGTGCCACTCACATCCATACATGACTGCTGGACAAACCATAGCATTGACTAGTAGGCAAAGTAATGTCTCTGCTTTTTAATATGCTGTCTAAGCTTGTTGTTGTAGCTTTTCTTCCAAGGAACAAGTGTCTTTTAATTTCATGGCTACAGTCACCATCTGCGGTGGTTTTGGAGCCCAAGAAAATAGAGTCTGTCACTGTTTCCATTGCTCCCCATCTATTTACCATGAAGTGATGGGACCAGATTCCATAATCCTAGTTTTCTGAATGTTGAGTGACCTACAGAGTTAGTAAATCTCTAGGACTGGGAGACTGTTATTTGTTAAGGTAGAAAGGAAAAGTCACAAATAATATTGTGGTTTATAATTAGGCTACTGAGTGGATAACAGCATATAAAAGGACTCCTGAAGAAAATTTGGTCAATTTTTGGCTTTGCAGCATGTAATGGATTTCAAAATGGAGATAATGAGTAGGCATTTGGGTATTAATGTTCAGAAGTCAAGTGTGCATGTATTGGCCATGTATTGGCCTAAAAGTGTGCCTTAAAGGGCAAAAATGAGTCTCTTCTTGGTCTACTCAATAGTCCTGAGTTGACCTGAAAAAAAGTTAAAATCAAGAAACGTGACTAAGATAATGTTTATATATTTATCTAGGTGACAAGGCCATATGGAGCAATGGGGGATTGAATGAATATTTATTGGAATGATTTAATAAAGGAGAAGATTCCTGCATCCTAAAATGTATTTTAGTGATAATTCCATATTGGAAATTCTCTCCTTTACTCTCATCATCACTACATAGAAATGGGAAGCTCTAAAAGGAATCCTTAATAAAAAAACATGCTTTAAAAGAAAGAAAATCAATGTAATTGATCTGAAGACAGTCAGAAAAGAGATCCTGGTCTCCTTGAAAAGACTTTATCATGATTTTACTGAATGGTTTCTCCAAATTTTTTCTTATTTATAAAATATTTATGATCAATTAATTTTTTCTGATTATAAAAGAAATGCTTTGTTCTTTATAAAATTTGGAAAATATTCAAAAGTTAATGGAAAAAATATCTCAAATATTTAAGTATAGGCATTGTTAATATTTTTGTGTATTTCTTTCTAATACTTTTAATATTGATACAATTTTTTTCTATAAAATTAGCTATTTAATTGCTGTTTTAAAGTTATATACCCCATACTGCTATGTTTAAAATGCCTAACCAACAGGACCTACTGTATAGCACATGGAGCTCTGCTCAATGTTATGTGGCAGCCTGGATGGGAAAAGAGTGTGGGGGAGAATGGATACATGTATATGTGTGGCTGGGTCCCTTCACTATTCACCTGGAACTATCATAAAAAGTTCAAAAAAAGGTGTATACCCAAGTCCCTAAATATTATTTGAAAATTCAAAGCACTAGGTCTGACAGTGTTTTAAATGTTTATCCATCCCCATGTTGTTGAATATAATATGGGTTCTAATTTTTCTTCATTAAACATAACTTAGATGATCTTTATGCATAAGAATCAAGTGGTCTTAGAAGAAGAATTACTTGAGTAAAAGTATACTTAAGGGATGTTTAAGGTCACTTGGTTATTTACCAGGTTTACCATTGGGAAATCACATTCTGGAACTTAAGATAAGTTAAACATTTCTACTACCTTCCTCTTCTGTAGTATTGTTTTCTGTTTATGAGGTGTGCCTTATAAATAATGGTTGCTTAAGAAATATTGTGGATGTACATAGCCTGCTTTTCTAAACTCAACTAATGGTTCAGGATGGCCTCTGCAGCTCCAACAAACATGTCTGCATTTCACTCGCAAGAAAGAGATTAAGGAAGAGCAAAAGAATGCCTCCTCTTTTGGAGACATTTGCAGAAGGTTGCACAAATTAACTCCACTAACAACCCACTGGCAGAACAAGGCCACACCCAAATGCATATAAGTCTGGGAACTGCTGTTAATTCTGGATGCCCATGTTTCCAGCTAAAAATCTTAATTCTGGATGCCCATGTTTCCAGCTAAAAATCTGTTACTATAGAAGGAAGATGAGAAAGGATATTGAAGACCTAGAAGATTCTGCTACACATGACAGTACAAATGAATGGAACAAAGATTTATTTTTTATTATAAGTGTCAGGATATCTTCTTCACACTGTACATAAAGGAAGATTTTAGATGAATTAAAAAAATTGAAGGTGAAAAATAAAATTTTGAGTACTTGAAGAAAATATAGGAGCTTATCTTTATGATTGCAATCAAAAGATTATTTTTTAACAGGAGACACAAAAAGCACAACCCACTAAGTATAAGTCTGATAGATTTCCTATATTGTAGTTAAAAACTAAAGTACCACAAAAAACAGAAAACAAAAAAGAGAGACTAAGAAAGACATATGTAATTTATATATTAAGATGACATTGTAGCATCCACATCATGTAGGGTACTCATAAATCTGTAAGAGAAAGGCAACTTAATACAAATTGGACAAAGGGCTTCATGAGGCTGTTTCCAGAAGATGAAAGTAAAATACTAAGATACGCCTAATTGTGCCAAACACCCTACTACAAAGAAAAATGTTTAAAGGGAATTTCCCTTTATTTTCCCAAGAAATATCATGGAGACTTTATCTGGTCAAATGATACATTTTCCCTAAAGTTTGCTTTGAGTACAAATCTAAAGCATGTTTGCCATTTTCTAAAATGGTACTATTTGTTCCCACCCAATGCTAAGATCTATGTGGAAACCTTGAAGCCACTGCGTTCTCCACAGCTTTAATATACTTTATTCTGTGTGACACTGAAAGGCAGTGTCAATTATGATGAATTGTGAAGCTCTCAACTAATGATACATTTAAAGCCAATTCATTTGTCTCTTTGATCATGTAAATGCATTGGCGTTCACCAAGCTTGCTGTGATAAGACTTTATGGCTACTTTGGAATCATTTCATTGAACACTTACATATCAGTGCAGTTGCCATTAATGTTTACAGGTACATGTGCTACACCTCCTCATGATATTTTGCAGAGGTTAATGCCTGTGCACAGTAGATATATTTATTACGCAGGCAATAACAGACCCATGGGAACCATTATGGCTCTTAAGAGATTAGTGTCTATGATCACTCCCATTTTATCCTATCTCCTTTCTCTATTTAGCTAGTGTGCTCCTTTATTTATTTATTTTTTAAATTCTCCACTAATATTAAATCCATTTAGGTACATCCAAATTGCAAAATTAGTCTTATACCTATAAGTTGTAAATTTTAGAAAATACTTTATTGGCCTATAAATCAAACCTATTTCTAGGACTTCCAGCGTTGCTCTTTGACTTTGAAGTTGTGTCCCTAGTCTTGCTAATCCACCCTTGATAGTAGTATAGGCAAGAATCGTCTACTATCACATTGGAAATATTTCACATCTTGCAAAGGTTTTGACTGTTCTGCTATAGTAAGTGATATCAAGGCATAAAATGTTATTCCCTAGATCCAACACCTTGCAAAATAACTTACAGAGGCTTTCTCTTCAAGAAAAATTCTCACTTGCAACTCTGTTTTTCCTATCTTATTCCTAACAGCTGGGTTATATCTGCTTCCAGGAAAATGTGTTATGTATGTTTAATACCAATAGCTAAAAAGAACTTTGAAAACTGAAAATAGCCTTGCATTTAAGTTTAAAGCAATCTGCCAAAGTACTTTTTAAATTGATCAAGAAATTGGTGATTATGACATTAATTGTTAATATATTATAATGACTTAAGGTCCAGTATACAGACATACAGAAAAGGTAACCAAAGATAATCATTTTCTTTTCAATCATTACTTAATCCCTAGCATTTCTTTCTTTATATTAGGAAGCTTCTGATCTAGGACCAATTTGCTTAAAGTAGAGATTGTATTTAATCCACAGTGTCTGAGGGTGGTGCATGAAGACAGGGATTCTATTCTTCCTATGACCTTGTCAGTTTCACTCTGCTGAAAAGGCTTCAGGTTTGCCAAATCACGTGCTCTGAATTTACATGCTTAGGGAGGTTGTTGTGATAGTAAGCCAGTTTAATTCCCCAGAAGCCACATCATTTTTGCTCAAGTTGGAAGAGCAGTTGGCCAGTGGGGGCATTACTCACAGAATGTTTGTCAGGCCAGATGTATTGGTGTTCATCGTTTACCCATGAGGCAATGTCTCTGGACACTGAGTCACAAGGGAGGGGTGAAAAACAAGAAATTACAAACCTGCAGATATTAACAAGGAAGGTTTCCTTCATTTAGTCTATTCTCCTTTTATTATTATTTTTTTTCTTTTACATGATTTTTTTTTTTTCCTGAACAAACTTTCTATGATTTTTTAAACCAAATCTCATGGTTTCGGTTAGAATCATTTCACATATTCAGGATCATCATAGAGCATTTTGTTATGAGGCTTAATACCAACAAGGATAAAGGTATGAGTGAGTCCTGAGTTGTGTAAGTGTATTGGGAGATGGTATAAATAACTATTACTATACCCAATGACCTCAATACTGAGTGGGAGTGTTAATGTGAAAATGGCTTTATCACCTCGATTTAGCATTATCTATCAATGGTGGGTAAACAAGGCTTCCAACTCACCCTATTTAAAGAACCATGAGAGTCCCTATGGATTGTTTGGTTTCTGAGGCCTCGAATAAGATTTGATGAAAGCACAATCTAGCAGAACCCCATGACTCATTTTATGTTACTCTTATATAACATATCAGAGAGGGCAGTAGCACCCCACCCCAGTACTCTTGCCTGGAGTATCCCATGGACGGAGGAACCTGGAGGGCTGCAGTCCCTGGGGTCGGAGAGGGTCAGACACGACTGAGTGACTTCACTTTCGCTTTTCACTTTCACTTTTCACTTTCATACATTGGAGAAGGAAATGGCAACCCATTCCAGTATTCTTGCCTTGAGAATCCCAGGAACGGGAGAGCCTGGTGGGCTGCCATCTATGGGGTCACACAGAGTCGGACACAACTGAAGTGACTTAGTAGTAGTAGTATATAAAAAATATTTTTAAAGCCATTGTAATAAATATTTTTTGAGCTCTTTCAGTTAATGTATTTAGACTGGATTCAATCATCAAAGCATTAATGCATTTGTAGCCAGAAAAGTCTCTGACGACAATCTATTTGAGTATTTTTTTAAATCCTTTTTATCTCATACTATTTTTGTACTAAACTACTCCTCTGGTGGCTCAGATGGTAAAGAATCTGCCCTCAATGCAGAAGGCCCAAGTTCAATCCCTGGTTCTGATGATCCCCTGAAGAAGGAAATGGAAGTATTTTTGCCTGGAAAACCCCATGGACAGAGGAGCCTGGTGGGCTACAGTCCATAGGATCACAGAGAGTCAGACATGACTGAGCAACTACACTATGATAGGGAAAGACTTGTGATTTGTTCATAACCCACTGTTATTTTAAAACCAATTTAAAAAACAAAGCACCCTGTAAACTGGATTATATGTTGCACAAATAATGCACCTATAGCTGTGAGACTATTTTATCCATAAAAAGAGTAGTTTTCTTTCTAAAGAAAGCGCAACCAATCTTTTCTCTTAGTTCAAAGGAATATTATACAGGTAGCAGTGTCCTGAAAAATAGTTAGCTCTTTCCTATGCTGGGGATTTGGTTCTATATGGTTTCTGTCTCATGAGGGAAATAAAAAAGCACTAATTTTCATTCAGAGTAGAGAAAATCTACAAGATATGATAGAAGGATTTTTTAAAAGAGAATAATCATAGACCTAAATTCATTGACAAAGGTAGATTTTCCTCTGGATAAGCAGTGGGAGGGTCCACTGATGTTACCAACCTAATTCCTTGTAAGACAAGTAAATTAGTCATTAAAAAATAATGTCATTATTATATTTTGAGACATGATGAAAGGCTGAATTTATGATGCTTGATGCCTGATGTCAGAAATGGTATTTATTTTCATATAATATCTGTAGCAGAGGTGACTGGTAACTACCAAAAAGGAAAAATTCCATGTGATTTTTTTTCCCTTGGGAAACATGAAAAAGATGAGAGGCAAACAAATTATATTTGTAGTATGAGAATGAACTATTTTATCTCATTTAAAAAAATATACAACTTTCAAACAGCTTCCAAATTGGGATACTGTATCATTAAGCATTTGACATTTGTCCAGTTAAAACTATTGACTCATGCTTTCATTGCTTCCCCCTCAAATTACTACAGTGCCACAGCTGATCTGACTATATTTTCCATTTCTTATAAATAGCCACAAGAAAAGTATTAATTATCCTTGTACGATTTAATGCACCAACTGCCTTAACCTTTCAGGTTTTCTTAAACGCCAGCATAACAAGGCATATCCATGGCAGCAAATGTGATTTATGACAGGAATCTTTAATTTCTGTTTTTAAATATGTTACCCACCGATCTGCATACATTTAAATTCGCCTGCAACACTTTTCTCTGTCTTGAGGCTGTTGTTTAATATTCAAGGATGATTTTTGTCCACATACATTTTGGTCTATGTCACCTCAGATTAAATTATTACTGTTTGCAGCCTTTTTGGAGCAGGCCTCGGGCCCTTATTTACAAGAATCAATGAAACAGTAATGAAAATCCATTTTTCATACTATCAGCCCTGGCCTGCTTTTATTTAGTTAGCTGTGTCTAAGCAAGCAATTCATTTTGTGCAAATGTCATGTAGAGAAAAAAGGATGAGCCATGAAAGGGTTAATCATGAAATAAGACCTGAGCTTTCCCCCATATAAAAAGCATCCGTAATGTTAAAATTAAAAAAAAAACCTCTTAATATATGCAAAGTAATGTATATTGACACATAAGCAAGGCTTTTCATGATGAATATTGAAATATATATGCAAAGCACAGGAAATGTGTAACATGTTATAGATCTTTCAGTGTACATTTAGAGGAAATGAACCATTTATATTCTACAATTTAGTGAATACCTACTGTTTATTGGTACAGAGCACATAGGAGTATATTTGTCTTAGTAATTTATTTAGGTAAATATATTTATTCTTCTAGGGGTTCTTGTGCTTTTCTTGGTTCTATAGTACTAGACATAAATATTTAACAATGCATTGTCTCAAATGTTATTCATGTAATTTATCAGAGAAAACAGTGGAGTTGTAATAACTTTTAAGCCTGCACCTTCTCTTAAACCTGAGATTGATTTAGAATGCAGGCAACTGAGCTGGGTTTTCTTCACACAGCTGAGAATTATTTACTGGTTCTAACTCAAGGAAGCTAAAATGGTCCTGCTACCAAAAGTACAAGGTTCAGTTAGCCATGTTTGAATCAGCTTTCTTAAGCAAATACTTTGGCTGTAAAAGAGAAGAGATTAGTGAGAGAAGAAAACATTTAATTAATATGAATATATTTCCCTGTATTTGCTGACCTACCCATTTTACTTTATACATATATGTATACACAGAAATATACATATATATTACCCCTTATGAGTATTACTCTTGGGAATGTCTTCTAAATTTTAATGCACTTGGCTATGAGGATGTCAGTTCAAATTATAGCTAGGGTCTTGTAAAAATGACTGTCCACTTTTTCATATCACAAAAGAAATGAATAGAGAGTGAAAGCAATTGGAATCTTCTTCATCTGTGCTGTAGACTTTGTCAGAAATGAATTTTAAGGACTCAAAAACCTGCATTTTTCTATCTGTACATTTTTCTATTATATTTGGTTTTTAAAAAATCTGTTTCCTGAATTTGGTGACAGAATTTCTAATACTGATAGAATGTGCAGAGTTGAAAACTAGCTGATTTGCTAGTTTTAATTATTTTTTAAAAGCTGAAAGTGATTTCCTATCCAGCCAAAGAAGAAAATTCCTTTATTATAGTCCTGAAACTGCATCTGAATAGTGAATTCAATACTGCCATTGCTCACATAGATCAAGGCAAGTCCTGGTAATTGAACAGGTCACTATAAGGCAATCAAACATGATGCCTAAACATTTAATCAACTTCAGTTACCAAAGTGTGCTTACCTCCTAAGGTGCTGTATCTACCATAGTGTACACACATAGTAGTTTTTATAATTCAGTTTTAAAGGCTCACATGTTGAGATTTTAAAGCATAGGAAGAGGGTAGCCGTGTGAATTATCAAAGTCTGAATTAATCTGGAAAATTGATTATCAAAATCTGATATTGTTGAATGTTGTTGGCTCAAATTCAACAAGAAAATTGATTGACTCGTAAGTAAGTGTTAGAAAGTAAGTTACTCTTTTCTCACATATTTTCATATAGAATCAGCCCACCATTGGCCTACCTTCGTACCAGAATTTATAAAAGGTGGTGAGGAATAAAAGACTTCTTGCCAGACATATATGAAAAATAAAGGTACCATAATTTTCAAAACTACTCTTAATTTCTCAAAATGTTCAAGATAAGGGAAAAAACATAAAGTGTTACTTTTAGAGTTTGCAAGAAAGCATTTGGGTTCCATTTAGTCCAGCAATCCACATTGCCAGTCATTAACTTCATCAAGTTGTGGCCTGTACAATTGAATCGATTTCGTTTATCTTAAGATGTAAACTTTCTCGCTCAAATGTTTTTCAATCACATATAACTGCATTACAAAAATCCAACCTTCACAGTGCAGACAGGTAAAGATATCTTCAAACCAGTCTCTGAATTTCAAACTCCTGTTTACAAATGGCCAGTAAATCTAAGACCTGTGTTCCATGCTTTCCATTCAGAGTACCTGATGAGATATGATTCATTCATTTTGCATTTTACATTACAACTGTAAAGAATTGCTAAAAACTTGAGGAGAATGCCAATGTCATATACTAAATTTGAAAAGGAAACAAATATGCTATTAGTCTACTCAACTGTATATCTACCTACAATATACAAGAGACAAGGTATTATAATAAAAGTACGGAAAAATTTAACATTTGATTTCTCAGTTGAATAGGATTTAAGATGACTCTTTTTAAAGAATCATTCTATGCTTTTCATATTCTAAAAATTATGGAGTGATTAGGCATTAGATGATATTTCTATAACAGGAAGCATATTTTTTAAAAGAAACACAGAAGGAAGGAATCCCCTATTAGAAGGAGGAGGAAACCCAAGAGGGCTCAGAATCAAGAGCACCTCTCACCAGAACAGAGAATGATCTTCCTTCTCTTTTCAATGGAAATTACCCCTGTAAGATATTCATCTGAATTTAGAAATTCTGTCTTTTAAAATTCCTCTGAGCGGATTTAGAAGAGACAGTAATAATTAGATTATAAATATTGCTTCTTCCCTAAGACTTAGTTTAGATCAACTGCATGACAAATGAGTAGATTGATGGTGAGGTGTAACAAGGTGGAAAGGAGCCTGGGTAGACTGCCACGGTGTGTGGGGCCACACCGGAATGCGATTTGGGATGGAAGGAAGAGGCTTCGGGCCTGACACTGTCACTTGCCCACTGTGCAAAAATCTCTGACTCCCCCTCTTCTTCTATTTCCACATCTGTAAAATGGTGATCATTTTAGTATCCACATCACAGAGTTGTGGTTATAATGAAATAACATAATACTCATAAAGCATTTATAATTACTCTTGACACATAGTAAGAGCTTAAAAAATGTTAACTGTGGAAAATATATTTAAGTGTTTAAGAATCTGTAGATTGGGTTGTTTTAAACTGGAGATAGATGCAGAAAGGAAGAGTTAAAGTTTGTAATTAAAAAAAATGATTATTTCAAAAACATATTAAAACAGTTTTGAATCCAAGAAAAAAGGAAGGATGAGGGAGTAATTATCTTCATTATCCTCCTCATTCTCTTCTTTCCTGAAGTAGCAGGGTCCCTGCTGTCAAGAACCAAGGCTAGTGTAATTGGCATTGATTAAATAGTACGATTTATATATAGGGGTAGCCTGGGAACCTAACAATTATATTCTATAGAAAAATATGTTTCTAGTTGCAAATAGCCAATCTACAAATGAACACTTGGAATATACTCATTTGTAAATTGACCTTCATATTTCATTATATCTTATTTGCCATTTACTTAACAAGTACATTTTAAAATAGCATTAGATTAGAGAGTCAATAAGAAATAAGGAAACAGGAACCAGAGAATAGACTGTAAAAATTTTTTTCAAGTAAATTAAATGTTGGTTAACAAATGTTTTCAATGAGCAAAGAACAGAAAGTTTTTTTTTTCTTAATCCTAGCTTAGCATTTAGAAAATTAACTAAACTTATGAATATCTACCATTGCACTCTCCACATCTCATATAAACTGAAACTGATAAAGTACAGTAAAAAGGAGTAAGAAACAGCTATCTACTCGGTACCTGAATATGAATCAATTATATAATTAGACAAAAAGTGACAAAACATTACAGTGGACATATATTTAGTAACTAAATAGAGGTGAAAAACAGAAAAGTATAGGCATCTTTATTTTTACAAATACCCTATCATAGCACAAAATATTACAAATATGGACAACAAAAGTAGCTATTCTTCTTAGAGAACCAGAAAAAGAATCAATTCATCTTGAGTACATTCATATTCCATCAATGATTTATGACCGTTTAGAAGAAAAAGAAAATATCAATTTCTAAATTTATATTTAATATTTACAAATATGTAAATGAGACTGTCTCAGAAATGTGTAGCAGATGTCCCTATCTTCTTGGTGCTGATGGACTGCCTAGGTATTACTTTAAAATGATAGATTGGCAATGAGAATATTATTTTCTACTCTGTTTCATCATATTCATTTGGAAGCATTAATTCTTTTAAAGAAGATTATACATGCAATCCAATCTTGACAGCCTGCCTCTATGTAATGGGATGTTCTATTTAAATGTGAGGACATATTGATCTCATTCTGAAGTATCTATCTAGTATCTATCAAGAGGATAAAGTTTGAACATTTTCCATGATGGGTCCTGTTCCAAAATTTTTGAAATTGAATATGCGGTAAAGAAATGAAAAATAGTAACTTTTCATTTTTTGATTTGGAAAAATTTTAAGCAAAGAAAAGAACATTGAAATAAGTTGTGATATTTCTTTATGCAGGGTCTTTTAGTGGGAGGATTGAACATACCTCAAGGGACAAGTAAACTAAAGGGCTGATTCCCCCAAGTTTTGTAAAGTGGATTATTTGAAGTGGGCCATAAACTCTCACAATCTCTACAATGCTGTAATTATGACACTGTCCCTTCATGTATATATTCCCTTTCTGAGCACTCATGAAAATTATTTGAACTAAGTAAATCAATTCACGTTAAGATCTTGGATTTAAGTCAATTATTTAAAATTTGAATTGAGAGAATGTTCCACTAAATTATTTTTATTCTTCATATATGAGTTAAAAAATGAAAAACATTTCTTTAATATTCATTCAAGGAAGAGTACATTAAACATGGAAAGAGTGGAATATTTTAACGAAATAAAAATTAACCATAACCAGTAACTGAAATCAAGAAGAACTCTCATTTTGGGGAGGGTATGTATGTTACATATTTCAAACCAAAAACTAAGAAAAATTTAGAGTGCTGCCTAAAGCATAAATAATATTGAATAACAAATGTTGTTTATTTAAATATTATACATTAAAGTGTTTTAGCCTAGTAGAAATCTCCCAGTAAAATTTGGATTACATTTTGCATATGAATATCAAGTGCAATAGCTGGTAATCACAACATACTATATTTGACTAATTGAAAATATTTTCATTTTAAAACAAAAATAATGACTAATATATACAGATTTTTTCTATATTTAATAGAAATAAATTCAAATAAAATTTTGAGCTGTAATGATACATTATGAATGGATATCAAAAACAATTTAAAAATATTTATTAGCAAAATTCTGTTCAGACTAAAAAATGGTAGCATTAAAAAGTAATAATGCTTTCTTAAAAGGATAGGGCTGTTATATTAATTAGCATCCAGATACTGTGTTAGTGAAAATTCCATGAAATCTGAGAAAAAATACCTGTACCTTAGAGCACCTAGAATATGAATCTGAGATATCTAATTGTCAATACAATGGATATTGAGTGTTTGTGTTCATATGAGATACTTTTAGAGGTTTCATTAAAATCTCTAATATAAACAAAGTTATCATTGACATGTAAGAGCTAGAAACTATGCTATATGTGTGTGATATAGAGAGATTATACAGCTAAGATTGATGATTATTAGGAAAAATTTTAAATTAGAATGCCATTATTCAAAGTGCTGGGACTACAATGGATTTAGTGCCAGCACACTAAAAGGTGAAAAGAAAATGCTCTCTTAGAAATAAATGTATATCTATTTAATATTCACAAGATACCAAATGATTTTCCTAAAAGATGTTTCCACTCATTTTTATATTAGTTTCCATTATATATGAAATAAATTGCCTCTTCCTGACAAACTTGTGACTTTCTGCACGTGTGATATTTTTCTCAAGAGGCATTTACTGTATTATTATTCCAAGAAAAAGGGTTAGTCTTTTTATTAATTACTGTCTAACTGGAACCCAAAAGTCAAAGGGATCTAATTACTAAATAACAGAAATTAGAAACAGGATAAATTTTCACTTATCTGGCTTAACAATGATGAACAGAGAGTTCAAAACATACTCACACAATAGTCATTTCTATTTGTATTTGGAATGCATTATTAAAATCAATTTATATCACGTAGCTAATGGCTGAAGGAGTTGGCCCAAATCCATTCTGAATGATAGTAAGAAATCAGACTGGGAGTCAATTTGCAGAATATTCTCTCTTATTCAAATGAATGTTTTTGTAGAAAGGTTAAAAGCTGCAAAATGTTCTTGATGATGGATCTAAATAATCAAAAAGTCAAAATAAATTTGGAGCCTCCTCTTTAAGGACCCATGAAAAACAATCTGGAAATAAGTAAAAAGGACTCTTTTTACCCAATTAGTGACAATATAGATGTTTTAAAAACAATGTGTTAAAATTGAATATCCATCAATTGCATCATATGTCATCTTTTTACTGTATTTTGAAAACAAAATTGTTAAGAGAGTGATCTCAAATCCACTCTAAGCCCATCTATATTGCACTGCTTGCAAATCTTGGTTGCTTCTTCTTACTATATATTCATCTTAAGTCACTGCTGGTTTCTAGAATTCCCAGATTCATAGTATTTTTCAGTTTATGGCAGTCTTTGCTATGCTGATCTTAGCAGAAACACCTGCAGGTAAGCCCACTCTTCTTATATTGATTCCTTCTTTCATTTTGGCCAGTAGCATAAGACTGGAAAAATACTTTATTGGACAACAAACTAGGAGAAAGCAGAGGAAATGAAAATATTGAGATCTTATTAGATTCAAGGAATAAATTAAATATATCTCTGTCTCTCTCTTTCTCTCTCTCTCACACACACACTCAAAAACAGGTGGTTCAGATGGTAGCTGTATTGCATACGTTCTGCCATTCCAGATCTATGCTCTACATGTCTGCATCCCATTCTGCTTTGTGCTCTAGGAAACTGGGTTATCAGAACGGTCTCTACAAGATCCTTTTCTGTTTAACTTCTGGTGCAGTTTAGCCAGTGAGAGATAAAGCAATGCGTTTGGAAACTGGAAGATAATGAAGACAAATATTCCACTGGCTCCCACTACAGGTCATTCGTTTCCCAAAGGACATGGGTCTTAAGTGGCCCACTCCACTTAATACCCTTCACAATCCTATCACTTGACCCTTCAACCTATGGGATGGTAATACCTTTTGTTCTTATCTTGGATAAATGCCTCATTTGTTTCTTTTTCCCTTAGTCCCCACCCACTGCTTTAAAAATAATATTTCTATTAAACGTGACTCAACTGCAAACCAGGAACTTGACTGAGTAGGCTGTTTATTCAGTTCAGTTCAGTTCAGTTCAGTCACACAGTTGTGCCCTATTCTTTGTGACCCTATGGACTGCAGCATGCCAGGCTTCCCTGTTTATCACCAACTCCTGGAGTTTACTCAAACTCATGTCCATTGAGTCAGCAATGCCATCCAAGCATCTCATCCTCTGTTGTCCCCTTTTCCTCCCACCTTCAATCTTTCCCAGCATCAGGGTCTTTTCAAATAAGTCAGGTCTTCACATCAGGTGGCCAAAGTATTGGATTTTCAGCTTCAACATCAGTCCTCCAATGAATATTCAGGACTGATTTCCTTTAGGATGGACTGGCTGGATCTCCTTGCAGTACAAAGGACTCTCAAGAGTCTTCTCCAACACCACAGTTCAAAAGCATCAATTCTTTGGTGCTCATCTTTCTTTATAGTCCAACTCTCATATCCATACATGACTACTGGAAAAAACATAGCTTTGACTAGATAGACCTTAGTCGGCAAAGTAATGTCTCTGCTTTTTAATATGCTATCTAGCTTGGTCGTAACTTTTCTTCCAAGGAGAAAGAAACAAGGCTTCCAAGGAGAAAGAAACAAGTCTGTTTATTAGCAGACCCCTAGTCCTGGCCTTGTTTTCCTTCTGGAGCCTTACCTTGTTTTTACCTCTCCTGAGGAAGTACCCCTTTCAATTTTCCTTAGACAAATAACAATACACTGCTCTCAAGGATGGTGTTCCATCCTTGAAACACCATAGAATCTGGTCCCCTCATACGCCATGGTAATATGCAGTACACAGTAATTCTCTGTAGTATATTTCTGAATGCTTGATTTATTTAGTTCAGAATATGGCCCCCCTTCATATTTGCTAACTTCTAGATTCTTAAGGGGAGTTTTTCAGACCAAACACATACATTCCCCCAAGGGCAAAAAATGCTTATCCAAGATAACAAAATAAAAATGTTTGTTATATTTCAAGAATTTCTTAAAGGCAAGATACTGACAACACTATTAGTCATGTATGGATGTGAGTAGACCATAAAGAAGGCTGAGTGCCAAAGATCTGATGCTTTCTAGTGGTGGTACTAGAAAAAATTCTTGAGAGTCCCTTGGACAGTGAGAAGATCAAAGCAGTCAATCCTAAAAGACATCAACCCTGAATATTCATTGGAAGGACTGATGCTGAAGCTCCAATACTTTGGCCACATGATGTGAAGAGCCAGCTTGTTGAAAAGACCCTGATGATGGGAAAGATAGAGGGCAGGAAGAGAAGGGGGCAACAGAGGATGAGATGTTGGATGGCATCACCGAGTCAATGGATGAGTTTGCACAAACTCTGGTAGATGGTGAATGACAAGCAAGCCTGGTGTGCTGCAGTTCATGGGGTCGCAAATAGTCAGACACAACTGAGTGACCAAACAACAACAAAAACTTGTCTTTCAGAGTATGGCTCTATACTCTTTCCAGAATATTGTTAGCTCTCCTTTTCTCATCTTCCAGTTTCCAGGCAGGACCCAAGAACCTACTATAAATGTAAAATGGGGTTCATAAAAACCCTTTCCTAAACAAAATAATGTCCATCCCAGATAAACTTATTTTCTTCTCCCTGAGCAAAAAGCAAATTAGAATAAATAGATATCCATGTATATGAGAAAAATTAACCTAGACACAGACTTTATACCTCTCACAAAAACTAACTCAAAATGGATCATAGACACAAATATAAAATGCAAAAATATAAGACCATAGGAAGACAATATATAGAAGGAAAAATTTAGGTATGAGAATGACTTTTAGATACAATACAAAAGTAGCATCCATGAAAGAAAACATTGATTTAAAGACTGAAAACACTTCATCCAAATTAAAACCTGCTCTGGTGGGGTGGGGGGGTGGGGGGTGGGGGGTGGGGAAACACTGACAAGAAAATAAGACAAGCCACAAATGGATAGAAAAGTCTTTGAAAAACATATCTGACAAGAAAAAAAGTGTTGTCCAAAAAAAGAAAAAAAGTGTTGTCCAAAATGTACAAAGAAATCTTAAAACTCAACAATAAGAGAACAAAACCTGACTTAAAATGAGGAAAGGCCTGGACAGACAACTCACCAAAGAAGATAGATGGCAAATAAGCATATTAGTAGATGCTCAACATCATATGTCATTAGGTAGGCAAATGCAAATTAAAACAGGTTGGTATCATTTCATATCTATTAGACAGGCCAAAATCCAAAACACTGATACCACCAAATGCTGACAAGAAAGTAGAACAACAGAAAACCACATTTATTGTTAGTGGAAGCACAAAATGATAGAATTACATTAGAAGAGGGTTTAGCAGTTTCCTACAAAACAACATATTCTTACCATACAATCTAGCAATTGAACTTCTTGGTATTTACCCAAATGAGTCGAAAACTTATGTCCACACAAAAGACTGCGCACGAGTATTTATAGCAGCTTTACTTTTAACTGCCAAAACTTGGAAGCAACCAAGTTGTCCTTCAGTAGGTATGTGAATAAATAAACTGTGGTACATCCATATAGTGCGATATTATTCAGTGCTAAAAAGAAATAAGCTATGTAATTATGAAAAGACATGGAAAAACTTTTTTTAAAAGGAATATTTAAATGAAAGAAGCCAATCTTAGAAGGCCAAATATTGTACAATTCCACCTATATGAAGTTCTGGAGAAGATAACACTAGGAGATAGTGGAAAAACCTGTGATTTCCAGGGGTTAGAGGAGATGGAGTGATGAATAGGTGCAACACAGAAGCTATTTAAGTCAGTGAAACTGTTTTTATGATACTATAACTTTGACTACAAGTCATTAAACATTTTTCAAATCCAGTAGAGTGTACAGTACCAAGAATGAACCATAACATAATGAATTTAACATTGTAATGATATATAAATGGAGAGTCACCAATTGTAACAAATTTACCCTTATGGTGTTAGGGTAAATAGTTGATAGTTGGAGAGGCTGTGTGTGTGGTGGGGCCAGAAGTATATAGGAAATATCTACCTTTTTCTCAGTTTTGCTATGAACTGAAAACTTGGGGAAAATTAAGTATATATCAACAAAAAAGTATATTTGTAGGCAGAGTTTTCCTTTATTCAAGCCAAAACATGATAAGTACTGGGAGACTCACAGAGAAGTTATATTCTCCTTTGCATAGAGATTGCTTCTCCTCACCCTATTATCACTACATCATTCCCTTATTCAAGAGTTGAGCATTCTGGATTTGTTATTTCTTTTAACTCAACTGATAGGTAGAATAATGTCAAGTAATTCATGTTTTATCCAGTAATTCATTGGGCCATAGTCTTTAAGTGAAAGTAAAAATGTTAGCTTCTCAGTCATGACAGGCTCTTTGTGACCCCATGGACTGTAGCCCACCAGGCTCCTCTGTCCATGGAATTCTCCAGGCACGAATACTGGAGTTGGTAGCCACTTCTTTCTCCAGGGGAATCTTCTTAACCCAGGCAAAGATGCTGGTAAATAATTTTACCATTGTTTTACTGCTGAAGGAACTATGGCAGCAACAACAAAAATCTTTAAACTTGTATTGTTTAGCACAGAAAATTGTAACTGGAGAACAGATGAGTCCTTAGAATCCCATGTATTTAAAAATATGTGAAAAAAGTCATATCGTTTTACTGAACTAAGTCATCCTTTCAGTTTCATTAAATAACATATGGACACTGGCTACACTTCATTGATTCTCTCTTTTAAACTATTAACTTGAATAATCGGATCAATGTTTGTCTTTTTAGAGGTTTCTACATCGATTTCCCTTGCTGCAAATATTTTACAATTTCAAAATATCTGTTTCATCTTCAAACCAGTTAAGTAGAAATGACATTGTTTTATTATCACCTAGCATTAGTCGTAATGATCTGTTGATTCATCTAAGAGTGACTCTCAACTCTTTCCTTTCTAGTTTCTCTTTCTTAATCAGGTTTCCTGCCCTAGTCTCTTCTTCTATCTGATACTAAATTTACCTCTGAAATTATAAATCTCTCTGTGTGTATGTGAGATTTCTATGTTAAAAGTAGGCAAAGGAAAAACTGATAACTCATTTTCCACAAGAAAAAAATCTAAATTCTTCAGCATGTTTTTTCAGGAACTTCAAAGTTCAGTCTTACCTTTCTAGTCATACTTCCCAGTATTACCTCATTGCTTAACCAAAAAGTTTTTTTTTATTTCTCAAACCACAGCCTTAATAAGCCACATGTTTCATGATTCTGTGTCTTAAATATACTCCCCTTTTTGCTAAAATCCCCTTACTCTTCCTCCTGGTAAAAGTATATTCATCATTTAAATCCTATCTAATATCATTTGATCTGTGAAGTCTTCCCAACTTTGACATCCCTGGAGAGAACTGGTAGCTACAACTCTCCAAGGTTTTTATACATACCTATCAAATTTAAATCTATCTACATCACTAGACTGAAATTTCCTGAAAAATATTCATTTATGCAAAGCACATGGTAGAATCATAATAAATACTCTCTGAAAGAATGAAGAGATAAATGAATGGTTCTCCATCTTTCAAACTGAAGCTTAGAGAGGATAAGTGACTGGATAACATAGCGAGAAAATGAATTAGTCAGGAAGATGACATGGTTCTTTCAGGATTCCACTATTCTTTCTACAAAAATCACCCAGGAAACTTTTTCAAAATATAGATGCCATGCCTTAGGTCAGATCCAATATCAGCGTCTCTGAGCAGTGCACCAGGATGTGCATATTTCTCAGGATGTGTAACTGAATAGTGTCAGCAGGGAATTTTGAGAATGAATTTTAATTGTGCCACATCACACCCACACCTCATCACACCCATACCTGTATGCAGAAACACAATTGTTGGCACCACAGACACTGAAACATTGTGCCAATGTTCTTAGAATTCCAGCTCTGGTCTGGGAAGAGGAGAGTGAAGGAAGTGGGGCTAGAGTGGGGAGATAAAGAAAGAAGACGAGAAGCATTTACAGTAACCACCAAACTTGCCAGGGGAAAGCAGTGTATGGCCATTCAGCCTTTCCAAGGAATTTAGGTTGTTGTAAGACACAGAATTGTGACTTTCTCACGGTAGGGATTGCTGGGTCATATACTAGATTTATTCCTAATTTTTTTACTTATATACATTATCATGTGTAAAATAGATAGTGGGAAGTTGCTAAATACCACAGGGATCCCAGCCTGGTACTCTGTTGATGACCTAGAGAGATGGACTGGGGGGAAGGGAGAGAAGCTCAGGAGGGAAGGGATATATAAACAAATCTATAATTATGATTGAGAATTATAGATTGTTGTTGTGTGGCAGAAACCAATACAAAATTTTAAAGCAATTTTCCACCCATTAAAGAATAAAAAAGAAGAAAGAAATAGAGTATAAGCCAGCCTACTGTAGAGTTGCTGATATCAGGATAAAGATACATCAAGACAAATAAAAATTTGCTCAGAGATTTTTAAAAAATGGCTGCCACTTATTCAAACTGAGATAATTTTTCCACTCCCTCAACCAATCTATCACTTTTTTGAAAGGACATATAATTTGAATAAGTCAGGAGTTTAAATGATTAAAAATGCACCTTCATTTTTAACTTTTGTCGTACATCTCTTGAGAATAACTTTCTGTGCCTTCAGAATAGTGGGAGAATTATATTTAGAAAGAAAGGGAAAAATTAATCTGTAGAGAGTATATCTTCAAATATGTTTACTTTGCACTTTGTACAACAGGATTTTTTGATTCTTTTACTTATGTTTTTATTTTGCTTGTAAGTTTTGCCACAAAATACTTAATAATAAGACATTAGATAATTTCTTCGTGAGTCAACCCAAGTGAGAAATCACTGTTTATTGATCCTTGTTCTGCTGTTAAGGATTACTTGTGAAGTCCCTTGTATCCTAAGCCACAAACAGTTTTCTTTCCTCTCTTCTGTTTTCTACCTACTTACTGTTCCCTTTGCCCTGACCTACTCAGCACCACATTTGGGATGGCTGATACTGGCATGTCCTTTACGTAAAGAGGTGGTGCTTTGCTTCTTGTTGGCCTGCAAGCATGATTATCTCTGTGATTTTCTGTTTGTTTGTTTGTTTTTCTCAGTTCCCCAGTTTTCTTCACCTTAGAGGAAACTTTTGGTAGTGAGCTAAGACCCCCAAATAGATTCAATAACAGTGCTGCATGATCTTTTCATTATCTCGGGGTTGTCTTTTCAGATGCTCTGTTTCATTTCTATGTTGTTGAGAAGTTTGAAAGCTCCTGAGTCTAATGAGCATTAAAATCCTCGGGAGTAACTCTTCTCTTCCCATCAGCTATTTCTGTGTTCTTGCAGAGTTCACTTCCCCTTTAATCTTGGGGCCTCATTAGTTACTTTTATACTTTGGTAAAGGGTTGAATTGTACAGAATGGAAGCTCACAATGAAAACACTGTCATTGTGACTGCATATGGTGGTTGCTGTTACTGACATTTGTCCAAAGATTTAGTATCAAAGATACACTTATTTTTCTTAGGAGCATCATACTGATCTTTTTTATTCTGTAATTGTTCATGTAAAATATTCAGGAGTCAGAAAGAACCTTGAATAATCACATTAAATGCTTGTGGGAATAATTAATGAAAGGCAACTATGTGTTTGCATATATGTTATACACAGAGTGAGAAATAGAGACAGACACAGAGATAGAGAGGGAGAAAGAATGAGGGTCTTGGTTAGGACAAGTCTCAAAGTCTATTTCATTTGTCCATCGAGGAAACAGTGCATTAGAATTTCAGCTATGTAAACAGAGCCTAATGTGAGACCTTTGGGAAGGATGCTTTAGAGGCACTAAAAGATTATCTTTGACATTGAAAATGTCTGGTCTCTTGTCCTTGCGTTTTAGACCGCCTTTCTTCAAAGGCGTCGCCTCTAGAAGGACTGACTGCACTGATATGCTTATAGCTCCATTTGCAGACTTTCTTATAGGTTCATAAATGGAGACTAGAAGGAGGAGGGAGAGGAATAAAATTTAATAACTGAATAAAAATGTAAATAAAGATTTGCCTAAAATTACTTGTCCAAGAAATAATTCTCCCTCCCCCTTAAGCTAATACTTTGATAAGCTCAGTACAGTGATCCTGATTTGGAGCGTGACCTTTGAAAATGCTCTCCAGCTTGATTAAAGATGTATTAAATTTGTTTAAATAAACCTCGTTGTAATGGCACATCATTTGTAAGAAGCTATTAGGGGGCTGGAAACTGTGCTGCTGTATTTGCATGAAAATGTGCCCTGCTCGAATTGAGGATCTCTCCTGAATTAACTGCAAAGGGAAAGTGACACTTTCATAATTTTTTCTGACAAAGAAAAAAAAAAGAAAGAAAGAAAGAAAAACTTTATGCAAATCTCTCCAAGAGAGGGAAGAACTGCATGTCAATTGCAGAGCCATCCATGTTGTCTGTGCTCTCTGTCCAACCAGATCCTTGATGTTCTCAAGATATTTGGTTAACTGCAATCAATAATATTTATCTGTCAATTACTTTGCTCCCAGAATGGCTTCATCTTTGAGTCTCTGTGTGTGGAAGCACATGAATTGTTTGAGAGTAACCAGATCCACAAGGATATTCGAAAGGAAGCTGTATTGAATTCCAGCATGACTGGAATTCTCTCTCTGGCTTCAGTGTTTCTGCCATCTTGGCAAAGGTAGTGCCTCCTATGTTGGTGGAGATGTTTAAGCACCTGAATGTCCCTGCCCTTCACTCCTACACAAATATATAATTGCCAGATGTACTGTAATTCCTGTCAGTAGGTCCCAAAGGAGATGTCACTCTGATAAAAAGAGTCTGTCCTTTAAATCAAGCATTAAATTGAAACCCTTCATATGTTCTTGTAAGAGTCAGGGTTCTAGGTAAGGTACCTGTCAATTTTGCAATAATTCTGACCTCCTTCTGGTCACCATTTCCTAATGAATATTATCAGGTACAAAGATGCCCAATTTTAAACTAGCTTCTTCCTAATCAGCATTTTATTTCATTGTTGAAGATTTACAGTTTTATCTATAGCTGAAATTGCCACCATCTAACCTGTATATGGAGTCTGTTCGCTGAGGTGCATCTGAGCAGTTCTCTATGACAAATGTGGAGGCAATAGGGAACTGCGAAGCAGCTCCCACAACCTTCAAGCAGCCACTCTGTTCCAGTCATTCTGCTGAGAGTTTTCACATTTTTTTATTCTTAAAATAGCTCCATGATCAGATAATATTCCCATAATTATAAGTTGACGGACCGAGGCTCAGTAACTGGCTTGTAATCACATAATTAGCAAGTGGTGAAGCTGGGTTTTCAGCATAAGTGTGTCTGACTCTAATGTCCACACCGTTTTATTAAACTAACTTTGACTCAAATTTACCATCTGAAGATAAATTAAAGGACCTAGCTATGAAACATGACTGGTAATATTGATTAACAGTCTCAGATTCAAAGACACATACAAGTATGTCCCCAAGAAGATAACCTATTCATGCAGCAGGACAATTCTCTCCTGGCCAGGAATGTTTAGGGGGAAAATTAGTTCATTGCAAATTATTTAGAATTTCTCTCTCTCTCTCTCTCTGTCTCCTCCTCCTCTTCTTTTTCAAATTTTATTTATGGAGGTGGCATAAATAGATTTTTGTAAAATAGTTTTAGGTAGCATATGTTCAACATTGAAACTTATTTTTTTTTATTTTTCTAATAAAAGACCTTAATGTAATTTGAGATTCAATATGGTGACCAAGTGGAGTTATAATTTTGAATGTGACTTGTGACTTCTAAGTGATAATGTGTTTCTACTGACTTTTTTATGAATGCACGTCCAAAAAGTTTAGAGCAATGGAATGGTGTTTGGATTCAATACTGTACCGTATTCTTAAGTAACTACTTTGAAAAGAATAACACATAAGGAAAGGAAGAGAAGGTAATTCAGGCTTTACCAGAAAACAAGGAAATAAACAAACATTCTCTGATTGTACTTGAAAGGCAGTCAAAGCATGTTTGAGACAATTCCTCCATTTTATTGTTATTATTTTCCTACTAATGCCCCAATAAAATTTGAAAATGAGAATATTTTTGAGCTAGAAATTTTTAGAACACTGTGAGCTTAACCTTCTCACTGAATTAAAAAAATAAAAATAAGCAAATTAATTTTTAAAATGACTCTTAAGTTATGGAAAGGAAACTAATAATGGAAAAATGGTTAGTTAGTGGCAGAGTTACATGTAGTTTCCCAATCTATTCTTCTGCTTGTTTTCTTTCTTCTACACAATTCAGTCTTATCTCATTTCTTAGGCTTCTTCAAAGCTAAGAAAGCCTTTGGAGAATAGTGTCATGTTAATCTTATAACCTTTTTGGTATTCTTTAATATTTCACCAAAAGTCTACTTTTAAATTTCTCTTCCAGATTTGGCAAAGAAAAAGGTAGGTAAATCAGGAAGCAATAAAGCTATTATTTCTGCATAGGGTTCCAGTTAAATTTTTATCTTTGTTTCAAATGAGCTACTTGCTCCTTTTCACAATCTTTATCAACTTAAATAAAGCTCCAAACTCCACCCCCATACTATTTTTTTTAAACATTTTCAATAAGTGGCATTTAACATTAAGATAATGAAAGAAAACACTTCTTTCTTACCCAAGTGGTATACAAGTACTACCTGTGTGCCTCTGAGGTTGATGGAGGCCCACATAGGTGTACCTGCTATTTGCCAGATATCTGTGTATATGTTGCCTGTTTTTCTGTAAACAAAGCAAAAGAGACCTCTCTGAAACTTTTGCATGAGGGCCCAGAATTTAATCTAATGCTCCTGCCTTCTAGTGCTTTTTTCCTCTTCATTTCCTTTTAGTTTTTAATTTACCATTCCCAGCTGAGATACTTGAGCAGATAGAAGCAACCCAGCTCCAGGCTAATTGGTTCATCATGCACTTTATGATAATTTTCATTCTGGATTTTGATTAGGTCAGTATGGGGACTGCTTTGGTCAAAGCTTGTAATGATCTGCCTATTAACTCTGAAATAGGGTCTTTGACTGTACTCATCTTATTAGATATCTCAGCTGCCTTTAACTCTGCTAACCATGAAATATTACTGAACTGTCTTAATGTCCTCTGCTGGACTATAATATTTTCCATGTTAGTTTTAGCCCTATTCAACTCAACTTGTTACTTTCATTGGAAGTTCTAAGTGGTGCTGATGGGCAGATGACCAGCTCTTTCCCCTTAAAATTCTTCTGTAGGATCAGCTCTTCATATATATCTAGTGCAGTGAAGTGTGTCCTACTCTTCTGAGTTAGGCACACGTGGTGGCATTTGCAGCTCCCCCACTTATTGGATTCTTATTGGCTAATTCACTCATCCTCTTTTTGCCTCTGCCTCTCCAGTGTGGTTCTGAAAATAGCTGATATAATACATCAGTAATGCATAGCACAGTGTTTTGCATATTGGAAAAGTTTAGGTAATGCTACTACTATTACTAGTTTTAGAGTTTACCAAAGCAGATTTAAAGTATTGTATTTATGGAAATGTAGATTTATACAGACTGTCACATGGAGAATATGGAAAATATTCAGGATTCAAACTAGAATAATTTTGCCTCAGTTTTATTGATTTTTAGACAGCAGTATTTAGGGAAGTAGAAGTATTTGGATGGTTGATTCAACTCTTACTTTCACTTCGTGTGTCTGAGATTCTATTAGGTTTAGGTTAATTCTATCCTTGCCTTGTTTTTAATCAATTTCTATGAAATAGCACTACATAGTGCTATTTGTTCCCATTCTATTGATTCAGATTCCTTTACAATTTATTTGGTAGCAATTTTGAGTTCATTTTGGATTCTAAATTTAGTAATCTACATCCAGCATTTGTTTCCACTCCAAATTCTTATTTTCTTTCTTTTGAGTATTCAGTTACTTTAGTCATTTGGAAACTTGTTTTTAAGTCCTGAAGTAATTCCATTTGTTATCTCTGATATTATTTTCCCTTTACCTTCTACAATTTAATATTTAGACATGATTTAATTTTATTCTCAAAAGGTTAAGAACTGCTAACAGAAGTTAGCAGTTTTAGAAGTTTTAGCAATTTAGAAGTTTAGAAGTTTTACATGACCAAAGTGAAATTTTGAAGTATAGTTCTCCAAAAAAAAAAAGAACCCATCTTAAATTATTTGAATCATAATCAATATCTTGAGAAAAAGCCACTATTTTTCATATATATATATTGTTTTTCATCCCAACTCATTTTTCTAGAAGTACTTTATTATGCTTTATCCTTAACTAATTAATTTCTAAGTACATCTATTTACACATTTTTGGTGTTTCTATGTTGATTTGGCCAAAAAAGAAAAAAAAGATAAATATTTTCAGCTGCATATTGTCACAAGTAAAGAGTTGTTGTATTTAACATGTTTATTGTTTTTAATTGAAAACAAATTAAATTTTCAATCACAATTTATTGAGATTTAACAGTTATTTACCAAACTATAGTTCTATAGTTAATAGGCATTTTTATATAAAGGTTAAGTAGAAAAGAATTTTAAAGCAGTTATCAACCTGCAGCATCCAAGCCATAAATTGTCAAACTGGATATTATTCTCTTTTTTTCCCAAAGCCATTTACTTAAGAATATGTGATTTTGACTAATTTTGGTAATTCAGAAGGATCACAGACTCAAATTGCCTACCTTTTATTCCTACATACAGAGAACAGTTCCCTACTGAATTGTGGAGAGAAGTATTTTAGACTCTTTTAAACAGAGTTTTTCTAAAATTATCTTTGATTGTTTATTTATTTTTTTAAATTTTACTTTATTTTACTTTACAATACTGTATTGGTTTTGCCATAGATTCAGTTAGTTATAAAAGATAATTTGATGTTCTGATTGTAAGAGAACAGAAGAACATGAGAAACGAGTGCAGAGGGGCTGCTGTCTGAGTCCTTCCTGCCCAACCCTGTTGTGGCTTCAGTAAAAGGAAGACACTCAGGGCCACGTTAGGGGCAAGTTCTTATTAGTGAGGCCAACACATTTGAGGATGTTGTGCTTGGTGGGGTCAGCTTAGAAACTTGAGGTAATTGACTTCATTGGACTGGCTAACTAATCTTATCCAACTAGCATATAAATCAGACTCCAACTGTGTTCATTTACTACATGAGCTAATTTTTTTCCTAGGACTAAGATATTCATGTTTACTCCCAGGAACAGCCCTTTTATCAGAACAATCAAGAAACCAAGTTAGTAAAGAAAGTTATTCTTGAGCCTAGAAAAAGGGGCACTGGGCAGGGGCAAGAGTTTTGTACCTCTCCTTAGAAGATTTCCTAGTAACTAAAATGTACTTAATTGAAATATTTCTTAACTACTTCTGATCTTGTCAGGTCACCTCTATACTCACAGAGTCTAAGGTAAAAATCAATATAAAGGCTCACAAAAGAACATATCAACATTTTTTAAAAAATTAAGTCTAGCTAAAAGCTGTTTAATAAAAATTTCCCCCATCTTTGTGAAATACAAATTCATGAGGACAAAACTGATGCTTTTGAACTGCAGTGTTGGAGAAGACTTGAGAGTTCCTTGGACTGCAAGGAGATCCAACTAGTCCATCCTAAAGGAAATCAGTCCTGAATATTCATTGGAAGAACTGATGCTGAAGCTGAAGCTCCAATAGTTTGGCCACTTTATGCGAAGAACTGACTCACTGGAAAAGACCCTGATGCTGGGAAAGATTGAAGGCAGGAGGAGAAGGAGACAACAGAGGATGAGATGGTTGGTTGGCATCACCAACCTGATAGACATGAGTTTGAGCAAGCTCCAGGAATTAGTGATCTACAAGGAAGCCTGCCATGTTGCAGTCCATGGGGTCGCAAAGAGCTGGGACATAACTGAGCAACTGAGCAGAACTGAACTGAGGACAAAATTAGAAGTATTTTAAAGTTCTTTTTTTTAATGACTGAAATAAGTAAAATATTAAAGATAGAATTTAATTATTGCTTTGAATTTCTGGTTGTTCTGTGATGGACTGGTATAAGTTTATTTGACTAATAAAATAAGGATATATGAATTAATATATTTTTATTTATTCAGTACAGTTTATTTTTGTCTTAATTTTAGCTAAATATTACCATTGTCATGATTTTATATTATTTTAATTCTAATGACAATGCTTAAGGATAAAAAAATAAAATGCCAACCTATTTACTGAGTTCAGTTCAGTTGCTTGGTTGTGTCCGACTCTTTGTGACCCCATGAACCGCAGCATGCCAGGATTCCCTGTCCATCACCAACTCCTGGAGTCCACCCAAACCCATGTCCATCGAGTCAGTAATGCCATCCAACCATCTCATCCTCTGTCATCCCCTTCTCCTCCTGCACTCAATCTTGCCCAGCATCAGGGTCTTTTCCAGTGAGTCAGCTCATCACATCAGGTGGCCAAAGTATTGGAGTTTCAGCTTCACCATCAGTCCTTCCAGTGAACACCCAGGACTGGTCTCCTTTAGGATGGACTAGTTGGATCTCCTTGCAGTCCAAGGGACTTTCAAAAGTCTTCTCCAACACCACAGTTGAAAAGCATCAATTCTTCAGCGCTCAGCTTTCATTACAGTCCAACTCTCACATCCATACATGACCACAGGAAAAACCATAGCCTTGACTAGACAGACCTTTGTTGACAAAGTAATGTCTCTGCTTTTTAATATGCTGTCGGGGTCCATCATAGCTTTTCTTGCAAGTAGCTAGTGTCTTTTAATTTCATGGCTACAATCAACATCTGCAGTGATTTTGGAGACCAGAAAAATAAAGTCAGCCACTGTTTCCACTGTTTCCCCATCTATTTGCCATGAAGTGATGGGACCGGATGCCATAATCTTAGTTTTCTGAATGTTGAGCTTTAAGCAAACTTTTTCACTCTCTTCTTTCAATTTCACCAAAGGACTCCTTTGTTCTTCTTCACTTTCTGCCATAAGGGTGGTGTCATCTGCATATCTGAGGTTATTGATATTTCTCCCAGCAACCTTGATGCCATCTTGTGCTTCCTCCAGCTCCTGTTTCTCATGATGTACTCTGCATATAAGTTAAATAAGCAGGGTGACAATATACAGCCTTGACGTACTCCTTTTCCTATTTGGAACCAGTCTGTTGTTCCATGTCCAGTTCCAACTATTGCTTCCTGACCTGCATATAGGTTTCTCAAGAGGCAGGTCAGGTGGTCTGATATTCCCATCTCTTTCAGAATTTTCCACAGTTCATTGTGATTCACACATCAAAGGCTTTGGCATAGTCAATAAAGCAGAAATAGATGTTTTTCTGGAACTCTTTTGCTTTTTCTCTGATCTGGTGGATGTTGGCAATTTGATCTCTGGTTCCTCTGCCTTTTTTAAAACCAGCTTGAACATTCACTGAGTACTGTTTATATATAATTTTGTAACTCTTAGAAAGGAAATTAAAAAATTAAAAATTAGATTTTCCACATTTTCAAAAATATATTATGAACTAGGCAAAATTATCTATTGAAATTAAATACAAATTTAAATTATAATTACTAAATATAAATTCAAATATTTAAATAAAATGAAAATTTTATTTTAAATTTTGAAAGTTTTATTAAATCATACTAAACACTGTGCAAAAATGAAAGTATTAGAGTTCTGTTCTGTGCTCACCTGACCTACAGCTGAAGAAGTTGTACTTCACTACATCTGGTGTGTGTACATGCACACTCAGTTGTGTCCTCCTCTTTGCAGAGAGAGTCGGACACAACTGAGCTACCTCATGGACTGTAGACTGCCAAGCTCCTCTGTCCATGGAATTTTCCAGGCAAGAATGCTGGAGTGGGTTGCCACTTTCTTCCCCAGGGTTCTTCCTGACTCAGGGATTGAACCCACATCTCTTGTGTCTCCTGCATTGGCAGGCAGATTCTTTACCAGCTGAGCCATCAGGGAAGCTCATATTATATCTAGATCTACATTCAAAAAAATGTTAACTGTAAACTGTTTAACACTGAAAACTATCCCTCGACCATAGAGTAACTATTATAAATATTGTGCTAATTCATGAATCTCTCCTGAACCTCAACATGAAAAACAATCCCCAAAATGGATGTTTGATATTCCTGGGGAATGATGTTTTGCATAAAAAATATTGCATGCATGCACTCTGAGAGGAAGAATTTGACAAATTAATTATGTCTTTTTCCTTACCAGGTGCCTCTCTGTTCATGTTCTCCACTCTCTAAAGCACTGCCCACCTTTAGTATCAGCAGGAGCAAGCCCTTCACATCTATCTCTAAGACATTCAAATGCAATTTTCTTTTATTTCAAGGACATAAGGTAAAGATATGGAAAAACATTTCCTTGAGGCCAGCATGGTGTGAGTCATCAAGTGGACCTTCAGAGTTATGGGCCTTACTGTGCCTCTGTTGAGAGCCAGAAGCACTCATCTGTATTTGAACACATTTACTTGTTTCGTGTCTTTTGCGTGTGAAGTTATCTCAAGTGTGGAGTTCCTTATGCCCAGGTCTAAGGCTATCACCTGCCTTTATGGACAACTTCTCCCATAATGGTTCTCCACTGTCTACTGGAAAAACATCTTTGGATGACACTCAAACCTAAGACTATTCCTCGTATGTTGCCTTCTTGTTTAGGTTCATTTATTACCACTCCCAGAACCTGCTTTTATTTCTCTTACTTATTTTCCTCTTTCAATTGTATTTCCTCTTTCTATAAGTGGTAGATTTAGGACTTCTACACAAAGCCTAAGTTCAAGGCCTGTGTTCTTCACCACCACACTCCACCATCCACTATCACTCATTTCTTCCTTCTGCTATTATCCCTCTATTGCTTTACATTCCTTCAATAGGAATGACTAAGAAGAACCACCGAAGAAGAAATGCCTATATATGATTATATGGCACCACCTATTGAATCTTACCTTAAATGCCTGCTAAAGTTAATTGTTTCTTCTCTTTCTTTCTTCCTTCATGTTAGGACTTATTTATCCCGAACTCACTTGTTCACTCTTTCAGGCAGAAATTGTACCTTCTATTTCTTGATGTGCCCCTGATTGCTAAAGATAATGACTATGATACTGAATAATTATGATCTTAATAAATCCATTTTACTTGAAGTCCCACCTATAATTGAGAAATGCTTTGTGTATAATGAGTCATGGTGTTGTTTGCTTTCCCTCTCCTATTAATTTGGTGAAATTTCCAGCTAGAACACCATGTCTGTGTAATTTATCATAAGGCCACCCCTCTTCTCCACTGGGGACACCTTCTCCTTGTTCTACATCTGTGTGTGCTTGGGGTAGACACCTGGTGGAAGGTCTGTTCACACCCATGCAGATGGGTGCCGGGCGCACACCGCCCCCTCTTGAAAACTGGCTTGCTACTGAGAGAAATACCTTATGTCCTCTGATCCAAAGCCATGCTGCATGCTTTCCTTACCAAGATTTAAAGAACATACTCTGTTCCCGTCCAAATGTAAAAAGTTTGGTTTCAAAATAAAATGTGTCACAATAGCAAAGAAACAAAAGTAGAGAGATATCTTATGTCATCAATTGACACATCTTAGTTTTATTGGTTATGTACATGGTATAAACCCTTCGAAAATGCTCTTGAAAAAAAGATGAACACTTTTAAAAGATGTTTGAGACTCTGCATCATTTAGGGAGAGATCTCAAGACATATTTTCTTTACACTGTTCAGTCTAGACATGATAGTTTAAGAGCTATTCATCTTCACTTCTCATACATTTATAATTTCTCTTTTCTTCCACCAGGAAAGTTTTCTTATTCTTAACAAGTACCGATGACCCTGTAGATGGGACAATTACACAACCAGTTATTATGACTGTAAGGACATTACAATTTCTGCTGCAATTATCTTTTTCTACTGCTGCTGCTACTGCTGCTGCTGCTATGTCACTTCAGTCGTGTCCAACTCTTAGTGACTGCATGGACTGCAGCCTACCAGGTTCTGCCAACCATGGGATTTTCCAGGCAAGAGTACTGGACTGGGGCGCCATTACCTTCTTCATTTTCTACTAGAGTGCATCTATTAATTCATTAAAAAGCAAACAAACAAAATTGAGCATTAGCTATGAACCAGGGATTTTCGAGTGGTTATGCAAACAAACATCAGATAAACTCCTTACCATCCAGCAGAATTGATAGTATCTGTTAAAATGCAAATGTTATCTAAATAGACTAGTTCATCAAACCACTTAACTACAAATGGTTTTTCCAGTTACTAGTCAGTCATCCAGCAGGACACTGACTTGGTAGAATGGAACTTGATGCAGGTGAATGTTTGTGAGAGACAGCAGAGATGAAGTATGCACCCAGACTGATGCCTGAATGAAATTTTATAGGTCACATGGGATTGTGAAAGAGTCTAGGTAAATAAAAAGTAAGTTTATAAAATTTAAAGGCACACTTGTTGCAATTTGCATTTTATCTTATGGCTAATCCAGGATAATGCAGACAGCTAAACACTCATGGATGTGGTATCTTCCTCCCAGAAGGTAGATCTCGTCAGGATCCCTTTTTGGTCATATGATTCATATACACAAGAACATGGACTAAACAGTTTTTAAAACAAAAAACATTTTCCCAATCCTTCTCACAGGAAAAAAAAAAAAGGAAAATTATTAGTGTAACAAATTAGGGTAAAAGTGGTGGCTGCCAGTGGCCTATGGCATCTAGCCCCAGGGGCTTCAGCAGACCCTGTCCTACACAACTTCCCTAGGGGATGGAAGAGTAGTATACTTCCATATATCTGCCTCTCACTTGGGGCACATGAGTATCTTCAGGCATGTTCATTAAGAAGTTTTCTGTAGAAGCTGAAATGGTCTTTATAGAGTAAGTCAATATCAACCCACTATGATTAGCTAGAGTTACGTATATCTCTAATTAAAAAAAAAAATCACAATGACAAATGTTTAGCTTGTAAGATCAGTTCAGCAAAGGTATACCTTCTTTGACAAATAAAGACCTTGCCTCTTCCAGAATTTTTGAATACTCTATTTTAAAACAATTGTAAAATACGGAATTTCCTTATTGTTTTGCTCTATAGTCCAGACAATGGGCTTCCCTGGTGGCTCAGACAGTAAAGAATTTGTCTGCAATACGAGAGACCCAGGCTCAATTCCTGGGTCTAGAAGATCTCCTGGAGAATGAAATGGCAGTCTTCTTGCCTGGAGAATTCCATGAACGCGGGAGCCTGATGGGCCATGGTGTCACAAAGGGTCAGACACAGCTGAGACAACTAACACACAATCCAGGCAATAGAATATTCAAATTAAGACATTGAATAGTATTTATAAAAAGCAAATAAATATCTTCTCCTTAATTTATTATAAAAAAGAATCACCCATGCAAGTTTTATATCATTTAGTGATGTTATATATGCATAGCATCATGGCATGATGTGATGAAATCAGACCGTGATATGATTTCATATTAAATTAGACATCAATTTACAGCATTAAAATATAGGGAATGGAAAATACATACTCTCAGAGAGAAAGAATACATTATTTTTTATCACAGAAATTGTTATTTTTTTGGGGGGGTGGGGCCTGCCCATTAGGGGGTAGAGAGGTTTAGTTATAGAAGCCATATCATTTATTAGCTTTACTAATAAAAACAATTCAAAATTAGTAAATATTAATATACACAATGAACACAATTTTACTCATTTTTGTATTTTTCTTGACTCTCCATGTTTTCTATAGTAAAAACATACTACTTTTGCTGTTAGAGAAGATTACTTTGATTGGAAGATGACTGAAGAATGTGTCATTGGGAGGAACATGGTCAAGCCTTTCCAGTTTCCTCAAATGGTACACAACTGTGTCCAGGGAACCTGGAATGTGCCATTTCATTGCTCCATGTAATTACCATGCAGTAAGAGATCTTTTAAATATAAATTCAATGCATATTTAGGAGCTGAGCACACTTAATTGAAAGTGCTACCAGTTATCTATTCTAATGAGCTGCTACTAAAATAGGGGAAAAAAAATCAGTGGATTATCTGTCCTTTACTTTGAAACCTTTAAATAACTTGGAGAAAGAGAAGTGGAAGTGGGACTTGAGAAACCATTGAGCAATATCACAGTTCTGAGTTTCGCCTGCTGTCGCAGCAAAGCTTTTCCTGTGATTTCATAGCATAGCATTTCACAGGCTTGATGTTTGCTCTGATGAAAACAGTATTGTTATCAAAGTGTGCCCACCCTTCTTCATTTAACATTTATTATTAGCATTTATTATTTGAGGATTTAGTTCACAGAGCATTTCTATTTTGCTTTGATTTTGTTTCAAATGTGCTTCTAGAGATAGATAATATTGACTTTATTGAATTTGTGATAGGTTGCTTTGAGATAGTCATGAGGTTGCAAATAAAGCAAATTTGGCTGTTATCAAATGTAGGAAATAATTTTAAGAATAATACTGATTAATTAGAGTCCCTGCTGTCTTTGAATGTTTTATTTTCAACTCCTGTGATTACAAAAACCTGAGTCTACCTTTAAAAAAATGAATGATTGTGACTTATTTCCTACAAATTTTTCTTAATGTTGAAATCTATATTTTGAAAGTTAAAATCACATGACTAAAATTATTACATGAAAATTGTCTATCATAGTCTGAAGAGAGCTCAGACTTTTACTAAATTTTTCATCAATGTCTTTTGCTGATGAATTATTCTTTCCTCAAATTGATAGACACCAGAGAGAAAATCTGAGAAAAGAAAATGTCCAATCAAAAACCTCAGGAATTATTTTGACTGATGAGTTTGACATTTGTTTACAACTGTAGAATAAGACAAAGAAATATAAAAATATTATTGATTTCACATTTAAAATATAAAAGCATGTCATGCTTGAATATTTTTTAGACATACAAATATAAGAATAACAATAAACCATAGACATAAGATTGTGGTTGGGAGAATAGTATGTACAGCAAACATATTCACTAAAAAAGAATATAGTGAATTAGAGGCACTAATTCTTCTTCTTACTAATTAAAGTGAGATTGTAGTCAATTTGGTTCAGGTGATTGTGTCTTAGCTCAGGTTATAACAATAGAATACCATAGACTAGGTGGCTAAAACAACAGAAACTGATTTCTCACAGTTCTCAAAGCTGAGAAGTCTAAGATCAAGGTGTCAGCAAAGTAGATTTTATTCTGAGGTCTCTTCTGGTTTGTAGGCAGCCACCGTCTCCCTGTTTGCTCATATGATCTTTTATTTGTGGGCACACTGGGACAGGGAGAAAGCTCTCTGGTGTCTCTTCTTATTAGGGCACTAATCCCCTTATGAGGGCCTCACTCTGATAACCTCATCCCCTAATTACTAATATCTCCTAAAACCCCTTTCCCCAGTGTCATAAACCTTGAGGGTTAGAGCTTCAGCATAAGAATTTGAGGAAGAGATACCTTTAAAAGAATAATTTATAAGCTTTAAAACTTTAGAAGCCAAGTAGGGCTGTGTCTCAGAATAATCCTGTGATTTTTGTTACTTTTCCTGTGACGGGAGAACACTGGCCTAACAGTCTGTACCAACTGAGTTTAAATTCTGGTTGCGTGATTTTCTAGTTGTGTGTGACTTTGAATGTTTAGTCTCTACACACTTGTAAACATGTTGTCCTCTTTTCTGTATTCTGAAGTCTAACGATGTGTATGAATATGATTAGAATATAGTATGAAATATAGTAAATATTCAATAAACATTTCTGAAATACTTTTAAAATAAACCTGATAGAATATGTTATTAGGGGCTTCCCAGCTGACGCTAGTGGTAAAGAACCTACCTGACAGTGAAGGAGAAAAGAAACACACCATACAACCAAGAGGCCATTAATAGAATAATTACAGTAGGCTATAGACACTGTGAAAGTGAAGTTGCTCAGTCGTGTCCGACTCTTCGCGACCCCATGGAATGCAGCCCACCAGGCTCCTCTGTCCATGGGATTCTCCAGGCAAGAGTACTGGAGTGGGGTGCCATCGCCTTCTCCAGGACAGACACTGTAGTATGCTATAAAGGGCATATCCTGCCTTTTGATCATCTCATTATTACACTGAATGCTGAAGTTACCACATTCATTATGACCAAAAACTCAGCATAGGAAAAGAAAAAAAAAAGAGTCTCTAAAGAAATTATCATGCATTTAAGTCACATGCCAAGTTGAGTCAGTAGTTTTAAAGTCATTAAGCAGAAATTTTTCTAATGAAAGTTCTCTGCAAATATGGCGTGTAGGATTACAGCATGATCTCCTAAGGGAAACCATTTTTCTTGAGATTCCTAACACTTTTGCTTTTGTTGGTGGTAGTTGGTGGCTTCAAGTTCTTGACCCTCCTGAGTCAAATTTTGCTGTGTTTTTCACTCTAGTTGCAAATTTTCTTTAGTATTTAATGAAGAATTTAGAAAAATACATTCAAAATGCTGCAATATAGAACATGTCCTCAATCTCAGCAAACCTATCACTGGATACATGAATCTGTGTGTTTATGTCTAGACATCTGTTTGATATAAAGATAATAACTTCCGCTCATGAAGTATTTTGCCATGTTTATTTTTTGCCTTATTAAACATAATTCCCAGAATAAAACTGCATCAGTGGCTATTACTGAATCATTTCCAGTCACACCATTAACTAGAGTAACCAAGATAAGATTTTGGAAATGAGTACTACCTAGAAGGAAGGTAGCCTATGAAAATAGTTTTGGTTGAAACTTGAGTCATTTTAGCCGTATCTATGAACTTACCAAAATACAACTTAAGAAATAGCAAATGTCTTTAACTTTAAATGACCTTTCCAAGCCCAAATGGAAGTGTTGTTTTCTGTCTTCTATTTATTTGCCTCATGTTAAAGGTGCTTTTTTCTACTGCATTTATTTAATAGTTTCTTGGGTAAAATAAGCTGCAGAATCTCAACAAACTAATGAGGAAGACCAAAACAGATATGTGGAATGTTTTCTATATGGAGAAATGGGTATGTCAACTCCCATCTGAATTGTGAATTCCACCATTGCCTAGCAGAGAATCCTTGGAAACATCAGCTCATTAGCTAACTGACAAAAGAGGTTTCAGGTTATGGATAAAAGGTGTAATGACACCAAGGCAATACGACCTGTCCCATGGTGTTTTACATCATGTCATGATGATATCACAAAACATAAGGAAAGCTTTTTAAATGATTTGCTACATCATTTTCTACCATGGGTTCACAAAGAATATAAATGGCTGCTGATCAATTTGAATTAGTGTAAGCACTACCAGAAATTTACAAATAGAAACAATAGTGTATTCAAACAGTTCTTAGTTAGAAATGCAGTAGGAAAGAGATACAGAACCAAAATTAAACGTGACACTGAAAATTCTGGGTTAAGAATGTAGGGCAGCAGCCCTCCTTGCACTTGACTTAAACTAGATTTGAGTAGATTAGGTGGTACTAATAGGCTTGTGGCACAAAACCATGTTGACTGATTCTAGAAGATCGCAAAAATATATGAAGAGATACAATGATCATCCTACATCTCTATACTGTGGAAAAAATATTGCTAATGAGTATATTAGAATCTAATATTCCTCATCTGCTCGACATTCTTTAACTTTCTTTAATTGAGGGGGATTTCGAAATGAAATGCTTTCCTCACACCAAATAATGTCAGAATGATTGAATGGTTGAACTAGTGTTGTCAGAAGTAACCAACAAAAATAATAAATGAAAATTTGGGAGACACCACACTGCACAATTCCAAAGGGACACTATTTGCACTGTATTATCTATTATAAATGAGAAATATAATTATACTGTATTTTACATAAAAAATAAGACAACTTACTGTGGTACACATGTATCTATTGTTTAATCATGCCCCATCTACAGGATTTTAAATATAGATTGATCATATAGTACTTACCTTTAGGATGGCTTATTTAAGGCAGGCCCCAATAATAGTTATAATAGTGAAAGCTGTTAATGAAAGAAAAACAAAAGATATTTTATAATCCATTTATTAATTATTTTATTGATGTGTGTAATCTTTCTTTTTTCCTGACAACAAAATCACTGCAGATGGTGACTGCAGCCATGAAATTAAAAGACGCTTACTCCTTGGAAGAAAAGTTATGACCAACCTAGATAGTATATTCAAAAGCAGAGACATTACTTTGCCAACTAAGGTCCGTCTAGTCCAGGCTATGGTTTTTCCTGTGGTCATGCATGGATGTGAGAGTTGGACTGTGAAGAAGGCTGAGAGCCGAAGAATTGATGCTTTTGAACTGTGGTGTTGGAGAAGACTCTTGAGAGTCCCTTGGACTGCAAGGAGATCCAACCAGTCCATTCTGAAGGAGATCAGCCCTGGGATTTCTTTGGAAGGAATGACGCTAAAGCTGAAACTCCAGTACTTTGGCCACCTCATGCGAAGAGCTGACTCATTGGAAAAGACTCTGATGCTGGGAGGGATTGGGGGCAGGAGGAGAAGGGGACGACCGAGGATGAGATGGCTGGATGGCATCACCGACTCGATGCACGTGATCCTGGGTGAACTCCAGGAGATGGTGATGGACAAGGAGGCCTGGCGTGCTGCGATTCATGGGGTCACAAAGAGTCGGACATGACTGAGCGACTGAACTGAACTGAACTGAAGTCTTTTTGTTAATCGCTTATGTGACTGGCCTCTGCACTTTCAATTAAATACCATGTTATTATACTCATCTCTCTTATGTTTTCTTTCCTTCTTTATGGTTAAGTGTCATAATCACCTTAGTCCTCTGAGGTGACATAATGAAGGAGACATAACCCTTGAAATATTCTGAAAAAGAGGAGGCCTTCTGAATTCTATGACTTGAAAGATGTAAGCGTTGTCTTCATGCTTTCACCAGTCCCTGCACAAAGACTTCTTGGCAGGAGAAAGTTGAGAAGAGAAAAATAAATCATAAACTACAGATGTTTAACCTTTCAGATTTTTGTCATAGGTGACTCCAAAGCTGGTCTATGAAACTACCCTCTTCCCCACAACCCTGGAGAAAGCCAGTAAAGTTGGGCTCAATTTTTCTTGTTACCATTCCAATAGTACTATCTTGGGAAGACAACATTTCCAAGAAAGTATGTTCAATTCTGGAAATGCTAATGGGTTGGCAACATTCCCCCAAGTCTTTCTAGCTTGAGGGAAGGAATGAGGGCAGAGTGCAGCAAGTTACAGGGAGTACTTGCATTTTTTAAGTTCTCCAAATTGCTTACCTACTGATCCCAGGGCTTTGCTTTCCTGTGAAACAAGTTCCTTTCCTGGGAATATGCAGTTGCTGTAAACGATAAGGTGATGCTGGGGACAGGCTATTACCTGTACGAGTGTGTGTGTGTGTGTGTGTGTGGGTGGGTGTGTAAAACTCACATACACGCTTGCCCCAAACCAAACATTTGTTTTCCAACCAGAAAAGAGGAAGTAGATTCAGATTCAAGTTTCTTTAGGGACAAGATCATGCTGAGAGGCAAATGAATGGCCACTGTGGGGAATTTATTTCTCCTGCTGAAAAAGCAAAGGCTAATAATAATTGAGGTTGATTTGCAAAATGCACAGCTTTACAATGATCATATGATACCTAGTAATTCTGAAATTGAGGTAAAAAAAAAGGAAGCACTTCAAAGCCGGAATTATGAAAATCAAGAAGTTGCTTAAAATATTTGAGAGTGTGCTTAGAGAATCAAATGCCATATGCTTTATTTGCTTCTGAAGAGAAATCGTGTTTTCTGTTGGAACAAATTACACACACAGGTGTTTGATACAGGGTTTATAAGCTATCAAGAGGAGCCAGAATGTTTGGGGTTGGGGGTAGGAGGTGTTAATTTGGGGAAGGTTGTATGGGGGGAGGATGGAAAGAACAGAACAGAACAAGTAGAAAAAAAAAAAAAAGAAGTTTCTTAGCCATATTTGCAAACCGGGTGGAGTTGTTAGAATTAGAATTTACCACCTGAGTGCAAACTAAACTTGATTTATGCAGTCAAATTAGGATTCTACTTCTCAGCTACTTTGTTTATGAGTTGCTGGTATAAGAGAAATGAGAGTAATAATAGAATTAACACATATATTTGCTGGTTCTATATCAATTTCTGCCGGTTTTATGAGAAGAATATATTAAGCTACTATATTTCCTACTCATAGGTCCCAATGGAATTAAGTATGACCCATTTAGTTGATGAGTAAACTGAGATTTTAGTTGACTACTGTATGTATAGTATATGACCGAAGTAACACATATTGTTTCTCATAGTGACAGATGCTGACATACAAAGCGTCAACAGAGTAATCTATCTGGTAAAATATGCAGTGCTGTTTTGGGGATGGAGTCTATAATTAAACTTCATCCATGCAAACTGACCCAGGTTCATAAACTAAGATAGATGGTTTAACATTTCAAAATTCTGGCTACAGGATATCAAAAAACAAAAGTCGAAAACTATCAAGAGAGTACAAGACGCACTCCACATACTTTATTATACTACACTGACTTTTTTACTAATATGCAAACTATTATAGTTCAGTCTATGTGACACCAAAACATCAGATGGAAAGAACAAATTTAGCCCTATTCAGTATATACTGTATATACGTCACTGTGGATGGTGACTACAAGCATGATATTAAAAGATGCTTGCTCCTTGAAGGAAAGCTATGACAAACCTAGATAGCACATTAAAAAACAGACATCACTTTGCTGACAAAGGTCTGTATAGTCAAAACAATGTTTTTTTCCAGGAGTCATGTATGGATTTGAGAGTTAGACCATAAGGAAGGCTGAACGTCAAACGGATGCTTTTAAATTGTGGTGCTGGAGAAGACTCTTGATAGTCCCTTGGACTGCAAGGAAATCAAGTCAGTCAGTCCTAAAGGAAATCAACCCTGAATATTCATTGGAAGGGTTAGTGCTGAAGCTGAAGCTTCAATATTGTGGCACCTGATGTGAAGCACTGACTCATTGGAAAGGCCCTAATGCTGGGAAAGATTGCTGCTGTTGCTGCTAAGTCGCTTCACTTGTATCCGACTCTGAGCAACCCCATAGACAGCAGCCCACCAGGTTCCCCCGTCCCTGGGATTCTCCAGGCTAGAACACTGGAGTGGGTTGCCATTTCCTTATCCAATGCATGAAAGTGAAAAGTCAGCGACCGCATGGACTGCAGCCTACCAGGCTCCTCCATCCATGGGACTTTCCAAGCAAGAGTACCAGAGTGGGAAAGATTGAGGACAGGAGAAAAAGGGGGCAACAGAGGACGAGATGCCTGGATGGCCTCACCGACTCAATTAACATGAATTTGAGTAAACTCTGGAAAATAGTGAAGGACAGCAAAGTTTGGCATGCTACAGTCCATGGGATCACAAAGTTGGAAATGACTTAGTGACTGAACAACAACAAAGTAGATGATTTAAAATTGTCAGAATAATTCTTTGGGGGAAAAGACTCCCACGACTGGTCTGCATAAAACGGTCTCCCTTTAGCCTCTTCTCCGGTAAGGAAGGCTTCAGAAACAAATGTATCCAAATGAAATTTGTAACTTTTAAGAATTCTGAAAGCATGTTTTTAAAACTACTTCCAAAGCAGTTGAAGATGAACTATCTACAACAAACAGAAAATTAAGCATTTTAATTCTCACAATTATTTTAATTATGACAAATTTCCTCAACTTTAAAACTAAACTGTTTATTATCCAAGAATGGTTGAATATTTACTATTTATCTCTGATTAAATATTAAATTATTAAGTTCATTTCCATTGTTCTTTATTTTCTAAAACTAAATGCAAAAGCTCATGTTTTGCATTCTATTAAAGATAACTTTTTCAAAATTAAGCAAAAATAATTAAGCATAAAACAATTCCTTAACAGTATCTTGCAGAAATTAACCAGTGGCAAAAATAATAGGATATTAAAATCCTTAGTCAGTCATTTTACTGTTGATAACTTGTACCAAAGCCAACATCCTAGAAGCCCAATATGAAAATATCTTTCTTCTCAGTGTAATCAATAATAAACCCATTGGTGGTTTTTGAACAGAATCATTCAGAATTGATTTGAATAATCTGGAAAATGTTGGTAAATATAATTTGACATACCTTCTATCTATTTTTGAGGGAATATTATAATTCTGGAAATCAGATGAATTGAAAAACATTAAGAAAAATAATATGCTATTTTGCAACTTGGTTGCAAAGATATTTGAATCTTTAAGGAGCCCATAACCTTATAACATTTATTTATTTTTGTTCTGATTATAAGTGCTTGAAAATATGTGTGGAGGTAGAGCAAGGGAGTTGAAATGCAGCAACTCGTCACTGGTAAATTCCCCAAAGTAGATGACTCAACAACATATAACCTCCCCAATCTGTATCAGTTTTGTAAACATAAGAACTAGTGATAATTATGGCATATGTAACTCAATAATGAAAACAGATATATTTGAATAGTAAAATTGTTTTCTCTGTGTAATTCACTGTCTTTACTTACAAAAAAAAGAAGAGAAGTGAAAAGAAAGGAGAAAATGAAAGATATACCCATATGAATGCAGAGTTCCAAAGAATAGCAAGCAGAGATAAGAACGCCTTCCTCATTGATCAATGCAAAGAAATAGAGGAAAACAATAGAATGGGAAAGACTAGAGACCTCTTCAACAAAATTAGAGATATCAAGGGAACATTTGTTGCAAAGATGGGCACAATAAAGGACAGAAATGGTATGGACCTAACAGAAGCAGGAGATATTAAGAAGAGGTGGCAAGAATACACAGAAGAACTATAGAAAAAAGATCTTCACAACACAGATAATCATGATGGTGTAATCATTCACCCAGAGCCAGGCATCCTAGAATGTGAAGTCAAGTGGGCCTTAGAAAGCATCACTATGAACAAACCTAGTGGAGGTGATAGATTCCAGTGGAGCTGTTTCAAATCCTGAAAGATGATGCTGTGAAAGTGCTACACTCAATATGTCAGCACATTTGGAAAACTCAGCAGTGGCCACAGGACTGGAAAAGGTCAGTTTTCATTCCAATCCCAAAGAAAGGCAATGCCAAAGAATGCTCAAACTACCGCACAACTGTACTCATCTCACACACTAGTAAGTGATGCTTAAAATTCTCCAAGAGAGGCTTCAACAATACATGAACCATGAACTTCCAGATGTTCAAACTGGTTTTAGAAAAGGCAGAAGAACCAGAGATCAAATTGCCCACATCTGCTGGATCATCGAAAAAGCCAGAGTTCCAGAAAAACATCTATTTCTGTTCTATTGACTATGCCAAAGCCTTTGACTGTGTGGAACACAATAAACTGTGGAAAATTCTTCAAGAGATGGGAATACCAGACCCACCTGACCTGCCTCTTGAGAAACCTATGTGCAGATAAGGTAGCAACAGTTATAACTGGACAGGAATGACAGACTGGTTGCAAATAGGAAAAGGAGTACGTCAAGGCTGTATATTCTCACCCTGCTTATTTAACTTCTATGCAGAGTAAGTACATCATGAGAAATGCTGGGCAGGTGAAGCACAAGCTGGAATCAAGATTGCCAGGAGAAATATCAATAACCTCAGATATGCAGATGACACCACCCTTATGGCAGAAAGTGAAGAAGAATTAAAGAGCCTCTTGATGAAATGAAAGAGGAGAGTGAAAAAGTTGGCTCCAAAATCACTGCAGATGGTGATTGCAACCATGAAATTAAAAGATGCTTACTCCTTGGAGGAAAAGTTATAACCAACCTAGACAGTGTATTAAAAAGCAGAGATATTACTTTGTCAACAAATCTTCGTCTAGTCAAGTCTATGATTTTTCCAGTAGTCATGTATAAACGTGAGTTGGACTATAAAGAAAGCTGAGCACTGAGAAATTCACGCTTTTAAACCGTGTTGTTGGAGCAGACTTTTGAGAGTCCCTTGGACTGTAAGGAGATCCAACCAGTCCATCCTAAAGGAGATCAGTCTTGAGTGTTCATTGGAAGGACTGATGTTGAAGCTGAAACTCCAATACTTTGGCCACCTGATGCAAAGACCTGACTCATTTGAAAAGACCCTGATGCTGGGAAAGAATGAAGGTGGGCAGATAAGGGGACAACAGAGGATGAGACGGTTGGAAATCATCACCGACTCAATGGACATGAGTTTGAGTAAACTCCGGGAGTTGGTGATGGACAGGGAGGCCTGGTGTGTTGCAGTCCATGGGGTCACAAAGAGTCAGACATGACTGAGTGACTGAACTGAACTGAACTGATAGATATATTTACTCAGTGCAAATGAGTAGTTTCTTTACCCTTTATCACATTAGTGACTTTATTCACAGGATTTTAAAACATACTTTAGAAGATAAGGGAATAATTGCTTAATCTGGAAAATTTTGCAATGTTGTATAGTAAGAGTAAGAAGCATTTAAAAGATGTGGATTTTTCTTTTTTTTTTTTTTTATAACTGATCCCTGTCTGAGGATAATTGATATAAGGTCATAATGGATTACTACATTGTCTTATTTTTTACTAAGGATTCATTCTGATGGGGCAGAGGGGAGTTGGGGAAGATTTTTTCTTTAAAGTAATTCTCTTAAATAACCAATGATAAGCAGAAAATTTCTTCATTAGTATTGATTGCTACTTTTAACTTCAATTATTACTAAGGGAAGTCAAATATGTACCTTTAAGATGTTAAATAACTGCTTTTCCTTTAATATAGGCTATGTGTGTATAAATTTTAGTACTAAGTGGATTTGTCTCTTGTCTTTTTGTTTCTTTGTTACTTTAAGAAAATCATCTAGTGATTTTCAAAGCTTAAGTGTTTGACAGCTTAGCTCAGGTTCATAAGATCTTTATTTGCCACTTAAATTTAAGTTCCAAACCTAAGGAGTACCATTACAGATATACTTCAAAAAGGCAAATAGATTTCCAGTAAAAAACTTTTAAGAATAAAACTATGGCATGAAAAATGCATGTAGCAGTTTTTCAACAGTTATGTTCTAATAAAATTAATGTGGGTATATAATTAAAAATTTTAAAGTCCCTTAAATTATTTTAATCGTAGTGGGCTCTTTCCTGCATTTATCTTCAGTGGGCTTTGTGAAATACTCATGGTACATATCTTCACAATCTGGAATTAACTAGCTGGATTTTTGTTTTCTTCCATTGGTTAAAATAGGTTGAAATTTAGGAATAATTGTCTTTTATTTCTCTCTCTGCCATTACTGGCAGTTATTTTCTGGCAACAGATTAACTATACAAACAAAGTGTACATGTCGATTATATACTGAAAAAGTTATAAGTGACATTTTAGCTGTGATACTTTATGAAGATTAAACCTAATTGATTCACTTGAGTTGAAGACATAATTTTCAATGAATATCCAGGTAACATTCTCAGAGAGTAAGTGATAAGTAAAATAATTACAAAAGGAGGCATTAATCATTTTAAAAAGAATACCATTTTCAGACTATATGGATCTCAGCCAGAAGAATAGAAACCAGACCAATATGGGACCACATTTGGCTGACTCAGTATAAAAACACTGAGATGTGATGGTGTTGGCGTACTGACATCATCACTCTCTTGGGACCAATCATTTGGAATGCAGGTGGCAGAGCTAGACTGATCTCATTGCAAAATAGTTAACCCATGCAAATCAAATTTTTTCAGGACCTACAACTGCATGTTCTATCCATTCCAATCATTTTAATAAGGAATCTACACAAGTAGCATTAAATATTAAGTTGAAGATGCTATCGGTAATCTAGGACCATATCTTCTACTTGTCAATGAAAGCATATATTCAGGTATTAATTAAAACTTTAAATATCAGTTGGACTAAAGTCTTGTAGAAAAGCCTAATAGTCAGTATGTGTAGATTACCATTACTTTTCTGGCATCTATTCAATAAAACAATATATTTTATCTGTTTCTCCCTCCTCCCATCTTCCTTTCTTCTTCCCTTCTTTCCTTCCAACCTATGGACAAGGTAGTATCAAAATTTAATGTTATAAACTTCTAAGATGTGGAAAGAGTTGTGTAAACTGAATCAGAATAATTCTGCATCTTTGTAACCTTACCTTTTTAGGTAGATATGTTGCTATTATAAAGTTATAGATGTACAATACAATTTTTAAAAATTCTAAGTTTCTTCTTTAATGTCATCCAAAAATAAAATCACCAAAGTTAAAAATTATCTTTAAGATTCAGTCTGGGTTTTTGATTCAGAGTTTGGATGGCACCATGTCCAGATATGTGACCTAATAGTCATTAAAGATCCAAACCTAATTCAAACCTTATTCAAGACATCCCCAACTGATAATGTTTTATCCCTTCAAGCTATCTGATTCCTTGATGTCCTTGCATTTGCATTTTTTCTAAATATCAAGACAGAAAACCTTGGAACCTCAAAGGAAGAATAAATTACATAACTGATTAATACTAATTGTTGTTTGCTTAGTAATTATCCCCAAGTTTTCAAGGAAATACTTCTGTTATTCTTACACAGTGAAAATATATATGGACAACCTTTTGGTGCAACAACATGCAGATGAGTTTTATAACATAAAAAACTAAACAATTTTTGGAAAGAGCAATAATTTACTGAAAGGTGGAAGGTAATTTTCTTGAGGAAATTAGTTTGTTCTGAGTTAGGTAAGTTATCAAAGGGAGAAGGAAGATGACAGTCTATTTGTAGCCATCATTTAAAATCCATACCATTCAATCCTTGGGTCAGGGAAGATCCCTAGAGAGAGAAATGGCAAGCACTCCAGTATTCTGGCCTGAAAAAGCCCATGGACAGAAGAGCCTAGCGGGCTACAGTGCAATGGGTCACAGAGTTAAACATGACTGAGCAGCTAAGCACAGCACACACACAGCACCATATCCTTCTCATAGGAACTCATTATAAAAAGCACCTCTCACTATGCAAGGTTGTACAAGTAAATGTTCTTTGTTTGGATGGCCTTAAAAGAGGCTTGCAATGACAGATGGTTTGGTTAATTACAAAATTAAACTTTATGCTAGTGAGACATAATTTCAGTGAATAATATTTTCCAGACAGAGTTTAATAAGCAGCTTGTGGTTGAGTAGCCTTTTGCCCAAAAAAGGGAACCAGGTCTCTGTGACTACCTTCTGCATTCAGAGACCATGAGAGTAGAGGATGTCAACTTGACCACCCTAGGAAATGAGTTCCAGTAACCTTATCAGAGCCTGACAGAATGACCCCACCCTAGATGTTGTGAAAGAAGGACTGTTGAAATAGCACCTGGCATTTCACCCTGAACTCCTATAACACTTGCTGATTCACTGACCACAGTGAAGGGAAAGTACAAGGGATGTTCAGCTGGCCTTCCTGGGGGAGTCCTGCTGGTAAACATGGACTCATCTGAGAAATCACAGGTTTTAACAGTCACATAAAAGAAATCTTGAGGTATTTTTGAAATGTGGTAAGGCAAGTCACTGTTTAAAAGGTTGCACTTTACAAGGATTAAAATTTAGATATCTGAATATTAGCAAAAGGAATGTCTTTTACAATCACGGATATTTTATGGTTGTTTTCTATGCATTTTATTAATGAAAAGTAGTTGGAGTGATTAGTATCTAGTATAACAAGAAGCCTACTTTTTGATGAACAAAATTATCTGGAGAGTTTCTCAAAGTTTCTCCAGATAATTTGGGAAGACTATGCTTGACTCTACTTGACAAACTTGAATGAGGTAGAAAGAAGAAATTTTGTACAGAGGCTACTAGTTCTGACATTTTTAGTTTTAGAAATAGTATCCAATCTGAGTAGAACCAAGGAGGACTTATTTGCTTCTATAAAAGTTTAGAAAATTAGTAATATATGCAATATTATATAAGATTTAATTTAAAAATTTTATGTACGTTTTTGTACATAGCTATGGCTATACATGTAAATACTAGATTTATAGAGGGATGAGTCTGCACTTGTTGCTTGTTCTTCAGGAAATAGACAAAAAGAAATTCAACCAATTTTCTCTCCAATAAAATGATGACTGCTTTTACTAAATCAAAACCATATTCAGAGGAACAGTTGATAAATTAACTGCCACTCAGAAAGCATTCAAATGACTATCCTATCATGAAATTTTCCTGTTCAATTCTATTAACCATACCTTCAGTAGTTTTTTTGGAAATGTTACTTACAAGATGGTGTAATCACTTTTTTCATCTTTTTATTACTATAATTTACACAGAGTATGGCACATTTTGAATGGAACATGTTTAAATTAGTAACTGACTGACTCAGACTACTGAGAATATAACTATCAAAACTTAATTCAAAAAATGCTTGCCACTTGTATAAAATATTGTTTAGCTAAGAGAATCAGGAGATTTTATATATATATACTCCCTGAACTTAAAAAAAAAAATTACTCTGGTTTTCATGGTGATAAAAGACTGTGATCTAATGACCTAGGGGAAGAATTGTGACAAATGATATAAAATTTGTTAGAAAATCATCACAATAGGACAGAAGATACGATTTCTTTCTTTCTTTTGCTACATTTTTATTGGCTGTGTTGGGTCTTCATCACTGTGCAGACTTTTCTCTATTTATGGTACATGGGCTTCTTGTTGCAGTGGTTTCCTTGTTACAAAGCACAGGCTCTCTAGAGCACAGGTACTCAGTAGTTGTAGAGCTTAGCTGTTCCATGACATGTGGGATCTTCCCAGACCAGGGATCAAACCCATCTCCTCCACTGGCAAATGGATTCTTTACTACTGAGCCACCAAGGAAGCCTCACACTTTCTCTGATTAGAATATTTCTATAGGTTAGTAGAAGAGTGAATGAAAAATTGAATCAACATATATTGTGTTCCTTTTAAATGTGCTGTGTATTGCAGCATTTTACCTTCATGAAATGAGTAAGAACTTAGAAGAGTAAGGCTCAAGGCAATTGTTAACTGTTTAGGACAAACAGAATGATAGAAATCTTAGCAAATTTAAAGCGTATCTTCGTGTAAGAATGTTTAATTTTAAAATAAACTATGTTGAAGCATAATGGGGAAACAGTGGAAACAGTGTCAGACTTTATTTTGGGGGGCTTCAAAATCACGGCAGAAGGTGACTGCAGCCATGAAATTAAAAGACGCTTACTCCTTGGAAGAAAAGTTATGACCAACCTAGATAGCATATTCAAAAGCAGAGATGTTACTTTGCCGACTAAGGTCCGTCTAGTCAAGACTATGGTTTTTCCTGTGGTCCTGTATGGATGTGAGAGTTGGACTGTGAAGAAGGCTGAGCACTGAAGAATTGATGCTTTTGAACTGTGGTGTTCGAGAAGACTCCTGAGAGTCCCTTGGACTGCAAGGAGATCCAACCAGTCCATTCTGAAGGAGATCAGCCCTGGGATTCCTTTGGAAGGAATGATGCTAAAGCTGAAGCTCCAGTACTTTGGCCACCTCATGCAAAGAGTTGACTCATTGGAAAAGACTCTGATCCTGGGACGGATTGGGAGCAGGAGGAGAAGGGGACCACTGAGGATGAGATGGCTGGATGGCATCACGGACTCAATGGACGCGAGTCTGAGTGAACTCCAGGAGTTGGTGATGGACAGGGAGGCCTGGCGTGCTGCGATTCATGGGGTCGCAAAGAGTCGGACACGACTGAGCAACTGAACTGAACTGAAGCATAATATGCATTTAACAAAATATACCCATTTTCAGCATATTGTAAAGATGTGCACATAAAATCACCGCCACCACAATTAATATAGAATATTTTCATCAACTCATAAAGTTTCTTTGTGTCCCAAATTAGTCAACCTCCTTCTTCCAATCAACTCCAGGAAACCACAGATCTGTTTTCTGTCACCATGTATTGCACTTTGCTTCACATGTAATTTTGCACCAAAGGCACAGTACAGTTTATACTCTTTAGTGTCTGGCAGATTTCCGTAAGTTTAGTGGTTATGACATCCATCCATGTTGTATCATGTATTATCACCAGTTCTCCCTTTCTTTTACCTGACTGCAATTAAGTCCACTGTATTCCATTGTTGGCATTTACCACAATTTGTTTACCTGCTAGTCTGATGATAGACATTTGGATTGTACCTAGATTTTGGCTGTTAAGAATAAAGCTTTTTTGTTTTCTAAAAAGTTTTGTTATATGTGGACATATTTTTTCATTTCTGCTAGGTAAATAGAACCTAGTAGAAATGAAAAAATATGGAATTGTTAAATTATATGGAAAGTATAGGTTTGATTTTATCAGACAAGGACAAGCAACTCTCCAAAATGAAAGAGTTTTTGGTACATCCAATTTTCCATCAGAAAGGTATGATATTTCCAGTTGTTCCCCATCTTCACTTTTGCTTGTCAGGGTTTCTTTCTTTCTTTTTGCTTTCTTTTATTTGCTTGTTTGCCTTTCTTTAAGCATGTAGTGGTTTATCACTTGGTTTTAATTTGTTGACAAATGATGTTGAACACAGTTCTATGTATTTATTGGCCATTTGTATTTCTTCCTTTGTAAAGCCTTATTTCTCATACTTTGTCCTTTTAATACGGTTTGAATATAAAATGTTGTTAGGTATATGCACTATGAATATTTTTCCTAGGCAGCGGCTTTCCTTTTCATTTTCTTAACAATGTTGTTTTTTTAGGAGCAGAATATTTTAATTGTGCTAAGTTCAATTTATCCTTTTCTCTAATGATTAATGATAGTTTTTTGAGTAAATATTTGCTTAGCCTACAGTTTTGAAGATTTTTTTTATCATCTTTTCTACCAAAGTTTTATTACTTTAGCTTTTAAATTTAGTTCTTTGATTTATTTGAGGTTAATTTTTGTTTAAGGATGAAAAGAAAAGCTGAAATTATTTTTTCACTTAGATATACTTAGATATTTTTTCACTCAGATATTTTCCAGCACTGTTTTTCTTTTTTTTAAGAAGCTCTATTGATCCATTAAATAGCTTTGGCAGTAGTGTCAGAAGTTAGTTGATCCTATCAATATTCTATTAGATTGTCTAGTGTCTGTTACCAAAATCATACCATCTTGATTACATTAGCTTTTTTATTAATAGGTGTCATTAAAGTAGCTTTTATATGTCTCCAAGAATTGTTTTTCTTTTAGAATTGCTTTGAATTTTCTGTATTATTTGCTTTTAGAAATTTACACACTCACACATATATACTTACAATGGTCATTGGGATTTTTCTTTGGATTCCTTTGAATTAATAGAGTAAATTGAATGAACTGAAATTGAAGAACTAAATCTTAAAAAATTTATTCTTTCAATGCATAGAACATTTATTTATTTAATAGGTTTGCAGTCTAGGTTTTTCACATATTTTGCTAATATCATTAATTTGTCCATATTTATGATATATTAATTGCCATTTAAAAATACATTTTTCCACCTATTCATTGAGGATTATAGAAACACAATAATTTTTTTTGCATATTGACCTTACATCCCAAGAACTCAATAAGTTACTAGTTCTACTGTTATGTATAGATATTAGATTCTTAGATTTATATATATATAAGTATATGCTTTTCCTTAATAAAGACAATATTATTTCTTCTCTTGTAATATTTAAATCTTTTATTTATTTTTCTTGTCTTAAAGCACAGGCTAAGGCTTGCATTTTGAAAATCAATGTAAGTATTTACTAAGAGGAAGCATTCTTGTCTTATGTCTTAAAAGAAAATATACACAGTCACTCCTTGTAAACAAGAAATAATATTTCAAAAGAAATCTTTTTTCCTGAAGAGTAGGCCACAACAGTGGGCTTAAAGTATTCACTAAACCATATTGTCAACAGGTACACTATCATCCAGGCTATGTTATTCCATTTATAGAGCACAGGCAGAGTAGAGTTAACATAATTCCTAAGGGATCCAAAACTTTCAGAAAGGTAACTGAGTACTGACTTCATCTTAAAATCACTAGCTCCCTCAACTCCTTCAAGACACTCAGCTTGTTCTTTTTAAGCTTTGAAGCCAGGCATTAACTTCTCCTCTCTGGTTATGAAGATCTTTTATAGCAGGCTGTTTGTCCAATGAAAAATACATTGTTTATCATAGCCACTCTCCTTATCTTAGCTAGATCTTTTAGATGGCTCACTGCAGATTCTACATCAACACTTGCTGCTTCGATTTGCACTTTTATGTTATGAAGATGGCTTCTTTCGTTAATCCTTAGGAACCAACCTCTTCTAGCTTCAATCTTTGCTCTGCAGCTTCCTTATCACTCTCTGCCTTCATAGACTTGAAAAGAATTAAGGCCTTGCTCTGGATTAGACTTTAGCTTAGGGAGATGTTGTGGTTGGCTTGATTTTCTATCAAGACCACTAAAACCTTCTCCATATTAGTAATTAGTTTGTTTAGCTTTCTTATCATTTCCGTGTTTACTAGAGTAGCGTTTTCAACTTCCTTAAAGAACTTTCTCCTCACATTCAAACTTAGCTAACTGGTGCAAGAGGCCTAGTTTTTAGCCTGTCTAGGCTTTCAACAAGCCTTTTTCCTAAGCTTAATCATTTCTAGCCTTTGATTTAAAGTTAGAGACATGTGACTCTTTCGGTTACTTGAACACTTAGAGGCCATTGTGAGGTTATTAATGGGCCTAATTACAATGTAGTTTTGTATCAGAGAAGAGGGAAGGTTAAGGAGAAAGGGAGGTATGGGGGAGACAGCCAATGATTGGAGTAGTCAGAAATTCAGTTCAGTTCAGTCACTCAGTCAAATCAGACTCTTTGTGACCCCATGAACCACAGCACGCCAGGCCTCCCTGTCCATCACCAACTCCCAGAGTCCATCCAAACCCATGTCCATCGAGTCAATGATGCCATCCAACCATCTCATCCTCTGTCGTCCCCTTCTCCTCCTGCCCTCAATCTTTCCCAGCATCAGGGTCTTTTCCAATGAATCAGCTCTTCGCATCATGTGGCCAAAGTACTGGAGTTTCAGCTTCACCATGAGTCCTACCAATGAACACCCAGGACTGGTCTCCTTTACAATGGACTGGTTGGATCTCCTTGCAGTCCAAGGGACTCTCAAGAGTCTTCTCCAACACCACAGTTCAAAAGCATCAATTCTTCGGTGCTCAGCTTTCATTATAGTCCAACTCTGACATCCATACATGACCACAGGAAAAATCATAGCCTTGACTAGACAAACCTTTGTTGACAAAGTAATGTCTCTGCTTTCTAATATGCTGTCTAAGTTGGTCATAACCTTCCTTCCAAGGAGTAAGAGTCTTTTAATTTCATGGCTGCAATCACCATCTGCAGTGATTTTGGAGCCCAGAAAAATAAATTTAGCCACTGTTTCCACTGTATCCCCATTTATCTGCCATGAAGTGATGGGACTGGACGCCATGATCTTCGTTTTCTGAATGTTGAGCTTTAAGCCAACGTTTTCACTCTCCTCTTTCACTTTCATTGAGAGACTCTTTAGTTCTTCTTCACTTTCTGCCATAAGGGTGGTGTCATCTGCATATCTGAGGTTATTGATATTTCTCCTGGCAATCTTGATTCCAGTTTGTGCTTCCTCCAGCCCAGTGTTTCTCATGATGTACTGTGCATAGAAGTTAAATAAGCAGGGTGAGAATATACAGCCTTGACTTACTCCTTTTCCTATTTGGAACAAGTCTGTTTTTCCATGTCCAGTTCTAACCGTTGCTTTCTGACCTGCATACAGGTTTCTCAAGAGTCAGAACTTACATAATGTTTAAAAATTAAGCTTGCTATCTTAAATGGGCATGATTTCGGGTGCTCCTAAACAATTATAATAGTGATATCAAAGATTCCTGATCACAGTTTATCATATCAAATATAATAAAAACAAAAGTTCGAAATACTGTGACAATTATCAGAATGTGATGCAAAGGCAGGAAGTGAGCAAATGCTGTTGGAATACTGAAGCTGATAGACTTGCTTGAGGCAGAGTTTCCACCAATCTGCAATTTGTAAAAAGCACAATATTTGTGAGCCACAATAAAGCAAAGTGTATAAAAAAAGTATGCCTATAGTCTCCCTATATTCTTACTCTATATAACACATATCTTAATAAACGTATTGTTTTGTGGCCTGAAATATAGGCTACCTCAGTCAATATTCCAGTATACCTAAAAGGAAAATGGATCTGGTGTTGATGATAGGATTGGTGGTGTCCTATAAATGTAATTAAAGTCAAGTTGGTTTGTAATATTGTTCACATCTCAGTTCAGTTCAGTTCAGTCGCTCAGTCATGTCCGACTCCTTGCGACCCCATGAATCACAGCACGCCAGGCCTCCCTCTCCATCACCATCTCCTGGAGTTCACTCAGACTCATGTCCATCGAGTCCGTGATGCCATCCAGCCATCTCATCCTGGGTTGTCCCCTTCTCCTCCTGCTCCCGATTCCTCCCAGCATCAGAGTCTTTTCCAATGAGTCAACTCTTCACATGAGGTGGCCAAAGTACTGGAGTTTCAGCTTTAGCATCATTCCTTCCAAAGAAATCCCAGGGTTGATCTCCTTCAGAATGGACTGGTTGTATCTCCTTGTAGTCCAAGGGACTCTCAAGAGTCTTCTCCAACACCACAGTTCAAATGCATCAATTCTTTGGCGCTCAACCTTCTTCACAGTCCAACTCTCACATCCATACATGATCACAGGAAAAACCATAACCTTGACTAGATGGACTTTAGTCGGCAAAGTAATGTCTCTGCTTTTGAATATGCTATCTAAGTTGGTCATAACTTTTCTTCCAAGGAGTAAGCAGCTTTTAATTTCATGGCTGCAGTCACCATCTTCAGTGATTTGGAGCCCCCCAAAAAATAAAGTCTGACACTGTTTCCACTGTTTCCCCATCTATTTCCCATCAAGTGATGGGGCCAGATGCCATGATCTTCGTTTTCTGAATGTTGAGCTTTAAGCCAACTTTTTCACTCTCCTCTTTCACTTTCATCAAGAGGCTTTTTAGCTCCTCTTCACTTTCTGCCATAAGGGTGGTGTCATCTGCATATCTGAGGTTATTGATATTTCTCCTGGCAATCTTGATTCCAGCTTGTGTTTCTTCCAGTCCAGCATTTCTCATGATGTACTCTACATATAAGTTAAATAAGCAGGGTGACAATATACAGCCTTGACGTACTCCTTTTCCTATTTGGAACCAGTCTGTTGTTCCATGTCCAGTTCTAACTGTTGCTTCCTGACCTGCATACAGATTTCTCAAAAGGCAGGTTAGATGGTCTGGTATACCCATCTCTTTCAGAATTTTCCACAGTTTATTGTGATCCACACAGTCAAAGGCTTTGGCATAGTCAATAAAGCAGAAATAGATGTTTTTCTTTACTGTAATTTTTTTGTCTACTTAAACTATTAATTTCTGAGACAAGAGTGTAAAAATTTCCAAACAATTGATTCCATTTGTTCTTTTGTTGTCTTTTTTTCATTTATAGCAGTTGTTATATCATTTATTTTGAAGTTCTGGTAATAGGTACATAGATATATTTATCAGTATGTTTGATCCTTTTATCTCTGATACAGTTCTTAACCTGAAATCTACTCTACCTGATATTAATATAGTCACTTCCCCTTTCATTTAGTTAGAAGTTGAGCAGTATTTCTTTTTTATATAGTCTATATGGTTTTTCCAGTGGTCATGTATGGATGTGAGAGTTAGACTGTGAAGAAGGCTAAGCGCCAAAGAATTGATGCTTTTGAACTGTGGTGTTGGAGAAGACTCCTGAGAGTCCCCTGGACTGCAAGGAGATCCAACCAGTCCATTCTGAAGGAGATCAGCCCTTGGATTTCTTTGGAAGGAATGATGCTAAAGCTGAAACTCCAGTACTTTGGCCACCCCTTGTGAAGAGTTGACTCATTGGAAAAGACTCTGATGCTGGGAGGGATTTGGAGCAGGAGGAGAAGGGGACGACAGAGGATGAGATGGCTGGATGGCATCACTGACTTGATGGACGTGTGTCTGGGTGAACTCCAGGAGTTGGTGATGGACAGGGAGGCCTGGCATGCTGCGATTCATGGGGTCGCAGAGTTGGACACAACTGAGTGACTGAACTGAACTGAACTGATATGTGTTTTAGTGATTAAATTATACTTCTGGTTAAAAGCATATAACAGGTTCTTGATTTTTTTTTCTAGTGTTATAGTGTCTTTCTTTAATTGCAATATTTGGATCATTATATTTAATGTGATTATTGATAAGCTTATGTTCAAACCTGTCATCCTGCTACTTGTTTCCTATCTAACCAATGTATATTTACTCCAATTTTCTTCTTTTTCTCTTATTTTAAATTAATGGGATATTCTTTAAAATTCCATTTTACCCACACTGTAGGCTTATAAGTTTTACTTCTTTCTTTTAGTTTTCTAGTAATTGCTCTAGAGATACAGAATATATCTTAAACCTATCACATTCCATCTGTGAATAATAGATGATACTTCATGTAGAATATAAGAATACTTCAAGCATATATATCCATCCCTTCTTAGTTGGTTTCTTGTTTTTATACATTTTATTTCCACATATTTAAAGGACTCCATGATATACTGTTGTTATTTTTGCATTAAATATTTTATTAATTTTTAAAGCATCTTCATTTTTCAAAGATTTTTTGATTTTCAAAATTTCCTGGTATATTTGATGATAATATGTCTTTGATGCAATCTTTGGTATTACCAATTGCTTAAGAGTGAGATGATATTAAAATTCTTCTTTTATTGCCTTTTGGATATATTAGTATGAGAGTGATGCATTTAAATTTTCTAAAATAATAGTAAAATTGTCTATTTTCATTGTATTCTTGTCAAATTTTGAAACTTGATTTTAACTTTTTTCCAGTGTTATAATCTCTGTCTTGACTTGCAATGCTTTAATCATTATATTTAATGAAGTTATTGTACATAGTGACCTCACTATGTTCACATCCTGGTGAGTTTAATCTGATATATATATATTTTTAATTGATGTGGTTATGAGAATATAGAAAAAAAGGTAACATTCCTACCATGTTGGGAATGTAAACTGGTGAAGCAACTGTGGAAAATAGTACGGAGGTTCATAAAAATATTAAATATAATTACCATATGATCTAGCGATTCCACTTCTGGGAAGTTTGCCAAAGGAAATACAAATATTAATTTAAAAATATATGAAATCCTATGTTTCCAAGGCAAAACATTCAATATCACAGTAATGCAAGTCTATGCCCCAACCACTAATGTCGAAGAAGCTGGAATTGAATGGTTCTATGAAGACCTACAAGACCTTCTAAAACTAACACCAAAAAAAAAAAAAAAGTTGTCCTTTTCATCATAGGAAACTAGAATACAAAAGTAGTAAGGTAGTAGATACCTGGAGTAACAGGCAGGTTTGGCCATGGAGTAAAGAATGAAACAGGGCAAAGGCTAACAGATCTTTGCCAAGAGAACATATTGGTCATAGGACACACCCTCTTCCAACAGCAAAAGAGATGACTCTACACATAAACATACCAGATGCTCAATACCGAAATCAGATTGAATATATTCTTTGGATCTGAAGATGGAGAATCTCTACATAGTCAGCAAAATCAAGACCGGGAGTTGACTGTGGCTCAGATCATGAACTCCTTATTGCAAAATTCAGACTTAAAGAAAATAGGGGAAAAAAAACTAGGCCATTCATGTATGACCTAAATCAAATCCTTTACGATTATACTGTATAAGTGACAAATAGATTCAAGAGGTTAGATCTGGTAAACAGACTGCCTGAAGAACCATGGGCAGAAGTTTGTAACATTGTACAGGAAGCTGTGATCAAAACCATTCCCAAGAAAACCAAAGGCAAAATTGTTGTTTGAGAAGGTCTTACAAATAGCTGAGCAAAGAAAAGAAGGAAAAGCAAAAGAGAAAAGGAAAGATATACCCATATGAATGCAGAGTTCCAAAGAAAAACAAGGAGAGAGAAGAAAGCCTTCCTAAGTGAACAGTGGAAAGAAATAGAGGAAAACAATAGAATATAAAGACTAGAGATTTCTTCAAGAAAATTAAAGATACCAAGGGAATATCTCATGCAAAGTTAGGCACAATAAAGGACAGAAACAGTATGGACCTAACAGAAGCAGAAGATATTAAGAAGAGGTGGCAAGAATACACAGAAGAACTGTACAAAAAGGATCCTAATGACCTGGATAACCACAATGTTGTGATCACTCACGTAGAGCCAGACATCCTGGAGTATGAAGTCAAGTGGGCCTTAGGAAGCATCATGACGAACAAAGATAGTGGAGGTGACGGAATTCCAACTGAGCTATTTCAAATCCTAAAGGATGATGCTGTCAAAGTGCTACACTCAATATGCCAGCAAATTTGGAAAACTCAGCAGTGGCCACAGGACTGGAAAAGGTCAGTTTTCATTCCAACCTCAAAGAAAGGCAATGCCAAAGAATGCTCAAACTACTGCACAATTGCACATATTTTACATGTTAGCAAGGTAATGCTCAAAATTCTTCAAGCTAGGCTTCAAAAGTATGTGAACTGAAAACTTCCAGATGTACAAGCTGGATTTAGAAAAGGCAGAGGAACCAGAGATCAAATTGCCAATATTCATTGGATCATAGATAAAGCAAGAGAATGCCAGAAAAAAAAAATCTGCTTTGTTGACTATGCTTAAGCCTTTGATTGTGTGGATCACAACAAACTGTTGAAAATTCTTAAAAAGATAGGAATACCAGATCATGTTTCCTGGCTCCTGAAAAACTTGTACACAGATCAAGTAGCAACAGAACTGGACATGGAACAATGGACTGGTTCCAAATAGGAAAAGGAGTATGGCAAGGCTTATATATTGTCACCTTGCTTATTTACCTTATATGCCGAGTACCTCATGCAAAATGCTGAACTGGATGAAGCACAAGCTGAAATCAGGATTGGTAGGAGAAATAGCAATAACCTCAGATATGCAGATGACACCATCCTTACGGCAGAGAGCAAAGAGAGACTAAACAGCTTCTGATGAAGGTGAAAGAGAAGAGTGAAAAAGCTGGCTTAAAGCTCAACATTCAGAAAACTAAGGTGAGGGCGGTCCTAAGATGGCGGAGGAATAGGAAGGGAAGACCACTTTCTCCCTCACAAATTCCTCAAAAGATCATTTTAACGCGGAGCAAACTCCACAAAACAACCTCTGAATGCAGGCAGAGGACATCAGGCAACCAGAAAAGCAGATCATTGTCTTCAAAAGCAGGTAGGAAAAAAATATAAAAGACGAGAAAAGAGACAAAGGAGGTGGGGAGGGAGCTCCGTCCCGGGAAGGGAAGCCCGTCC